>NC_079300.1:18532777-18845944 GCF_023638135.1 Falco biarmicus | reverse complement strand
TCTTCCCTAACTCAGGAATTCAGTTTTTGTAATGGTCCGAGAGATTATCTCAAGGGATTTTTTGCTGGTAGCCCTCTTGATTTAATACCTGCAATGGTTTGAAAGTTGGTAGAGCAGCAGTGATACACTGTGACTTTATGTTAAATTTATGTGACCTGGGAGGGAGGTGTGCCCATCTCACTGAAATGATTAGCTTCTCTGCTTTTCCCAAGAGATGATGAGGAACAATTATGCTGTGATTCTCCTGGAATTTTCTTATTTTTTTACCATCTACTACAAATAAAATATGGCTACAAAAAGACCCTCCTCAGAAATTTCTTTGGATTTCAGGAGATCTGTAGTAGTAAGGAAAAGCTGATTATTTTTTGTGTGTGTGCACGCAAAGCTTCAGACTTTTTTTCAGTAGTAGACATATTCAAATTGTTTTACAATTAACTTAGGTTTATTCTAAAATAACTTGGCTGAGTTAGCAATGTGGGCTTCACAGCACTGAGGAGAATAAAACAACCCAAAATGCAACAGTTTCAATCTTTGTAGTATTGCCCAAACTGGAAGAACTACAAGTAGTAAATAGCATAAATTATAGTTAAGTGAATGTTTGAAGTCTCCTCAGAATAAAAATTAATAATATCCTTAATGAAAGAACCTTTTCCTAACAAAAAGAGTTTCCAAAACTTTTTTTCCTTCTTCGTACTGTGTTTTAAAAGCAGCTATGACCCTGTGGACAGACAGTTGCTTATTTGACTATTCCCTTACTAAAAGCTATTTTTATCCTGATCTCACCTAGAGAAGGTTTCCCTCTCCCTGTGTACCCTTCGACCCAAAAATCCACAGATCAAAACGTAATTGGCTTCCTATCTTTTATACAGTGTTGCTCAAGGATCTCATTGTTATCTAAATCCAGACTAACGCAACTCTCATCTAGAGACAGCAATTCTTAATTTAGAAACAACATATTAATGAACAATGATACAGGGAAAAATTTGATAATTTATCCGTTGGGGTGGGACAAGAATGTTGCCAGAGCTGAGGATGTTCTTTAGAACTTTGCTGGAAGTGATGGGGAGCATGCAGTGCAAAATACTGTCTGCACTTCAGTGCGTTCTGCAAGCTTCAGGAATTCTAGTTGGTATTCACAGTAGTCGAAGCTGACTTCTTTAACTGTCATTAAATGCTGAACATTCTTTTAGGTATATTTTGTTGTGAATTCAGTAGCCTTGATATAATTTTGTTCAATTTCCTAAGCTGCTTGCAGTAGTTCTTTGTATGTCCTAATGAGAAAGTGAGTCAAAGGGAACTAATATTGGAAACTGAGTTTTTAAGACGGGAAGTGAGAAACTCAGCGGTAGGTGCAGCATCAGGAACTATTTTTACCTATTAGTGGTTAGAAAAGAATCTGGTTAAGAGGTAGCATTTGGATGATCAAAACCATACTTTATGTAGACTTTCTGCCACTCTCCAACTGATAATAAATGTGCCATAATTAATTAACTTGCCCTGGAGTTAGAATAATGCTTTCTCTGAATTGCTACATTAAGAAAACTGAGAGGTGCTCTGGGAACAAACTTTCTCATGCATGCAAGGTTCAGCAAGCAGTGACTCTGCGCTAGACTCCTTATTTGCAAGGTTCTCTGCCAGAAGTACTGAGATTAATGTGACTGAGATCATTAATCTCAGTAGGTGTCCACCTGGGCTATTTAAGTAGATACCAAGCATAAGACACCCAATTCTTTCCAAGTTTTCATTTGGTTATTTCTGATCTGTTGCCAGGTCTCTTGCAACTTTTGCATTTCAGCTCAGGTAATTTTCAGGTTTCATTAATCAGTTAAATAACTGGAAGCAGTCTTATGAGAGACCAAGTGACAGCAAGAAGTCTGTCTATGTGGAGAACCTTAAAAAATATTTACGTTAGGAGAGCAATAAACCCAGATGCAAGCAAGCAGTTACCCACTTCATATGAGTCTGTGCTTTATTCAGTTGGGATCCTATTGAAACAGACAACTCTGTAAAAGCTAGGGGAAAAGTTTTATAATTCTTCTCTCCATCACCACCAAAAAATAAATCTACTAGAATGCTGATAAAATATGGTACTTGCTTATCTTTGCATGGATGAGACAGCTAAGCTATCTGCCTTATTTGATAGATATGGTCTTTCCAACTTGGATACTACGCTTGATGGAACACCAGACGACATGACAGTTGTAGATGCTGCTTCCTTAAGAAGACAGGTATGTGAAGTATAGCAGTTGATAATATTAAGAAAAAGCTGTAGCAGTAGAATGGAAGAACAGGTTTTCTATGTGGCTGCAAAGGTATCCATAACAGATATGGTGAGGGATCCTCTCTGTACCCCTGCTGGACTGCCCTCACGTATCCTGTATTGTTCTGGGAATCTCGGGAGTCCAACTCCATTTCTGTTCCTGCTTATTAAGACCAGCAAGATCTGATCATTAGTGACTGAAGATAGAAAGTCAAATTATCAAGTGTTTAAAATCCATCTGTCTGAGATACTAATTTTGTATGGCTATTCAGAAGCTTCTAGAAAGTCTGGCAACTTTTAATCAAATATTAAAAGCCTTTATTTATTTTTAGATAATCAAACTTAATCGTCGCCTACAACTTCTGGAAGAAGAAAACAAAGAGCGTGCTAAAAGGGAAATGATCATGTATTCGATTACTGTAGCTTTCTGGCTACTCAACAGCTGGCTTTGGTTTCGGCGTTAGACACAGCTCTTGGAAAGATTTAGTAGTTGAAAATACAAACAATTTGCAAAATTCTTTTTCTGTTTCTGAATTGTATGCTGTTTTATAATTCATACACTGGAAACTTCCACCACAGATAAAGGCTATAGAATTGCAGTGTTAAAGGGACACCTTGTTGTTCAGTTATAATGTATTTAATAGATTTGCATTGCAAATACTTGCAGTATCCTCCTTTGCATGCTTCAGTGTAAATACGGATCAGCCAATATGAAGTTTGCTTCATGCAATGTAAGGACAGCAATCTACAGGAATAACCACTGGATGTTTTGTTGTGGTGGGAAGAAAACAAATGGAATGGCTTTGGAAAGAATAGAAAGTAATTTTTATTGTTCTGTTGTTAGATGCAATTAAACGTGATTGCACTAGTTTCTTTTGTCTGAGTAATTTGAGGTGTGCCATATTCAAGGAGTGTGTCTTGTTTCATGAGTATGTTCCTTGTTTAAGCACATGTTCAGGTCAAATAATAAAAGGAATTCTTTGCTAACATGCAGATTGTCCAGAGGTGTGTAATTAATATGTATTTTTTTTAGTTTTAATTTTGCAGATGTTTTTCTATAAAATACATTTTTAAGCAAGTCAGTCTGTGAGTGATAAAATATTATGGAGTAAAAGATACTGATGTAGTATATTTAATAAAACTCTCAACAAGAAAACTCAAACCATTGTTTAATATTATTTTAAGAAAAATTATTTGAGGGTTCATCTAAACTGTCTGTCTTTGAAGTAAGTAGCGATGATGGACTGAACAACTCAAAATGGGTGGGCATCCAATAGCCTGCTGCAGGCCACCGTCCCCTGTGTGTTGTGGCACTGTTCTTGGTGCGTGTGGTACACACGCAGGTACGGGAAGCTAGCCTGGGGTCCCCACGTTCCGTGGTCAGTTTAAACATCCCTTGTCCAGCCCCAGACCCACCACCTTTTTTGGTAGATACTGCCTGAGGGAGTGCTGAGCCGTGCGTGGTGCTGGGGAGACCTCGGCCTCTGTGCTGCAGCTGCCGCTTCCGCTCCCGTGCAGTGCTTTAGCAGCCACAGCCCCTTCCCTTGGGGTGTATGAAACAACTAATCTGTGTCACTGTGTGACACTGGGCACCTTTCCTAGACCTAGACCACTGGGCAGGACCGTTTCTGGGTTCTAGAACTACGCAGGCGGGTGAAGAGATGATGATGCACAACGGCTGTGGAAGAGAAGGATGCGGGGCCTCTTTCAGCGATGTCCTCAGCTCACCCTGCAGCGGCAGAGGCCGCAGAGCCAGACCGGGGCTACCTCCGTGCAGGGACACCCACGCGCTGAGGAAGCCCCTGGCCCGGGCGGGTGGCTGCGCGCTGGGGTTCGGCAGCACCCGCGCAGGACAGGTGGCTGAAGCGGCAGCGGCCTGAGCAGCCTTGAGGATTTCGATGCGCATGCTGCGAGTGGCCGGGTAAGGGGCACTGCTCTGGTACGTTCCCTGCGCTGTCAAGTTCAGTGGAGCACCGGGCCCGGTGCGGGGTGGCTCGGGTGCTCCTGCGCGGGCTGCCGGCCCCGCTCCACACGCCGTGCCGCAGTGCCCGTGGTGTGTGGCCTTCGGAGCTTTGCTCACTGGGGTTGTGCAACTGCCCCGGCTCTTTGGGGCATTTGCTGCGCATGTTTTCTTACCGTGAATGATACAAACACCCGTGAACAATACAAACATGTACCTTTTAATGAAGTCGCTGCGAAGGGAAGGGCCTGCTTTGCACATTCGCTGTGCTTCTATCGATTTTATACCGCAGCCTTTAAGCTGACGGTGTACCGTATGAACCCAAGGAGCTGGAGCTACTGCAGACGTTATGAAGAGTTGTACAGGTAACAGGAGATGGTAAAGCTGCTTTCAAGGGAACCAAACTGTCGAGAAGCCCGAGTCGCAGTTCTCACTTCGGGGACTCCGGCTGCCCCAGCCGGGAGGGGCGGCCCCGCCGGGCGGGCCTCGGTGCGGGAAGCGTCCCCAGCCTCACTGCCCCGTGCTTCGCGCACCTTCGGCGGGCGACGCTGGTCTGCCCGGCCGCTGCCAGATCACACACCGGCCCGCGGCTCCTCTCGGGGACCCCGGGCCGCCCCTCAGCCCCGCTGCTGGCGGCCGCGGGCGGGCGAGACCTCCGCGCCTCACGGCGGCGCCACAGCGCGCCCGCTCCCAGCGCGCACCGCGGCCGCTGCCCCTCCCAGAGCGCACCGCGGCCGCCGGGAGCTGTAGCCGCCGGGGGGCGGTTCCCGCCTCCGCCCGCAGCGAGCGGCCGCGGGTTTCCGCCACCGCACCCGCCGCTATGGCCACCCGGTTGCTCTTGGCGGCGTCGCGGCGGCTGCTGGCCGGGGCCGGGGCCGGAGCGAGGCCCGGCCTGAGGTTCCGCATGCTGTCGCCCCCCGCGAAGAAGCGGTGGCTCCGCGCTTACCTGGAGCAGCAGCGGCTGGAGGCGCCCGCCCGGCGGCGGTGAGAGCGGGCCCGGCCCTGGGGAGAGGGCGGGCGGCGGGGCTGGGTGAGGGGCTGCAGCGGGCGGGGGGCCGGGGCCGGTTGAGCGGCCTGTGGCCGGGCTTTGGCGCAGCGTTCCGGTGGCGGCGGGGCCCTGTGGCGGGCGGGCGGGCGGCGGCGTTACAGGCCGGGGTGTTTCCGTACTAGTTTTGATCTTCAGAAACAATTCAGGTTTTCATTTCCTTTCGATCACCGGAAAGGCACGATGCCCGCAGTATGGGTAACTACTTGTTCTGTTTCTGAATTTGTTTTCTTTTCCACATCTGTAGATCAGAGCAGCCCAACTGGGATTACCATGCAGAGATACAAGCTTTTAGCCACCGGCTGCATGAAAATTTTTCCTTGGATCTTCTTAAGACTGCATTTGTTAATTCTTGTTACATTGAAAGCGAGGAGGCCAGGCGCCGAGAACTTGGCCTAGACGAAGGATCGGTTGCTCTTAACCTACAAGATAACAGTAAACTCGCTGAACAGGGGATGTCTTTTTCACGTGCTTACCTGCTGCGGTGCTTTGAAGGTGCCTACCCAGATTTACCTGCAAAGGGGGTAGAAGCACTTGTTGATTTTCTTACCAGCCAGGAACTTGTTTCTTATGTGGCTCAAAACCTGTCTATACAGGACTTAACACTTTGCAAAGAGTTCCCCGTCCCGCCAGATGTGCTACAGAGGACGTTCTTTGCTGTAATAGGAGCCTTGCTTGATAGTAGCGGGCCTGAGAAAACGGGGATCTTTGTCAGGGTAAGACATTACTTATCATCTGGTCTTGTACTGATGACAGTAACATCCATGGGCTGCAGAATCTACAGGGGGGGAAAAGGGGAGGGGGAAATGAAATATTATCTTGTACCTTGATGGGCAGAGATCCAGGGAGACTGGCAGAAGTTGTTACAGGTGTTGTCAAAGACAGTTTAACAATGAGATCTGCTGCTTGGTGGTGGTGGTCAGGTCGAGGTTTACTGGGGTTTTGAGATTGTGAGGGTTTTTTGGTTTTTTCTTTCAGAAGCACAGGCTGGTCAAGTATATAAAATCATATCCTTCTGGTTTATATTGGTGATATTTTATTATTGGCTGACACTTGCTAAGGGAAAGCGTGTATGCCATGCAGTATACTGTCAAAGAATGAAGTTATTCCATGTTGGGTGAGATGTATCTTCTATTTTTAAAAAACATTTTGTATAGAGCAGAGGCTGAATTCATAGGTATTGCATTTGGGAGTGCAAGCATCCAAAGAGATTTCATATGGAATCGCACAATGGTCAAGGTTGGAAGAGACCTCTGGAGGTCCTCTAGTCCAGCTCCCTGCTAAAGCAGGTTCACCTAGAGTGGGTTGCACAGAATTGTGTCCAGGCAGGTTTTGAATGTCTCCAGACAAGGAGACCCCACAGCCTCTCTGGGCAGCCTGTTCCAGTGCTCTGTCACCCTCAAGGTAAAGAAGTTCTTCCTCATATTCAGGTGGAACAAAAATGTTCAGTTAAAATGCAGTGTAGTGGATACTGTCCTTTCAGTCAGCCTTTTCACTTATTTCTAGTTTTGCAATGGAGAAATGTTTGTTAACATTTTACTTCTGATACAAGTCTTGAGAGGTGTCTGTCAGAGCAAGCAGCAGTCAGGCAAGAGAGTGATCTGAACAGGTGAAAGTCCCATGTGTTTGCGTGTTCCCTTCAACACGTTTGCCCAACTCTTCTGATGTACAGCTTCATGCCTGGAAGCAGGGCTGAGCTGCAAGCCTCGTGCTCGGAGCTGTGCATAAGTGTTCTGGCAACTCCTCCTGGTCCTGCTTTAGGACTCGGCAGTTGTCTTTGCCCAAGGCGTGCATCCTGTCAGTGGCTAAATGGGAACCAGAGCTGCCAAGCATAACAACACTGGTTAGCTGTGCTTAGCTGTGGTGGAGCACTGCGGCAGTTCCATCATTCATTTCAGCAATTTATTGTCAGCTATTTTATGGCCTCTTCATGTTGTATTTTTATTAGGAGACACCAGAAGCTAGAGCCTTCATTATCTCTTCTATTAATTGTAACTTCTAAATATTCTTGTATAGGATTTTTTTATTCCCCAGCTGATTGGAAAAGACCTGTTTGAAATCTGGGAAGTTGTAAATCCAATGGGCTTACTAGTGGAAGAACTGACCAAGAGGAATATCTCTTCTCCAGAACCAAGAATTACCAGGCAGCTGGGAGTCAGCACGGTCCTGCCACTGTACTTTGTTGGGTTGTACTGGTTAGTACGATATTAATTTAAAGTGAAATGGATTTAAGCTGGAGGAGAGGGGAGCAGGGAAGATGTTTTTTTACTTTTCTACTCATGCTCTTGGGTCAGTTTATTACAGAAGAACCTTACGGTGGCTTCCATATAAAATCAGCATTGGCTATAGTTTGCTGTAATGAAGCATAAAAAGACAATCTCTGACTAAAGGGCTTCAAAGTCTAATTTGGGCACATGAAAGAATCTGGATGCATGTTCTGAGTGTCCTGGCACAGCAACTTTGCAAATAGCATAACTGAATGGCTTTGGAGGGACCACGACTCTCCAGGGCTTAGGGAAGGGTTAAGGAGACACATGCATCAAGGGACGTGGGATGGAAGAGAGACTTAATTTAATATTCCAGAGAAGCTTTTTTAGTTTTCAAATCACAGGCACTGTAAACAAGTGGTGTTTGCATCCAGACAAGACTTAACAAGTGCCGGTCATCCCTGGTGCACTTATCTTGGGCATGGTCAGTGCTTGTCCAGGTGTCTTGCCCAGGGATAGCGTTGCTTCTCTGGAGCAGGACAGGACCTTCTTCCACCAAAACCCACGGCATTGTTGCTTTGCTAAATGAGCTACAGATAAATAGGTGGTAAGATTTATTGTGGTTTGGCATAAATGCCTTCTAAGAATTATCTTCTGTAAAATAAAGGAACTTTATTTTTCTTCTGGAATCTCTGGTGTCCTTTCACGAACTGTTCCTATCCATTGCCCATAGATGTTGATTAAACAGAGCTGAGTACAGACTTCATAACAGAGACAGCTTCTTTGTGAATCCTTTTGAAGAAATTTTAAAATACTTTCTTACCAGAGGAGGAGAAGAGACAGAAACACTTAATTCCTTTGTTTAAGCTAACCAGAGTAACAAATTGGCACGTTTTTAACAGGCTAACAAATTGAACACTGTAAAGAATCGGTGATATGTTTGGAATCTAAATGAACAGAGTAGCATTCTTCCAGGAAATGGACGCATTTCTGATTTGAGTTTCCATTGTTGGACACACAATCACTTATCTTTGCAGGAAGGACCAACGGAAATGGTTACATTTGTGTGTATGTAGACATTACCTTCAGTATTCACAGACACTGGAGAAAAAAAAAAATCTAGCCGTCTTTATTAATGATACACAGCAGTGCTCAGGATTTCATGATTAACATGTTTTTAATTTTTTTTTTCCCCCAAGCGATAAGAAGATTATAGCTGAAGGTCCTGGTGAAACGCTGCTTGCTGCAGAGGAAGAAGCTGCCCGCGTGGCACTGCGGAAGCTGTATGGGTATACAGAGAACAGGAGACCTTGGGATTACTCGAAACCCAAACAAGGACTGGCAGCTGAAAAGGCTATCAGCAGTAACTAGATGATAAAAGACATTCCTGGTTTCTCTTAAGAATTAATGGCTTCCATGTTGAATATAGATGTACTTAGGAAAGCAAAATTCAGTTTGGTTTTCTGATTTTCAGTGCTTGAAACTTTCAGATCAAATCCGGTATTAAAGTAAATAAAGTCTTTTCCTTTTGCACAATGTTTAATATTTGCTCATTTTTCCAAATATAACAAAAATACCCGTATTCTGAATTTTTGCTTTTGCCTAAGAGGTTTTTCCACACATTGCGGGAAACTGTTTTAGTTATGTTTAATAATGTGTGACAATATCTCACTTGTATAGAGAAAGGTTTCATGGATGCTTCCTTGGAGATTGTTTTGAGGGTATTGTTAATGAGTTGAATTATATATGCAACATCGGTCTTTGGATTGGATCTGCACTTGTTTGTCCGTGACCTTGTGAAACCATCAAATGTGATATCGATGATACTGATGCAGTTGGTGATCTAATTTAAAAAAAAAAAAAGAAGAAAGGGCAAATGGCACTTCTGAGGTCTTACTGCTTGCATACAAATTACATTTGCCATACATATTTCTTTCTATTGTTGGAGCATGGTCTGAAAGAGGGTGTATTATTAATTCCAAAATTTGTAAAAATTCCTTTTTGCAAAATGAGAAATAAGAGAAAATAAGGATGACAAATGCCTGAACCCAAAGAAATTGGAGAACATGATTTAATGATAGGCTGTAAGCTACTGTTCCTGTTTAGTCAAGGTGCTTCACATTTTTCTTCTGTTTTTTGGCCACTTAATTTAAGCGGTCACGTCACTAAAGTACTGGATTGAGCGAAATCAGTGTTTGTTTTGTTTGTACCATCTGTAGCAGTTCTACTGCAACTCCAAGTAAATGGAACGTCACTTAGGAATAACTCTGGTACCTGCATGATGTTCCTGTTAAATGTCACAGAAACTCAGTATGTGTAGCAGAAGACAACAACAGATGCATGAGGACTGTGAGTCTTTTGGGATAATTTCCTTTAAAATTGAGTGAGAGTCTTACTACAGACGGGGATCACGCGCTCAAAAGAAGAGAGAAGAAGCTAGATGTGGGACAGTGGTTGAAATATTTCCTGCTTTGTCCTGTTGTGGTGAGCACTGGCTGTGAAAACAGACAACAGGTAAATGTGCCTTCGCTAACTCGGGATGAAAAAAAATACGCAGGTGGCTTGATGTTCCTGTCCGTAAGGACATGCATCCATTGCCTTCAGCCCCAGGATGGAATTGTGTGCAGGACACTTCGCGGCCAAGGGTCCCGGCCTGCAGTGGTGGTGGCTAAGCAGAGCTGTGGTGCAGCGCAGGTGGCACATTCCCTGCCGCCCCTGCCGTGAGAGAGCTCGGGCTGATATACTCAATAGAGACAGATTTATTTGTATATTCAAGCAAAAGAACTTGTCTGTGATTCATCTGTGTCTTCAGAATTTGGTGTAACCTGCATCTTAAGCGTGTGTAAAAAGCTTATGTGGCTGGATAGCGGTGAAACCTTTCTTCTGCGTTCTGGCGTGGGAGATTACATGTGTGAAAGCTTGAATATAAAAAAGGGAGCAGGAGGATCAGTCTTAGCATAAAATATGCACAAAATCGGTTGTGTTAAGTGAAAAATTTCAGCTAGGTAATCTATTACCACTTACATAATCAAAGCCAATAAGGTCACTATATTCCAGGGGAATAGTAGCAAAATCTGAAAAGAGGATGGAAATTACTTACGCTATTTTTAGTTTCCAGATAAGGTATTTCTCTTACCTTTACCTATTTTAAAAGGACATAGCAAAGGTGGGGGTTTTTACATCCAGTTTGATCTACCTACTATATTTATACATGTATTTATGTTTTTTTTGAGAGAAAAAGGCAATTTTCTGGCAGTTTACGTTAAATGAATATTTAAGATCTGCTTACTGTGGCTTTACAGTTTGGAATATGGGCATAAGTCCTAGGAGAAGTGCATTACTGAATAGTGTGGAAAAAACCTGAATAATGCAAGATAAATCAATGTATTGTGTAGTGTGTATATATGGAGCCTTGAGCTCAAGCAGAAAGACAGTTTGGGGACATGGAAAGAAGGGACAGGGTTTTTATAGAGGTGTGAGTGAAAAAGGAGTTTTTGTAAGAAAACGTGTCCTATTTTCAAGCTTCCAGAGGTCAGAAAAGCATCTTATATGGTATCTTGTGCTTTAATTTCTGGCACTGAAGCATGTATTTAAGGATTTACCGTTGTAGTACTGGGATCATTTACATACTTCAGTTTGTTGGGTTTTTTTTCAGAATCGGTAGCCATAAACAATATCTAAGTGGTATTAAAAGTTTGATTAGATTTACAGAAATCGGTATTTACAAAGTCTGATGAAAATGGTAGCTTTTCTTCTGCTAGAAACACAGAAAATCCATGGTAGTTTCATTGTCTGAAAAGTATTTTGTAAGTTACTTGCATTGGCTCTGACTCAGGTGCTGCAAACAAGTGCATTTACATCTCCCAGTGGTTGTTCCTTTCTTAAATCACATTTTAATTATATTTCAGAGAAAACAATATATCAAGCGTCATGTCAATAACTGACAGAAGAGAATTGGTTCAATTTATTCTTACAACCCATTGAACAACTCATTGTTATGAATATTTTATTTTTAAACTTACCTAACAGTAGAAAAAGATAGGCATTTATGAAATTCTGGAATAGGTTAATGTCATCTCATAAGTCAACTTTGATTATGCTTTTCTGTATGTACCTTTTAACCTTACCTGATGCAGATAGTTTCTTATCTCACAAAACCTTATCTCACAATCAAGAATTTTTTGTTAAGTGAAAATTGTAACTGGTAAACCGGAACAGAAATAAAAATATTTCAGTACTAAAGATATGAAGTCATGTGTGTACTAACAGCTGTGTTTTGACAAAAGTACAGCACTATACACTAACCCTTTTTTAATGTTTCTTTTCCGGTTTGATCCTTGTATTAATTCATATAAGTACGCTAATATGCTTAGACATAGATAATAAGTCAAATTACGGGATAAGTGGACTACTAGTCATTAATCCAGTAAAAGCAATGGCCGGTTTGCTGTCAGTTTTGGTCTAGCCGTGGTTTTACTCCAATGTTAAATAAGCTCAATGTGTGAATGGTCTTGGATTACTCTTCCTGTCATCTAGATTGTTTGTCTTTTTCTTGAAAGTGTTCTAGAAGTTATTTTATTTTATGAACGGTAAGAGAAGTTCTAATGTATTGGTCCCAGCTAAGTGATTGGAGAACTCCTTAATATGCTTTTTTGTTAAGTTACTAATATTCGTAGTGTGTGCTTTTGCTCCTGTCTCAAGCTGTTCAGTAATGCGACTGAACACTCCTTATTATCTCCTTGGTTTCAACTGCAGCTTCTTCTAGTTACAATAACCAGATACTTTGCTGTGATTTTCTGTTTAAAAAAAACCCAAAACCTCTAGGAGTAATTCTTGTGTTAATTGTTGCTGTGACTTACAGGCAAGAGATTAAAATACAAAAATACGATCACTTTACAGTTATTTCCATGTTAATTTGAAGTTTGAAATTGCTGGTGAAAAGTTAAAGCTTTTACTGAAATCTCTTACACCAAACTCCATTGTGGTTTTTTATGGTAAATCAAAAATGTAAAGAAGCTGCACTGTTGTTATGGTGCTATAAAAAGCAATGAAGAAGCCAAACCATCAAAAGATGTGTTGTCATTCTTCTTTGCAGTACAGGGGGAGAGGGATGATGCAGTGGAGAAACACTGGAAGAGCCCTACTTTTTCTTTTCCTGAGCTTCACTGAGTGCTGCGGTGAACTTTAAACAGGCTCTAAACTGTTTGGTTTCTGTTACATCTGAGCTTTGAAGTTTAATGTTGAAGAGATGCATTTAGTGTAGAGAAGCAAACATCTGAGGACAGATTATTTTTGTCTTTTCAGATTGGCTCCACTGATGTAATGGCACTAGTTTTGCATGTTAACCATTTCAGCTTGTTTAAGAAATTGTTGCTAAATTAGGAAGATAAAGTGGTCACCAGTTGTCAGTAAGCGGCTGCTGTCACAGTGCGAAGTTGCACAGTGAAAAGGCAGTTGATCTGCGTGACAGAATCAGAGCACTGAAGGCTGTCACTGATGCTTGAGATCGCGGAGCATACTGCAATGCAGCTGTTCGTGGTGCACCTGAAAACTGGGGCTGCTGCTCTTTGGGAAAAGGGCAGCTCTAGGGAGAAGGTAAACGTTATCATCCCTTTCTATTTTTGTGTAGGAAGTGTCATGTTTCTGCCAGACTGTGGGAGCTGTGCTTGTGATTATGCTCTTGAACTTCCATTTTTTTCCCCCAATATGTTACCTGATTTACTACAGCGCAGCTACTGTACGACTGTCAGGGGCCTCCTGGATCATCAATACAATCCATCGCCATCGTAGCCGTGTCAGGTGATCCTTTTTCATATAGCATTTCTAACTCTTAAAAACATGCATACTTGCACAAAAAAAGGTTCCAAAGGAATGTTTTGATACCCAGCTTCACTATGCAATGCAAGTTGTTTCAGTAGAGACAGGCAATCCTTACTTACAGTCCTTTGCTCTTTCTGTAGATTCTGTAGTTCCATGATTCATACATACATAGGTAAGTATTGAATCAAATCTTCTGTTTGCCAATGTGTTTGTCTGTAGGCTGTGGCTAGCACTTAAGCGGAGGAAAAAAAGTGCCACTGGCAACTTTTCCGTCTTACAGAAGTGAAAAAATCAATACTTTTGACTAATATGGGAGATCACTTCCTGAAGTTTGTAGGTTTGGAAGTTTTCAAAATGTTCTGCTCTTGCTTATTTGACCATTTCTAGAGAATGATTTACATAGTACATAGCAAGCGATAGTAGACCCACTGCCCCATCGAGCTAACGCTTTTGTGGGGACATATCTAGATTTGTGATTGATATTTCTGAGGTAACGCAGGGGATATTGCCAGATCAAACGAATAATTAAGCCTAGTTGAATGAAAAATCATTACATGTTCCCTGAGGCTGAAGGAAGCATACTGGTGGAGCACCGCTGTCCTACACTAGACCTAAACGATGGGAGAACATTCAGGGTAATTGGACTTCAAAGACACCGGTCTGCAGTCTGTTCTTTGGAGCATCTCCATGGAGGCAGCCCTACGTAATTAAGAAAACACTAATGACACTGAGGAAGTGTCACAGTGAGTCCTGTAACAGGAGAGTGAACCAGGGGAAAGCATTCCCACCACCAGAAGGCAACAATTTGTCTAAAAGTTCTGGCTTGGTCCGGTAAAGAAATTCAGTTACTTTAATGATAATTTCAGTAGAAAGAATTAGGAGGCACAGCTTTATCCCCTAAATTATTAGCAAAAATATCAGAGCATAGGATGATAACAAAATGATTTGAAGAAATAACTCCAATGTCTGAGAACTTCTAAAGAGGAAAAGACCAATGAGAAAATGGCTTAATTTGTTGAGTGCTAGCTGAATGCTCATGGAAATTTTTCTCTTAAATTTCAAGTGACAGGAACTGAACATGTTTACAAAACAACTTTTTTAATAGTCCATCAGAAAAAATAATGGTTGCGTGATCCAAAAGTGTGTATCTGAAGGTTGCTTATTCCTTTATAGAGACCACCTGCAACAAGTGGTGGCATTTTATTGTTTGATGGGGGGTTCATCGCTAGGGAGCTAATAGTTTTAGACTGGAGTGATTTACCTATCATTTTCTGTTTATAATATCATAGTACTGCTCATTTTGCTTTTATGTTTCTTTTGCAGTAGAAATACATGTTAAATATTTCATTTCTACCTCAAATATCACTTGATGCTATTTGTGCATGTTTTCAATCAGGCAGGCACGTTCAACAACCTGTATCCACCAGGCAATGAGAGGACACTTTGGGGGGGGGGGGGGGGGGGGGGGCGGGAAGGATGACATTCACATTGGCATTTAGCAGATGCCCACATGGCAATTCATTATTGCTTCTATCACTGATTTTATTACCATAGGATGAAAGTACCCTGGACGCACATACCCATATAGTTTCACTTCAGCCCCCATGGCACTGCATTTTTTTGTCCCAGCTGCTGGGAATCCGCGGTAATACTCGGTGTCTTGTGACTTCAGGCACAATGCCCAGTGAGGTTTGTGCTGCTTTCCTTGATTTGGTCGACACGCTGCGTGAACGGCAGGCAGGCTGCAGAGGTTCATGGAAACCTAGGCCAGCAGCAAACCTGTTGATTGTTCCCAGGGTTCAGAGGTAGGTAATTGATTTCATGCTTTATTTCTTTGAAAGATTCTTGTTGAACTTGTCGGTTCTTAATTAGTTATTTCAACTGCTTGCTGTGAGCTTGGCTGTAAGGTCAAGTGTTAGGGAGATGATCATGGATCAGATTGAATTTGGTTGATCTCATTACCTCATGAAAGATAAAACCAGGTAATTTAAAAATAACAAGTTTGAACATTTTTTCTTGGCTAGCGTGCTAGACTCATTTCCTACTAACCAAAACCATTAGGGACTAGAAGATGATGATGATAATAATAATAAAGTATGATCAAATTTGGAATAAGCTTCAAAATTTTTGTCTAGGGAAATATTCTCCCTGTTGCAGAAGGGGTTTGCTGCTAGTGACAGAATCCACTGCTGAGTTACCTGATTCTCGCCAGATTATTTTTGAAACTGCAATGACTGCTTTTCATACTTCAACATCCCATTTTTTGAAGCGTAACAATACATCCTTTTAAGATGAAGATGTCATTTCAAAGAGTTTGCATTGACAAATGTTTATTTGAATTTCATTATACAAGGGGATGAAACTATCTGTGGAGAGGACTGAGGGCAATTGTGGCCATTGTCTGGCAGTGCTGAGGCTCCGGTAAAGAAAGAAAACACACGATGCTTCAGAGCAAAGCTGTAATTATGGGCAAAGCTCTGAAAATTCGTTGACTGTTAGGTGCTCATACCTGAGTTTATAATGAGGATGGAACAGAAAGAATTAAACCCTTTGACAGGTGGAGTTACACAGTGATGTCTGTCAACGATGGAAAGAGTAGGAGTGTAAGACAAGGGTTTACCCTGGCAAATGTCTCTGTCAGTAACAATGGAAACTTTTCATCAATCACTAGGCAACCTTTCTCTGTTAATCATTGCTTTGCTGAAATTGTTTTATTTTTGAATGGTTGCACTCCTGATCCCAGCTCTGAATTACCTGAGTTGTGGCACGCACCACGAGCTGACGGCACGGCATGGCAGCTGGTGGCTGGTCAGCGCAGCCGGGCACACGCCGCCTCTATCTGCTGCCTACACGTGTCAGCGTTTCGGTTGGGCACTTATCTGTCTGCACAAAGGTACGTGTGGGAGGGGAAAATAAGCTGCAGGGTGGTTCTGGCATCAGAGCAGCATTTGTAAACTGGCTATGGATACAGGAGGAGCAGGATGTATTCATAAAGTGGATCTTCAGGGTAAACTTTGAGAGCTCTAAGGAAATTATACTAAGTGTCACGCATTCTAACAATTTCAAGAGACTTCATTAGAAGTCCTGAGTTGTAAGAAATACTATGCTTACCTAATAGCTTCTGTACTTTTTCTGTATCCATATTTGTGATGATTTATTAACTGTCAGCTTCCTTTTCTCTGCCAATTTTGCTCATCATGGTAGTCTGGAGGAACTTGTTTTAATTATTTTTCATTTTTTTAAAAATCCCTTGCACATTGACGATTGCATTTCTCAAATTCTTACATCAGTAAGAAGCTACTTTTTAATAACCAGGGTATTACTCTGAGCAGACATTATACCAAATTCTTCATTCACTGTGCTCTTTCAGAGTATTTATTCAGTCTCTTTCATTAACTCCCTTCTCCACAAACCAAACTGAAAAAAACAAACCAAAACAAGGTTTTGTTCTAGTCAGACCGCAGTAATGTTCCGAACACTTACTCTTTTCCAGTTGCCAAAACACAGTGTGTGGAATATTACTATGCCCAACATGTCTTAATTGTTGATTTGTTTCTGGTTTTGTTTGTTTGTTTTAAAAAATATATTTTATTTTTAATTTCATTTGTTTAAGCATGTGACCAGTAAATATTAAATATTCTTGTCATGTCATGAAAAAATGTTCTTTTTTCACGTCAAGTCATTTTGGTTAAGTCACATGGTGATGAGTGTTTCTCTTTTTCCTCTTGGTTAAGAAAGAGTTTTTCTAATTGGCAAATACTTTCAAAATCTGCATTCTCAACTGGTATTCATACACATTGTTTCAGAGACATGCCTGTCATTGCCACTTAACCAGAGAATCAGTTATTAAAATAAATCTTGTTTTTAAGTTGTTTGTATCCACCCTTATGGCTTATGATGTTGAGAACAGTCAGTTCAAGGCAAGACACTGCAGGTGCTCGTGCTGTACAACGGAATGTACAAGAGACCTTAATGTCAGCAGATCCACTTTTCTTATTAAATTAACGACTTGAGGTTTTGTCCTTTTACTTCCAATTTAAATGGCATGGAGAGAAAGTGCTAAAATGTTACTAGTTTAGCAGTGTTTTTCCCTTGTATGAATTGAGATTAGTCTTCTCCTGCCAAAAAAAACCCTTAAGAGGGTATTTGCAGCTACCAGGGATTATCCATATCTATTCACTGCAGCTGCGCTAGCCTGTACTACATTCTCCGGGGGATCTTTTGTTTGTTGTGCATCTCGTTAGTGGTCTTACTTTTAACCTGTTAATACTACCAGTCATAAAGCCCTCCTCTGCAGCTGGGACAAGAAAAATTCTCAGGGGTTCATGGAAAAAACCTTGGTGGCAATATCTCAGATTTTAAAATTACAGTAATAAGAAACATTACAGTAAATTTCAACGATCAGATCTCCTTTTTGTAGCCCACTTCTAAAATATTCTCTTTCAGAAACAGGGTAACCCAAGAACCTAATTTTCCCTTGTTCATATTACGTAGCCTGTTTTCTCTGTTCTCCTGTTGGAAAGTCTGACATGTGAAAGCTCTGTTTCCCAAATTTCCCTATTTTGGTATGTCCATCTCCATGGCTTTACTCTACAATACCGTTCTTTTTCAACCCATTCACCCAAATGGATATTTCCATGATGTTTAATTATTCTGATACTTGTTATATTCATTGATTTGTTCAGTGCAGTGTGCAAAACTTTATTTATCTGGCAAGATTCAAACACTACTATATTGGAGCCACTGATGTACCATCTCAGTGTGTCAGGTAACAGAGCATGGTAGGTATTTTGTGGCTTCTTTTGGCGTCTTAGACTCAGCCCACTTTTTTTCTTCCTTTCTGACCTTTTACGTTCTTTATATATTCAGGTTGACTTTAAGAGGAACGTGGCAACTGGAATGTGTCAAGCTTTTCCTGCGGATGATGAAGTACATGCATCCTGCATGCAGGAAGCAGGGCAACAAGTAGGATTGCAACCCCGGATTTCAGGACAGGGAACTTTGGCTTCTTCAAGGACCTTCTTGGAGGAATCCCATGGGTTAGGGCTTTAAAAGGTAGAGAGGTGCAAGAGAGCTGGTTAATACTCAAGCATCAATTCCTCCAAGCTCAAGATCAGCGCATCCCCATGAGTATGAAATCAAACAAAGAGGGCAAGAGACCTGCATGGAGCTTCTAGAAAAACTCAAGACAGAAGAAGGGAGTTTGCAGGATATGTAAAAAGGGACAGGCCACTTGGGAAGACTATAATGACGTTGGCAGAGCATGCAGGGATGTGAAGAGGAAGACTAAGGTCTGTTTGGAATTAAATTTGGCAAGGGTTATCAAGGATAAGGAGAAGGGCTTCTTCAGGTACATCGGTAGCAAAAGCATGACTGGCGAAAACGTGGGCCTGCTGCTGAATGAGGTGCGTGCCCTGGTGATGAAGGACACAGAGAAAGCAGAGTTACTGAATGCCTTCTTTGCTTCAGACTTTGCAGCTAAGTCCAGCCCTCAGGAATCCCAGACCCTGGAGGCAAAAGAGCAAGTCTGGAGAAGGGAAGATTTTCCCTTGGTCAAGGAGGATCACATTAGACATCACTAAAGCAGACTTGACAGCCACAAAATTGACAGCCTGAGGACTGAAGGAAAGCCAATGTCACTCCAGTCTTCAAAAAGGGCAGGAAGGAGGACCCAGGAAACTAGAGGCCAGTCAGCCTCACCTCCATCCGTGGAAAGGTGGTGGAAGAACTCATGCTGGAGGTCATCTCAAAGCATGTGGAGGAAAAGGTTATCAGGAGTAGTCAACATGGATTCACCAAGGGGAAACCACGCCTGCCCAGTCCAGTGGCCTTCTAGGATGGAATGACTGGCTGGGTAGATGAGGGGAGGGCAGTGGATGGTGCCTACCCTGACCTCTCAGCCAGGCTTTTGCCGCTGTCTCCCGTAACACCCTCCCAGGTGAGCGCAGGCGGTGTGGGTCAGGCGAGCGGGCAGCGAGGTGGGCTGAGAACGGGCGGGATGGCGGAGCTCAGAGGGCTGTGACCAGCGGCGCAGGGGCCAGCTGGAGGCCTGTAGCTCACGGTGTTCCCCAGGGTCAGTGCTGGGTCCAGCCCTGTGCAGCTCATCCATCAGCGGCCTGGGTGGAGGGGCAGGGGCACCCTCAGCCAGTCTGGGGGTGGTGTGGAACTGGGAGGAGTGGCTGGTGCACCGGGAGGCTGCGCTGCCATTCAGCCAGACCTGGGCAGGCCAGAGGGTTGGGCGGAGAGGAACCTGGCGAAGTTCAGCAAAGGCAAGTGTAGGGTCCTGCCCCTGGGGAGGAGCAGCCCCACGCACCAGCACGGGCTGGGGCTGACCTGCTGGGGGGCAGCTCTGCGGGGAAGGACCTGGGAGTGCTGGTGGGCAGCAAGGTGCCCATGGGCCAGCAGCGTGCCCGTGAGGCCAAGGTGGCCAGTGGGACCCTGGGGTGCACTGGGAGGGCCGTGGCCAGCAGGTGGAGGGAGGTGATCCCCCCTCTGCTCTGCCCTGGTGAGGCACATCTGGAGTGCTGTGCCCAGTGCTGGGCTGCCCAGGTCAGGGGAGACTGGAAGCTACTGGAGAGGGTCTGGCAGAGGGCTACGGAGATGGTGAGGGGACTGGAGCATCTCCCATGTGAGGAGAGGCTGAGAAAGCTGGGAATGTTTAGCCTGGGGAAGAGAAGACTGAGGGCATCTTATCAATGCACAAATACCTTAAGGGCCAGTGTCAAGAGGCTGGGGCCGGGCTCTTTTCAGTGGTGCCCAGCAACAGGACAAGGGGCAGTGGGTACAAACTGCCACACAGGAAGTTCTATCTGAATATGAGGAAAAACTTTGTTACCTTAAGGGTGATGGAGCACTGGAACAGGCTGCCCAGAGAGGTTGCAGAGTCTCCCTTGGATGGAAACCCATGGATGTTATTGTCGCCAGTATGAGACCAGATGACCCCATTTTCTCAGGCCTGCTGCTATCGAGCAAGGCTGCTATTACAGCAAAGAACATCCTCTGTAGCACATCTGGCGGGACGGGGAACCCTTTGCAAAGCGTTAGGCTGGGGAAAGGTAGAGCAGAATTCGCTGTTCTGAGCAGGCATCCTTCAGTGCTCATGGGAATCCTCAAGAACTGTTTACATCTGGAATCTATGCACAGAAAAGAGGTCCAAAACTTCTAATTTCCCCAAACCAGCCCTCAAGTGATGTTTATTAAAAGCATTAAAATTTTGGGGAAATCCAAAGGAGAATATGTGAGTTTTGTAAACTGTGGGAAAATAAAAGAACAATGGTTGAAAATATGACTTCTCCTGTCTATTTTAATATTGTCTCTCCTACTGAAGATGCTTGTCAAATTATCTGTAATTCTTTTTGCAACATCTAAGGCAGTTCTAAGACAGCACTAACCAATAGTATTTTCCACAAATTAGACTGACTAATCAATAATTTAGATTTGTTAGTGGAAAGGAAAAAAAAGCTTCTCTTCATTCCCATGGTAGTTCTACAGAAAACAGGAAATGCTCATCATCAAGTGGAGAAGGTACTGAAGAATTGCACTTAAAAGTATGCTGGGCTTTAAATATATATCTTATTCATAGGTGAAGTAGTAAGTTATGCTATGTAAACTGTAATGTGAAAATGAAGTTGCTCCTGTCCAGAGAGCCGGGTTTAGTACTTTATGTAGCCAAATACTACAGAAATCATTGGTGGTTTAGATATCTATTTAGATACTGTTTCTCCCTCGTCTAATTTAGAACCAGAAGTTAGACAGAGCTAAACTACCTTTCCACCACTGAATTCTGTCTTTCAGCTCTTGTCTCCTAAGGTTATTTGTTTGCTTCCTTCTTGCTTTATTCATATCATTTGCACAACCTCTCTTTTCTACTTCTAGGCTGTCTTGTCTATTGCTAACATTCCCATGGGCAGTTCCAGCAAACGTAAAATGTGATATGGCTTACCATTATTTTTCTATTGTTGCTCCTTGGCTCAAATATGAATATTCTCCCTTTCCAGTTTAAAGGGTTCCACTCTCCTCTGGCATGTTCCTCTGAAAGGATGCATGAAATAATCATTTTACAAAAAGTTCTGTGATTTGTGGTATAGTTTATAAAGCATCATTCAACTACAGGATTTTATAGAATAATGATAAACCAATACAAATAAAAACCAGTAACAGAATCATTGGCACATAGCCTAGAAATAAAGGTAACTGTAAAGATGAAGTTAAAAATAAAAACACATTCACCTTGCGTGCGAGATATTCCTGTGACAGATGTTTTGCCTTCGCTGCAACTGTATATAGGCATGTTCTTTCCGCTATCTAGTCTGTGATTACAAACTGGAATAGGATCTTGTACACTTAAGGCACGATGGAAATTCAAGAACTATGTCAAATAAAGGGGCAAGGTTGAAGTATTGATAACCTTTCAACATCACTGACCAAGCTAGAAAGCTGGAAGAGAATAATGCCTCCTCAGCTATCAAAATTTCTCATTAAAATTAAAAAATGAAAAATTCCTGTAACTTTGGAACAAGTCAGTCTGCTGAGATGTCCTCCCTAGACATGAAAACCTCCTGTTGAGCTAGACTGGATTACACTATGAGCTGGGACAGTCCTGCACGCAAAAATCCCCCATGAAAAAAAGATAAAATCTGTTCTTCACTGAGTACAGTGCCTGAAGGAACTTGTTAATCTTAAGGCAGTGATACAATTGTAGTATCAGGCAAGAGAGGCTCACAGGGTCCCCTAGTAATTCCAGTCCAGCCAGGAGAGCAGTGCTTAGTTCAAAACTGTAAGCACAATTGAAGTTACACAGAAGCTGCTCGCTCTTCTGAACAACTTTCTAAACAGCTGAAATTCAATAACAAAGTTTATTTTTTTTTATTTTCTTCATGGACATATTTTTGTTTTCTTCTCGAAAAACTAAAAAAAAAAAATAATAGAAAAAGAAAAATAGTACAAGATGAAGAAAGCCTAAGGAGAGTATTTCCATGAGAGATATGTTAAAAGTTTAGTTAAGTTGAGAAACTGAAGCAAGGTAGGTGAACAGGAGAGCTAGTGCTACGTCTGGGAAATCTCACTCCTTCCCACTGAAAAACTTCAGGTAGATTCAACTGAAGTACAAGGTAACAGATTTAATTCAGACAAAAGGAACCATATTTTAACAGCACTAACTTTAGGATGTCACTGATTCAATTACTTTCAATTAAAATTTTTCCCTCAAAGAATTTAGAAAAATTAATGTCTGCAAGAAGCTCATTTAAATTATCATTTACAATGGAACTTTCATTCTTTGCAATTTTCACCGAGCAGAACACCAAGCTAAGAGGAAAGACACTTAGGGTTTTTTAACCACCTTTTATGTTGATCTGTTGTGTTAACTTTGGAAAGGCATTCTACATCTTTATGGTCCTCTTCTTCAAACCCACCCGGTTTGTTCAGATTAGTAGGAAAATTCAAGTTTACTCTGCAGCAAGGAGAGTATGTGTCTTGGTACTAGTGCCTGACACCCGTCTCTACACAACTTCAGTGTCCCACCTGGAAACTGTAAAAGCTGTTCTATCAATAAAGATCTAGTAGACAGGTCATAAAGTGTTGAAGGAGGATTCTAAAGTATTGCTTTTTCTGTCTATGTTTTTTGGGTTTTTTGATACTTCTCACTCTTCTTCCAGCTTTTGTTTTTGTGTCTCTCACCCCATACCTTCAGCCTCCTTTTTGTCATTCTCCAAGCCAGCACTTCTGCTTTGAATCTCAGGCTTTCATTGCTGTGGTGGTTGAAAATCACTTCCTACTTTACATTACTCAAAATTAATTAGGTGTATGTCACGCTAACAAAACGTAACATTAAAAAAACATAAAGACCTCTAACTTGTGCATTACAAAATAAATAAAAAAAGAAAAAACAACAAGCTGCTGTTACCGTGCCTTACTCTTCATTGTGAGGTCTGTTTCCTATGAACAGCTGTTACAGGTAAAGGCAGGGCTATCAATCATTTACCTCTTTACTATGTTAATGTCATAGCAGTGGGTGGGAAATGTCAAAGGGAAATGGCATTTCAAATAAAAACAATTTTTTAATTCAATCATATTTATCTGAACATTTCCTGCAGTTAGATTGTCTAGATTTAAATAACTGTCAACAACTAATAGTAATTTATATAAACCTTACTATGACTTTATCTTGTTTTGATCTCTTACTAAAATGTATCTATCCATTAACAAAAAGCTGCTGCTTAAATAAGGCCAAGCACAGACACACTATTTTATGCTCAGCTGACTGAATATTTAATAGAACATGTCGGCAAACATTCTTGCCAGATACACTTGCTATGTTCTTTCTTATTATTTTCAGAAAACCCTTCATATACAAATATTGCAGTAGCGGTTTATGACAGATCTGATAGACCTAATCCCAGGATTAATTTTGTATGCCCATCAGCAGCAAAGCAAGATGGATTTAATAGCCCATTAGTCTTTCAGCATGATAATTTCCACGTCACTTAGCCTCCTGGGTTAATTGCTTTTAAATGGATATTATTGACCTCAATCCTAGTGACAAACAGAGAATGTCTTATTCATCTCCCAAATGTACATTCTTAGACTCTTGTTTTTTTTGATCCTGACAATAAGTCTCCTAGATTATATGACTGTATATTATAATTCATATTCTATTAGCCCATATTTAATGGTTTACTGAAGCAGCGTCTTTCAGATATCGTTACTTATGACTGGGCTAACTTTTAAGTTCTGTTTTTTATGTAGAGAAATGCTGCAAGCATAAGAAATCATTGTTTTACCTCTTGTTAAGAAATTAATTTTAATGCTAAAAGCTGTAGCAGGTGCAGCAGGGATTAAGCACTTTGGAATAAACAGCTGGCCAGTATATTTCCAACCACAAAAGTCTGGTCATTAGGAGGAGAGAATGATGAACAAATTTGGACAGAGAACCTGTAGGAATGGAAATTCAGGTCCTAGGAGAGAAACAGAAAAATATACGAGGAAAAAGAAAACAAAAGAGTAGAGCTGAACAGTAGAGTTTTTATCAATGTGTATTATTTGTGGATGTTTTTCCCTTAGTAATTTAGAGAAAACACAAGCCATCTGCTTTCAGGAAATTAATGCTAGCTGTGAGCAAAAAAAAAAAAAACAAAAAAGAAAAGGAGGGCATGGAAGCTATATTATTGCTTGTGGGGAGGTGAAACAGGTGAAGCCATTTTTCAGACCTATGTATGTCAACAGTGTAATACATATACATTTATACATAAGTAGCTGTATTTCTCGAGCACTGGTTCCTATGGGAAACAAGATTGTACGATTTAGATTTTTGATTGTAGGAACCCAAGACTTGGAGCAGATGTGCTCACAGTCTCTAGAAGAACCCCAGTCCCACAAAGCTTATGGATATTTGTAAAAGGATATATCTCCACAACCCTCTGAAGTCTCATTATGTAGTTTCCTGGGGTAAATTGGCTTTGTCAGATACAGAATGGAGAAGCTTGGTATTTTGTAGAAGTGATTTCTAAACCAAATTAATGTTAATAAAGGTCATTGATCTATTAGCATAAGCCCATCTTGGCGCTTACCATGGATAACGTCAGAACGCTTCTCCATGAAACAAATTAGAGCCTGCTCCAGTGTAATGTGAAATCCCAAAGACTCCTGTTGACCTTTGTGATTGACTTAAAACAGTACTAGGATTTTCCCTGGAAGCTCAGTTCCACTGTTTAATGACGACAGCGACAATGGTATCATTTTTATTAACAACTGTTCTCATGTGACATTCATATAAGTACATTTGTGACACAAAGCAGTTGAAGTTGGACATTCATGTTTCAGTTACAAAGCACCTTTGACTCTCATTGAAACAGAACCCAACTGATTGTAGCAACTCTCCGCTACAGCAGGTGTTGTGGCCAATGATTACTCCCCAAAGTATTTTCCAGGAAAAAAAAACCCTTGTTTTTTAACCTTTAAACTTTTTTTCCCCTAAATCTAGGTCATCTGCTTTCGGTCATTTAAGTCATTGGCAAATCTCCAATGTTAGCACGCTTTGTAGAAGGCAAAAAATTGAAACCTCCTGAATAATGAGAATATCAGCATTTCAGAGTGCGCTGAAAAGTTAGAGGAAACAGTGAGAATGAGGTCTTTATAAGACTGCAGATATTTCATGTTTACTTTTAAGAATTCTATTTAAGCATTTGTGATTATTATTATTATTCTGATTTTGTGATTATTGTGATGATTTAGTGATGCCTGTTTTTCCCTATGAACAGCTCCTGCCATCCATATTAGGAAGACTTGAGACCAGTGCATTATACTCCGGGTTTAAGATTTGGGACTGGTTGATCAGCACGTCCAGAGAAATCAGAGGAGGAATGCCAAATTACTGATGCTGAACACCTAGTCCTAGATTGTTTTTAACTAAAACTATGAGGAAAATACACCAGATCAGATCTTGCCCCTACAAAAGTTAGAGCAAACATATGCGCTGATGTCAGAGGTGCAAAACGTGATGCTAAGTATGTGGCACTGGGAACCATTAAACCTTAAAAAATTTTAATCAGGCGTAGTGTTGCCTGGCAGCTTTGCAAATCAAATCACCTACTTATAAAGTACATTGATTTTTTTTTTAATTTTTTCATTGATTTTGCATGCTGTTGAAAAACATTCCTTCAGGCACCTTTGTAAGGAACAAACATGTATTCTGTAGGTCAGTGCCAGATTTGAGTTCAAGCCAGAACCAAGGGTTCCTCAAGGATATCAGCAGATACACAGTGACTGCGGGCTCTGTTCTCGTGCCTTTGATGGGGAAACCGTCCAGGCGGGGACAAATTCCAAAGGAACCTGTGCGCTTTCCATCTCTGTAACAAAAAGGAGCAGAGACCCGTAACAACATTCTCCTCACCAGTCCCGCGGCCTGGTGGCAATGGCACTGCCAAGCCTCACCGAGCCCCTCACCAAGCACCTCAGCCACCAGGGCGGGAGCGGGGACCCCCGGGCAGCCCCCCCGGGGCAGCCCCCGCTCAGGAGGACTGGCGGGACCCTGAGCCTCCTGCGGGCCCACCATGGCCTCGGCCTCCCGCGGGCTGCCCTGACTGGATTTTCAGTCTCTGCGGCGCCGAGGGCAGTTCCGAGGGCCTCAGGGACCGTTGGGGCGGGGGGGCGAGGTCGGAACTGACCCCTCCGTCCCCTCCCCGCCTGGCCTAGCCCGCCCTCACCGCGGGGTCTGACGGGCGGCCCCCCACGGCCGCAGCCCCCCACGGCCGCGCCCCGCGCTCACCCCGGCGCGGGGGGGAAGGCGCAGACCCTACACTGAGATTTTTCCGTTTGGATTCTCCCCCTGGGCTCCCTCGGGGGTCGCAGCTCTCACCGCTCCTGTGAGCGAGCCCCCCGCCCCGCCGGGTCACGCCGGGTGACACGCCCCCCGGCCGGGGTCTCCGTAGGGGGATGCGTCCTCCCGAACGACAGGGGGCGCTGCCGCCGGCGAGCACGCTGGGCTGCGCCGCTCCGCCGCCGCCATCTCCTTCTCTGATCTCATAAAGGTGTCGCGCAGGTTCCGCCCGAGCTCGTCATTCAGCCGCCCCGGGCCTGGCGCTGCCGCTGGCGGCCTCCTCCGCGCCGCGGCCCTCGGCCCGCCCCCCTCCCGCCCGCCCTCGCGGTGCCGCCGGCCGGCGTCAGCGGCGGCCGCGCTCCCGCCCCAGTTCCTCGGCGGGCGCCGGTTGCCCTCCCCGCCCCTTCCTTCCCTCCCTCCCCTCCCCGGCCCCCTCTCCCGCCGGCCGGGCCCCGGAGCGCCGCCGCCGTCGGGGTGTGAGCGGGGCCCGGCGCCGTGCCGTGCCGTCCCCTCGCCGGCGGGGCCATGGCCGCGAGCGCCAAGCGGAAGCAGGAGGAGAAGCACCTGAAGCTGCTGCGGGAGATGAGCAGCCTCCCGCCCAACCGCAAGTGCTTTGACTGCGACCAGCGCGGCCCCACCTACACCGACATGACGGTGGGCAGCTTCGTGTGCACCTCCTGCTCCGGCATCCTGTGAGTGCAGCGCGGGGGCCGCGGCTCCGGCCCTCCAGCCGGCCCGGGGAGGGGGGGGGGGGGGAACGGACACCTCCGTCCCTGGCCGGCCGCTGGGCTCGCTTCGCCGCCGGGGGACGCGTGTGCCGGGGCGGCGGCGGCGGGCGGACCGCTACGCGGGGCCCTGTCCCCCTCGGGCCGGCCCTTCCTCCCCGCCGCACGGCAGCGCCGGGCTGCTGGCTCGGCCACGTCGGAGCGGAGCGGCGGGGGCCGTCCCGGGCGGGGGAAGGGACGGCGCTGGGGAGGCCTCGCCGGGGTACGCGCCGGTCGGAGCCCCCGGCTCGGGGGCGGCGGTCGCCGGGCGGGGGGTGCGCGGGCGGCGGCACCCGCGGGCGGTCCCGCCGCTGCCCTGCGGAGGTGCCTCCCGCACGGAGGAGCGCGAGCGGCCGCCTGCGGTACGCGCAGGAACAGGGGAGCACCCCCCGGCGCCCCCCGCCACCGCTGGAGGGGCGGTGAGTGGAACAAGTGTCTGGAGAATGCTGCTGGGAGCAAACCAACGGTTTGCCTTGTCATGGCAGTGGTGAAGGCGTGGGGAGACTGGTCCTATCGTGAGCACGGAGTTTAAGGTTTAAAAAGCTGACTTTAACTTTGAGCCGAATCACCAGCCTAGCCTTTTCTGAATCAAATTCTGCTTGCTAGTAGTTTGTAAGACAGCTCTGAACTCCAGCTTAGAGGATAAACTCTAGCCTTAATAGTTTAATATACTTGGTCAGAAAAGTAGTGGAAGGTTTTTTCTTACATCTGTTACTTCCTACAAACTATATATTTAAACCTTGGAAAGGGATTGGCTCTGATAAAGTGGATTGCTTTTTTCCTGTTCCTCATTCCTGCATGGGCCTCCCTACTCCCTGTTCCACCCTTCCTCCGCCGACGTAGTGTCTATGAAACAGAGTTGAGATCAGTTAGTTCTGAATTTGTTACATACACATCACTCGGGGGGGGGGGGCACGACGACGAACCACCCCACTGTCTTCAGTGTTCATGTTTCCGTAGCAGAATTTGTTTGCTTGTTCATGTTTCTGTGGCATTGTGCTTATGGAATGAAGGGGAATCAAAGAGTGGCTGAAGTAAGTAATAAATAGTATGTCAAAGGATACAGTTTTGTGTTTGTCCTTAAGGGTTTGAATTTTTAAAAGCCATTCAGGAGCCTGAACTAATTTCTGTCCTCCTTACTAGGAAGGACTAAGTATTCTGTACAGGCCTTCCAAGTAAGGTCTGGTGTTTTAGAACAAAGTTGGTAATTACATTGAGATTCAAAACAAAGCAAACGTGTTAGTTCTGTGCTGAATTAACTGCCTTTTTTACTACTGGACAGCTAATTAGTCTTGGGGTTTTTTTTTCCTTCTTACTTCTGCTTTGTGGGGCTTTTGAACAGGCTTGATGCAAATACAGAAAATACATTCAGTTTGTGGAACTGAAAAGAGACTCTATTTTTTGACATATACATGCTGCTTAAGCAGCCAGCTCTGGCTATTGTTTACTCTGTTAACAAACTGTTATTTGTGCTGGCATGTGAAACTATTTTAAGCTACTGCACAGAGCTTATTTGATGGTTGCACATGTTCTTACTGGTTAAACTGACAGCATGATAAAACTGCTCTGGGAGAATATATTCCTGTATTTATTAGACTTCTTGACCTTAGTAGACAAATACGTTGTGAGTGATGCTGAGATGTTAAGCGTGGGTTCAGTAGGATTTGCTCCATTTATCTGTTGGCTGGGTGGTATGGACTACTAAAGGCCGTAGTCCAGTTTGCAGTAACCAAAAGGATGTACATGCAGTGAAAAAAACTAGTAAGCAGGAGACAGCTGTTGGTTGCTGTGAAGTTTGCAATCATTTGAATGTTACCATCCGTAAAGGAGGAAAAATTTTTCTGAAGAAAAGTTGTTCATGCGTTGGCATTCTAATAAAATGCAAATAGCTCTTTCATTCTAAATATGCAGTGTTTTTGTGTTGCTATAAAAAAGAAACCACAAACAACATTTCTAGTTGTTACAGCTAGTAACACCTACGCTTAAAGCTGAAGTGAAGGACTGTTAAGAGGACTTAAGAGCTTTCTTCTGAAATAAATTTGGGCTCATTCTTTCATGTTGACTTGGAAATGCTTTTGTAAATTGTGTGTGCAAGATTGTATGTATTGGTTAAGGCCTTAGTAACTAGCCAGTGGCATGCCTTTGTTGGTGATGAGACTTGGTATAGAGATAGGTCACGTCTGTTTCATAACTAGAAACTGTTTTTAGCACTTCTATTGGAATAGTCCTTCAAACAGCTTCTTTCCAAATGCTTTTCACTGTAGAATTCCACTGTGGAGGGAATTGACTTGAGCAGAAATTATACAGTGGCAAATAAGTGTAAAAGCACTCTTGGTTCTGTAGTTCTTAATGGCTGTTTGCATTCTACCTCAATAATACTTGCTTTTACTGTGAGGCTTTAATAACCTTTACTACTTCATCTTGCTTGTATGGTCTGTGAATGACTTGCATTGCTGCTTGTTTTAATAATTTTTTTTCTAATCTGATACAGGAAGTGTTCTTGGAGTGAAGTAGACCAGTTTGTTTTTTTTAAAGTATCAAGTGCCCAATGCAAGATTAGAATACTACTGTGTTAACAAGTCTCCTTCAGAAAGGTTTGCCAGTTAACTAAAAGTGGTTGCTAAAATTGGTATCATCTTAGACAGGCATGTTGTTCTAGATAGTTAACTCTAAACTTTTTAAATCTGAAGTCCAACTTGTTGGTTGGTTGGGGTTTTTTTGTAAGTTTTCTGGAGTGTTTATTCATTGTCCTGGCAAGGACAGTCTATTCAACCCCAAAATCTTCATTCTGGATCCATCCTTAATTTCTACTAAGGATTCTATGTGTAGAAAGAGTATGATGCTATTTATTACTAGATTTAGCTTTAAAAAACCTATTGTTTTCGTAGTATTGACAAAAAATAGGTCTGACTTGTTCAAGTATTACTAAAATTGATGAGAAAACTAGTGACTTTGCTAAAAAAATCTGTTTCTGAGTTTAATGTTGAAGGTGATTCTTGTCAAATTAAGAGTATGAATAGCATAGATGAGGCCCTTTTTCGTAATTCATAGGTTTAAAGTTTTCTCATCAGATTGGGTTTAACAGAGCAGAAGTTTTGTTGTGCAAAATGGTGCGTGCAGGAGAAAGTTCATGGGTGGTGGTATGGACAGTGGCTTCCTCTTAAAATACTTATACTTGTCCCCTGTGTTTAAATTCTCTTCATGTGGAAAAAAAGCATGCTGGCATCACGCAAGCTGTGTCTATTTCAACTCATGGTGTTGGGCAAGAATATAGGATATGTAGAAATACACACATGATCATCTCCAAGAGTGGGAGGGAGCAGTCTTCTCAGGTCAAGGATTACAGTAATACAAAACCAGAAGACTTCTCTTTATTATAGCAAAACCGCATCTCAGGAAACGTTGGCGGAGATATTCTTTTGGTTTGACGGAAGTCCTTTGATTTGAAGGTTTATGTTGGTAGCTATGTCTGTATTTCTGGATGCTACCATGTGTCCTGCTGACAGTGGCATCCTTCCCTTTGTCTTATCTTTTCAGCTGTCTGTGTGTGCCTTTGCTTTCAAGCACTTCTATACCACTCCTAGTCAGCCTGCCTCTAACTTTCATAAAAATAATGTTTTTAAATTCTTAAATGGAGAATATTTGTTTGACTGAGAGTCCAGTTTGGTATTATAGAATTTTTTTATTTGATTGACTTTTTTAAAAAATATCTGCTGATGTGGTAATTAGGACACTCCTACCTTTCCTCTCACTGCTGTCCTCTTTACTCCCTCCCACCTTACTGAGGAAGTCTCCTGTTCAGATGTTTGCACTTCTGGCTTGTGTCAGGAAGGAGTAGCAATGACTATTTAGAACATATGGTTACTGTCAGGGATACTAAAACCCTTTTATGCTATTTCTTACAGTTATTGGATCACGTGGCCTTCTGTTGGCTGCCTATAATATTCCTTGTTGTAATTCTAGATTTAAAATTTTTCCTGGGTAAGGGACTTGATGGCAGATACTAGTTACAAACTAAAAAGATCTTGTGCAATGGTGGTGAATTATTGTCACTTTCCCTAAAGGAAGTTTTGCAGAAATGCAAATGGTCTGAATGGTGGTAGAGTGAAGGTGATTCTGGTTGCGTTGGCATGAATTTCCAGTCCCTTTTTTCCTTTGGCACACGTTTGGAAAAATGGCTATGTGTTATATGTATGTGCATGTATATATATGTGTGTGTGTATATATATAAGGGTATTTCCTATGTGACTGTATTTCTTGCTTTCAGTGTCATGGGTGGAGAGCAGAGGAAGTGTCTATATCACAGTAAATACTATGCAGTTCAGAAAGGATGTATGTTTGTGTTAAGAAAAAAGTTAAATTCACCTTGACTGTGTTTCTAAATGTGAGCCTTTTCCTGTTAAAAATAAATGAGCTTGTGAGGTGGTGGAGGGTCTCCAGGGAGGTCTGCAAGTATCAGGAATGTCCAGTACTGCTTATATTCTCTTTTGCTAATAGAAATAATAACGAATGCTGTGACATTGGGTTTTCTAAAGCTTGTTTTCCAGACGCCTGGGAGTGTAGGGTGCTCTATGATGGCTTGGCGTTTGGCTTGCCTCATTAACTTCCTGATTCTTAGGGGATCGGATTTTGCTGGCTTACACTTGAGATCATGTTAAATCTGATACAGGGGCACATTAGTAGCCATCTGCCCACCGTTTGTCCCATGGAAGTGACCATCTATTCCGGCAGAGCCCACTCTTTAAATTTTGTTCCCCTCCCAGCCCTGGCCTTTGCAAACAGCTTTGCTGACATCAGTTTGAGACTAATGCAGGAGTGGCTGCTCTGCCAACAATCACAAGTTCAACCATAATTCGCTACTAAATTATGTTATAACAAATGTTCAGTGCTCATTGACAGTGTTTTGAATGTTTGATGTTTCAATTGCGAGGCTTCAGAATCTTGTGTCAGTGGCTTAAAGCTTCCTTTGTTTGTGCGAGCACCAGTTTCAACAATGCTTTCTGAAGAACAAAGATCTCATGTTCTCTGTAGCTGCCTCTGTGATGGGCTGTGTGACTGGAAGCTTGGACTGATTCAATGGAGAGTCAGTGGAGAATAGTGTCATAGCTGAAAGTTCTGGTCACAGTGCTATTCCACAGCAATAACCATTGCTGAGCATGAAGTTGGAAGTGTTGGGTGGAATCTGCATGTGGGATGTTCTAGCTATGGTGTGCCAGGTAAGTGCAGATGGCAGAATAGTTTTACTCTGTCATCTTTTCCAGGGGCCTTTTAGGAGATAGTTGCTGCAATCTGGATTAAGTGCTGAGGTAGCATTTGTTTGCTGTCTTCCTCAGGCACTCTGTAGCAGAGAAGGGAGTAACTGGTACCACTGCACAGGTGCAGTTTGCAAATATTTGGCCAAGGTCAGTTTAAATTTAGGCATTATTAATTTACACTAAGGGACTATAATCCATTGTCTCCTGTTAAATAGGGAATACTGTAAAGCATTAGAACTGTGCAAAATGCTTGTCATACCTGGAGAGAAACAAAGCAAGTGGTAGATAAGTTTTTCCTATGAACAAGAAGGTTTATTAATTCCACATAAGGGATAATTGTACTTGGCTGCCTACCAGTAAGCTTCCCCCATATGTAGATGAGTTGTTTGTGAATCATTTGGGTCATCAAGTAATCCTTGTAGGTAAGGAAGGGTATAAAATAACTTAGAATTTTGAAGTAAGAGTAGCTGTAGTACTTGGTTCTTGAGTTCTGTTTCATAAATCCCACAGCTGCTCTGTTCTAGGGAGGTTCTAGTCAGTTCATGGGTAAAATGTTATTGAAAGTGGCTCGTGCTAGTTAGAAATCCTAAAAAAAAAAAAAGGGGGGGGGGACATGACGACTTTACGTGTTTTAATGATAGAATCAAAGAAGATAATGCATATGTACTGGGCTGTGGTTTTATGCTCTATAATGCAGCCTCCTGTCTCAAATTCCTTGTTGCAGTCTGATGACTTACACTGCTGTAGCGTAAGAGGAGGGTTTTCATAGGCTTCCCCCCTACGACATGCCATGTTAAATAAACATAAATAGTTGTATGTGTAGTACTGCAGCTTGATAGTTACCTTTGTATTTTTGGCTATTAAAGTTATGTTCAGGATTTCCAGTTGTCCTGGACCACCGATGCAGCAACATGCTCTTTCTCATCATGCAAGACACCTGACACCTCTGTGTTGTGATCTGACCTTTAGGAATGGGGCATGTCTTCCCCCTTTAGCAGGAGGGTGTAAAAGAAATGAGAATTCATCTTGTCCCCCATCATGGATATAATGTGTAGGTCAGGGAACTTTACAACCTGGACCTTAAAGCTCTAGAGCAGCCATCACCGCAGAGAGAGGCATGTAGGAAGTCTCTAGTTAGGTTAAACAAAATATTCTCTATGCTTTAAGGACATTTAGTATCGCTGCTTAACAGAATTGAAGATACCTGTTTGCTGATCTAAATGCTTTGAAGAGCCCTAGTAGATCAGTGCAGAGGAGGTACTGCTGAAATAACTTGCGCAGTGCCTTTAAATTGCAAACACAGGTACAATATAGCACTTAAATTATACTTACTGTAACAGCTGATTTCCAGCGGAAGCTGGTGTGAAAGTTTAGATACACTACCTGTGCTGAAAAACATGTGAATGTGTTAGTGAATGACCCTAGCTTTTAAAATAGTCATGAAATAGTTTACAACTATCTAACTGTGCATCTTCCTTAATTAATAAGAGGGGAATAAGTTGAACAGACTCGGGTAGACAGAACCACTTTTATACTTTACTGTTAAAAGCAAGGGACAGTGATAGTCATGTGAACATGGAGTATATTTATGTGAAATCCAGGTGGATGCCACTTTTTTTTTATTCTGTCACTTAATATACAATTCTACAGCATAGCTTTGTGAAATGTAGTGACTCACACGCATGGACCAAGAAGATGTGTGTTTTTTTTTAAAAAAAAGGACTTCAAAAATCAACAAAACCCAAACAACCAAACCTAATACTAACACCAGCTCTGAAACAGGGAATTTTAAGTGCATAGAACTCTTACACATTTTTAAGTTGCATCACTTTTAAATAAGTATTTACTTAAAAAAAGATCTTCGATAACAATATGGTGTTTTAAAAAGTGTTGTTTATTTCTGATGTAGGTGTGGGTTTGATTTACCTATGCTAGATGAAAGGTGTTAAATTGTTAGTCAGTTTACCAAGGAATTTAAACTTTTCGAGACAAGAAATTAATTTGCTGATCATTGAGCTGAATAAGCTATATTGAAACCTCTCTCACTAACCTTAAAACTTATTCTGCCTTCTTGTCAAGGTGTGGAACCAGGGGGTCTAGTTTTAGATGCTCAGATTTGAAAAATTTGCTAAAGCAAATAGCATTCTGTAAAATTCATTGTCATGTACCAGTAGGTTTGTGTATGACTTCTCCTTTAAAGGTTAAACTCGGAAGTTAATTGCATTTCTTAGCAAAATACAATTATTTTGATTATTTTTATCCAAGTGTTTCCAACATTGAGTGTCTTAAATCTGGTTTTTTTTAATGAAACAGGCTAGAATGTTGTTGCTTAGTGTTCTAATCAGTATTCAACTTTTAACTAAAAAGTGGAAATTTTTTTAACACAGGATCAGAATTGTTATCTTATAGGTACAGTATGAATTTAGGCGTCAAGGTGAACTTGCAAGCTAAATGCACAACAGTTTTCCCTTATACTCAATCTGAGTGCTAAAAATTTTCTGTGAAGTTGAGTATAAAGTGTTAATATTTGGAACATTAGACTTCTGTCATACGCTGTTTTGATGGAGTACAATTTTAATTTATAGTTGGTGTTAGAATAATGGAATTTAAAGAAAACTACTAGTCTTAAATTGGATGTCAGTGATAGTTTTTTTCTTATTCTGAAAAGCAATCTGAACCAAGTTTATCATTAGTGTAATAACAAATATGAGCAGTAAAGTTAACTCTTTATCAGCTGATCTGTTAACAGTTTGTTGACCTTGTATTACATCCCTGGAAAGCTTTCCCCAGCTTCCTTTCTGGAAACTTTCTTCTCATATGCATAACCACAGAATTTTGTGTTCTTTGATATCTCATAGATAATGCATGTTCATTTTTTCTTAAGATGGTATCACAGAAATCCAGGCCTGATTAACTGGAGTGTTAAACTAACCCCGTTGTGTTGCCTGAGTGAGCGTCTCCACTGTTCGGCCATATGTGGGATGTAATGTTCTTGTTTCCATTGAGCAAGACAAGGCTTGGTTTTAATCCTCAGTATTTGTGGGCAAAAGCAGCAGTTAACATGTATTTAAAGAAAGAACTTAAAAGAAAGCTTTCTCTTATGCTGACACTGTTGCTCAGCAGGATTTTTCTCTGTGCTTGCAGGTTTTGACTGAACTGGGTTTGACAGTGTCGGGCTTTGGCAGCACAAGTGACTTGAGTTTCTGTTAGTTCTGCTGCAGCAGTCTGGCATGGATGTAAGAATGGTGTCAAGCTTATGGCAGAGCTGCTGAAGTTTTGAGCTATTGCCTTAGTAATGGTATCTCTCATTTGAGAGCAAAATAAACACATTGTCTTTTTGCTTCTGTTGCTGTTACTTGTGTGGGTTTCAGGAGGAGGAAGACAGACCAACCTGTGGATGGAGGGGCAAAAAGTAATCTGGAAAACGATGCTGAGAAGAGACAGGAAATACAGGTTAAAGCAAGAGAAAAAGAATCTGAGCTGGGGAGTTCAGCTTGAAGAAATCTAGTGATTGGGTAGAAGTTGTAGTAAGAATAAGTTGAAGTAAGGAAGGAGTTGGAGGGAAAGAAAACTACAGCGGAGGAGCCCCAGATTGAGAGATGAAGGGTAGAGGCAAGGATGAACAAGTTTGGGGAAGCAGGTTAGGATTTAAAAGAGTCTTAACTATGTTCTCATAAATTTGCATAGGAAGTCTGAGTGACTTTCCATGTGTAGTTACAAACTAGTCTCCCGTAAAGCTCAATTATTTGACGTTGCATGTTGAGTGTTATCTTTGAGACTAGTTTACAGCACGTTAAGGTGTATGGCAGTACCAAAATGAGTGCTTTTTATGGAGGTGGCTCCTGAGTTTAAAACTGACTAACTTCTGGTTGTAATGTTAAAAGTGATTGTACGATGACGTATTTCCTGAATACTGACTAAATACTTCTTGCTTCTTCTTTTAGACGGGGCTTGAATCCACCCCACAGAGTAAAGTCAATTTCAATGACTACTTTCACGCAACAGGAAATAGAATTTCTGCAGAAACATGGAAATGAAGTAAGTATTATTTGGAGAATATAAAGTGGTTTTGGCACTTAATATTAAAAACTTTAAAACACTACTTAAGGGAAACTTGATTATTTTTTTTGCGGCCAAAAAGTAGGCAGAAGTCTTTTGAAGTCATCATTTGAAGTCATGCTTCTAAAGAGCTTGTTTCACTTAGTTAGCTGATCATGTTATGTGCTAGTGCCCAACCCAGACAATCTAGATTCACATGAGCAGTATTTCTGAATTGGGTTTTCTTTTGCATAAGGCAATATGCCTCTGTGCCTTTCTGCAAGCCCAGACCTTGACGTTGACTGCAGCAGTGTTTCCGGAAAGAGCATACCATGACAAAAATAAACTTGTTGCCTGTAGCTGTATTTCTTCAGAGTAGGTGTCAGCAAGTCTTCTAGTGGTTTCGATAGCCTCTTTCTTTAATGCAAGTATATCAGTGTTGAGGCTTCTTGAAGAGAGGAAGGAGAAGGAAGATTTTTTTTTTTTTCCTCTAAGGATTCTTATCTAATAAGTGCCTATATGTTTATAGAGGGGCTTGGGGCAGATTTGAAGACAAAAAGTGCCAGTGTACTGCCCTTTTGTTCTTTTTAATAGATGAAAACTAAATCTGAGGTAAAGGTTGGATTGGCTCTGTGGGAACACATGGAGCATGTATACCCTGAAATGTGGCTGCTGATATCTTGAATTTGAGGATGAAGTTTGTATTTTAATACTACACTATAGCATTGAGGATTTTAGAGGGAACTGATTCAGTTCTAATTTGAAAAAAATATGTTTCAGTTTAATTGGATCTGTATTCTGTTTAGTAGGACTATTGATTGTAGGCTACAAGGCGATCAACATACTCTTGTAAAGCTTTGTGGGGATGAATCCCATCATTAGCTAAAATGCTGATACCTAACTTTCTCAAACTTGGCCCATTCGTAACTGTCAGGTTGAAGAATAAAAATAGAAGTAGCAGTTTTTTATTCTGTCCTGTTAAATATGCATTATTTGTTGAAATGACTGTTAGTGGATGATTCCTCTAGACAGAGCTGGAACAAGGTCTAAACTCTTCCAGATGTTATCAAATACTCTTTAATAGCTTTGAGTTTTTTTATTAGTTTTGGTGCATTAAAGCTGTATAATACTGTGTATATATGTATATATACATGTATAGGATATTGCTGACTCTGCATAGGGAGAATAAAGAATCTTTTTGTGGGTTCGGATATAGTATGTGGGAGTCTCTTCAGATAAGATCAGATTAACTCCTTATGCTTCACAAATGTAAAGGAAAATCTGCATGTGCACATGTATGTACCTCCCTCCACCTTCCATGTATCTGTTTTAATTTCACTTTTCACTGAATGTGCAACAGGTAGAGAATGCTGCCAGTTTAATTTTTCACTGATCTGGAACCAGAAGTGATCCCTTCTCAGTTGATTAGTGTCGTTGTCCTCATTATAGACCTGACTAGTCTATGAATCATATTTAGTCGATACAATTTATTGTTGATATAAAAGTTCACAGATCTCTGCAATGCTGTAGTGTGTTTGAAAAGCAGGGGTCTGTGTGTGTAGTACTTACTCCTCCAATTAAAGTATTGCAGTGATTGAAATGAGCTGCCTCATAAATGGAGATGTTCTGAGTTTAGTTTTGGGTTGTTGGATAGCAGTGCACTTTCTTAATTCTAAAGTGACACTGAATAGATATTTGTAATTGAAGATGATAGATTTAACAGATGCTGAAATAATGAACAGACATGATAGTTTTAAACACTGTTAGAGGTAAATTAATTAAACCTAATTAAACATGTTTTCAATTTGCCATGTTGCAGTAGTTGAACAAGCATTTTGCTTTCTCTTGTTGGTATTGGACTTTGAAATACTCACCTGCAGATAAGATAAAAGCTTTGGTCAGATAAAGTTCATCTGGTCTCACAAAAAACCTTTGCTTAGTTTGCTTTTCAGCATAGGTGACCCTTGTGTATATATTAAGAAATGAAATTTTCCAGGATAAACTTTTCAAACATGGAACTGTCCAACATTTTAGAAGGTAGACATGTGAAACAAAGTACAGCCACAGAATGATTGAGATGTTTTAGCATTTAGGTTTTTTAGTTCCATAGCTATGTATATAAAGAAAGCTCAATTTTTTGCAGTCTCGTATGCTTAACTTCCATTTTTCTGTAGCTTGTAAAGTACATTCGTTCCCACTTTGTCCTCCCAGCTCTTCTCCAACATGGCCAAGGCCTCTGTGGTAAGCTTTCTTGCTTCCAGATGAGTAGATCATGGTGTGCAATAGGGAACTCTGTCTGAATAGAAAGGAAAATAGCAAGAAAGCTTCCGTGAGATAAGGTAATTATAAAGGTGGTGAGTTGTTCTTAGAGGAAGTAGTTTGCCCCTCTCCTTCAAAGAGCATTTATAAGGTCAAGGTATTGTATGAGGTTGAAGTTATCTTAAAAATAAGTAGTTTCCCAATATCTGAAATAGTAACTTTTCCACAGTTGCTGCAAATTGCCATCTTTGTGGCACGCGTGGGTAAAATGTTAGTTACTGAAAGGCTTCTGCAAAGCAACTCATTTGGGAAGAGATTATTCAGAGCAGCTTCCCCTCGGGTGTGAGACACCATCTTCCCTGTATGTACACCTCTGAGGAATGTCTTTCTGGCACAGGTAACTTCTTTTGGATGAGTTTTTTCTGCTTCAAATAAAAATTTTAAAATCTTTTTACCATTATTAGAAGACATCTATATTTTGGTGTTGCTTACTCATCTGTAGTAGCAAGAATGGAGATGTCTTCAAACAGACGTTCAGGTGCCTTCTGAAGCCCTTTTGAGGGCTAAAGGCCGTTCTGACTCGCTGGTAGGATTTTTCCTCTCCTCATCCTCCTCATATGAGGAGTGTGAGGTATTTTCATGTTAGGAATAAGAGTGGTATGGAGGTGGTTGTGTTTGAATACTCATAATCAAATGATGCTACTGTCGATTAGGTCTCTGATTCAGTAGTGCAGTCGTAGTAGAAAGTGAACTCGCTGTTAGCAGAAAGTGCAGGTAGTACTAATCTCACTTTGCCATTATAGCTGTGACTATTTCTTCAGATTCTTCCCCTGAAGCTGAAAAGTAGTTTTATGAGGCAGACCAGTTACATAGTTTATTTTTGCACCACACTTTTTGAAAAATGCCAGATATTTTGTAACCTTTCCAAATAGCCTATTCTCGTATGCATATGGTGGAACAAAATTATTTGAATGGTCTTGTATTTGGAAAATCTGTGTTCCTGTGGGGGCAAAGATCATGTTTACCTGAGCTAATGAGTGGAACACTATGCAGGTATGCTCAACTGCTTGGGATTAGTTTTAACAGTACTTAATTTTGTTTTGGTGCCAGTCTTTCTGATTCTTGATAGTACCTGTGCAAGTACCGGTTTCCCCAGTCTTGCAGAACTAGTAGCAGTATGAGGCTGGTTCAGAGCTGGTATCTGGCCTGACCAAAATGCTTTCCTGGAATCTCATTTACTATGGAATGTGGCCTAGAAACCCTGGAGAGCAGTACTAAGCTGGAGCTGATAAGTCCTGACAGCATGAGCTGTGCAGTCAGGTGTCCTATTAGTACATCCATGGTTCTACTAATACGATACAGAGATACATGAGCTGATTGTGTGTACAACATCGTCTTTGTTAGCAGACTCTGTGCTTATGGAAGCAGCTATAACTTGTGGACCCAAACTGGCTTTGAAATCAGTATACTGGTAGTATAAAATTCTTTTAACCTACAGAGATTAATGAATAATACTGACATCAGAAGTACTGAATTACTAAACAAAGCTATAACTTGCTTACATAAGGGAACTCTTTCCAAATCTTTCTTCCTGTGGTGAGTGTTATGTTTTGGAACATAGTTTTGTTGTGTGGTAATCGGTAGTTCTTTGCACTGTCAGCATTACATTTGGTGCATAACTGAGGATATTTTATTGGGGGAAGGGTGAAAAGAAGAAATCTAATTTGACATTTACCAGCCTCCTGAAAGGTAATAGCTCGTTAGAACTTTTTAAACCAGACTGATGTGTAATCTTCCTATGCAATGATATGTCTGGGTCTGAGCAAGAAGTGCTGTAGGTCTAGTAGTGTGCTTTTTCTAGTTGAAGTGCAGCTTCCACCAGCAGAAGTACTTGTTCTGTTATAGCTTTCCCTTGCCATGCTGCCTTCCCCACACACAACAGAAGGCGGCTTCATAAGCAACAACTTTAATTTTTCCGGCCTAACTGAATTTTTATTATTCTTAACTAGCACAACTATGTTAACAGGAGTTTCTAAAGTGTGGTGGCTCAATGTGTTGTGTAAGCAGAAGGCCTTTGTCTCTCCCATATCCGCCTTCCCACACACACTGGAGATCTGTATCAGTGAAATAGTTATGACATAGTAAAGTGCTTGGTAGTTGAAATATTTAGCACTGGAACAGAAGTAACTGAAATCTCAGATTGTTGCAGGCTTTCTGCAGAATTTGATGGATACTGCTGACTTTTTTTTAATTAACACTTTTTATTATGCCCATCCTTCCCTACTCTGTAAACACACACTCCAAACCATGACAACAAATGTAGAAGCAAAAGCTAAACTTTGGTGGGAGCAGGTATGTTTATGTTCCTCAGCCTCTGAAACCTGCTTGGAACTCCTGAAAGCTTGTAATGTTACTAGGAGTCTGGGTTTTAAACCAGAAGCCTTTCTGGTCAAGTTTGTTTTGTGGAGTACCAAATGTGCCATAAATGGGATGAGTTCTTTATTTGTTTTTGTCAAAGCTGAGAATAAGGGTAATTAATTACTCAAACTGTGGGATTACAAACTTAAATAGTGTATGGAAAACAAGATAAGTAGTTATTCTAGCAAAAAACCAGTTTTTCCCTCAAGTAGAATAGCTGTTGAGTGCAGATTCAGGGAAAGCAATGGTATGAAGAAAAATACAGGTAAAGGCTTTATTATAACATACAATATGCACTTGGCCCAATTTCTCCTTTCTACGATATATTTAAGTTATGGCAACTTGCAGTTTCTGCCTCGCTACCTCCTGGGTTTTTTATCTAGGTCAGGGTGAGTAGGTTGAAGCTGGTTGCGATTCTCTTTCCCACTTTGCTACATGCTGTACTTATCTAATTCTGAACTTCCCAGTGTCTAGTTGCCAAATGTCTAATGACATCCCTTGTAGGATTGGAGCTTGTTGGCAGAGAACAGGTACTGTTCTTCCTAAACCAGTTGTAGAAGGATTCTCATAAACCTTTAAATTTCATGAAGATAACTGCTGAGTCTTGTTTTCTACTTATTGTTACCTGACAACATAAAACTTCCCTTTGTCTTGTTACTTTGCAGGTCTCACAATACAGTAGAGCCAGGCAAAACTTCAAAGTCTTGCTTCTGTCAACCTTCAACAAAAGTAGACTTTCAAATGCTGCATAAGCTTAATCATTCTGACTTCAATGCTGTCTTTTTGTGTTGTGTTTTTTTTTCTTGCTGCATTGGTGAACCAGTGGGACATGGACTAATTATACTTTTCAGGGACAGTGGACAATGATTATGGATTGTTGGATATGTTCCACTGTTTCTAGGGGCTTCCACATAACTTCAGTGTTTACTCTTGGCTCCAGCTTGCCAGGCTGTGCTCCTCTAAGCAGACCATTTTGTTTAATAGAGCCTTGGTTATCAAAAGGAGGAGCATAGCAAAGCTTTTGGTGAATGAACAGAGCTTTTGAGCAGAGGATTATTTGTGTGGCTGTTGCAGAAAGAACAATATTAATATTAAATGGCTGAACCAGAGTATCCCCAAGAACATGGTGTGGTGTAGAAGGATTTCAGAAAGCCATAGAAATTTAAGGCCTGGTTTCATAATAGTAGTGTTGTGTAACTTTGTGGTCAGTTGGGATGCTTCTTCATGTATTATCTGTAAAAGCAAAGGAATGAGTAATTCTGTTAAAATGGAGCTTCAGAGGAATCATGAAACTTGGGCAGTAGCATTTTCTGAATCAGCTCTACAGTTCTGATTTATGCATGAGGTAGTTGGAGGGGTGTTTTGAAATAGTTGCTCTCTGGGATATCAAATTCAAGTTTCTCAAAGTATACATTGTTCTGAATTTTTGCTTCTTTTGAAAACTACTTCCTTGGGTTTTTTCCTCAAATAGTAACTTTGTATTAGAAAACTAAGAAGAAGAAACCTTTGTGTTTAGTAGAGCAACTGGTCACTTAAAGGTAGGTTTTGTGCAGATTTGTATGTCCTTTACAGCCGCCTTGCACTTTTCCCCATGTCCCCCAGGTAATGGCTGGGCAAGAGCCAGCACATGCTGTCAATACCTGTGCGCTGGTTTGTTCAGGTGACCTGCCTAGGCAGCTGGCAGGCCAGACAGAACCTAGACCTGAAGCTCATGTTGAGGAATTGGCAACTGAAACTGCCAGTTGGACTTCACTAAGTTTCCACTTGTGTTTTTTTTTTTTTGGTTACATTTAATCTTTTAGTATTTTAACTGCTGTCAAATTCAGGTAGTGGATTTAAAAGCTGGGATTAGTAGGGAGTAATAAGGACACCAAAGATGTGAATGATGAGTGATCATTCCCAACAGCAAGTTGTATGGCATAATTTCCTTGATCTTTATCATAGAAGTAACTTATAAATAGCTTTGAAATAAAAAATGTGATGGCCAGATCAGTAAAAATATTCACATTTCTCACAGCAAATGTTTTTTTGCATGAGGCTCAATACTGTTAATTCCTTAATTTAAGACTATGGAAAGATAACTAGTTCAAAAAATGACAATTTTATGACTATGCGGATTCTGTCTCTGACAACTTCTAATTTCCACTTTTTTTTTCATCTGATGGTATTGCACAGCACCCTGGCATTTGCTGTTTTTTTTTTTTTTTTTTTTTGTGGATAGCTGAAAATAGTGTATTGTGGCTTGCTTGAAGCATGGTCAATGCAGTATTGTGGATCCCTGTCAAGTCAGATGATGGTAACAAAAGTATAGCTAGAAAGAGCATACGGGTCACCAGCAAACAGGGGAAGACAATGAGCCTTTTACTGGGTTCTGAATGCTTGCTTGGAACGGCTGCTGATGTTCAAAGTGTTGTGTGGTGCTTCATACAGAAATAGACAAACCCGTGCCTTTTAGTAATCTCTTGTGTGATACTAAAGCTTTATAAAATTTGGCTTTCTAAAGGACTTGTCTGTATTTAAGACTCCTAAGAAACTGTACTTTCTCTGAGAACTCTTTGGGTAAAGAAAGTTAAGTGAAATTTTGCATCTCTGGTGTGGTAAAGTAAATGTTTTAGCTGGTTTGTATAGCTACTGCTGTCAAACTCTGTTAAGATGAGAACTTCTTGCTGAAGCGTGTATAACTAAATCTAGGTTCTTTTGCTTGGTGATCATGTGCTGGTGTGTACTGCCCATTAGTAATACTGTTCTCTGCTACCAGTAATAGAAACCCAATAAAGTGCCTGGCAGGTTTAATTAAATAAACTGTAATAGTGACTTAAGGCATATTTCAGTTGCTACTGCTCTTGTGTTTAGGTATTCAGAAGAAATCAGTTGCTCCAGGAAACACTTCTGGAAACCTGCTTTCTGAAGGCTTGCAAAAATTGCAATGTAATGCAAGAATTGATGCCTCTAAGAAGCTTACATCATTTTAAACCAACAAAGTGTTTGGAGAGCACGGTCCTGCTTCCTACCTGTTTGCATATTCACAGGACTCTTATCTGCTATAGCTCGTTAGCTGGTAATGATCTGAAGTCACCCAGGACCTTGTTTTCTGATTTTGTGTAGACATTGTCTGTAGTGGTCAGGAAGGCTTGAGACTATTTGACATGGAGTTGGTTGTGGTTTTGTGGTTGGTTCCCCCCGCCCTCACCCGAAAGCTTAGGCACTTCAGGTGAAGGTGAAGCAGAAAACTGAGAGGGAGAAAGGTGAAAAACTGGATTGTGGTTTGACTGTTGCTGTGAGTTGATGTCAGTACAGGTTTCAGTGGTACTAGTGACATGTTAATTGTGATGAGTTTCTTTGATCTCACCTGTTTGGGTGATAGGAGGAAGTCATTTAATGGCCTGATGTGGGTGGAGAAGAGGACCACCTCTTTCATTCAGTAGCACACCTTAGGCTGTATGCAGATTGATGATCATGGTACAGCCCCGAGTGTTACTCTGCTAGGTATGGGATCAAGTAGGGGCTTTTCTAACACTTGTCTTTCTGTTTGTCTGAAATTAGGAGCAACTTTTTATTTTCTTCAGTGTTTCCTGATGTTATTCCCAGTACTGAAGTTGGTACTGGGGAGGGAGGACTGTAGATTTGAGCAACACCAGCTCCTGCATATTCTAGCCACAAACAGGGCTTTTCTTCCCCCTAACAATCATGTGACTGCTAGTTGGTACAGTTATACTCACAAATCCAAGTATGGAAATACTGCTGCTGGCCCACATCAGACTATCCACTGCAGATGTTTAAAGCTATACCTGTAAGTGTTCTGACTTCCTAAGTTTTGTCAGCAAAAAGTACTGCATATGTGAAAGATTGCCACTATTAAAATAGTGCTTCATGCTATTAGCAGTTATTTCAGCCAAAAAAAGTCACAGGTCTGTTCTAAGTTTCTATCTTACGAATTTGTACAAATACCTTCAGTTTAATTTCATATATTACCATACTGCATATAATAACTGTTAAATTTGTGAACTCAAATCGGTGTATTGAACTTAACCCTTCTGTGGAGTATGATTGCTGAATAGCTGAGTTTATTTGAAGAAAGAACTACTGCTCTTACTTTTAGATGAGTATTTAAATCAGTATTTTAGAACTACCCTTTGATCATTAGATCTATTGCCCGTTGTTGGTGTTTGTATCTATCCACTAGATGACAGTGAGGACTGTAGAGTATTGGATGTGCAAATAGGCTGTATAAAATCAAGACCTCAAGTATGAAATGCATACTTATGCTTTCTAATCTCTCAGATCCTGAGCAAACTTTGAAATGACCTATGAGATTGATCACGTTTGATAACTAGAGTTTCTGAAGATGCTAAGTTGCTACAATTTTGGTGAAGTTAGCTGGTCAGGTAAAGAAGAAAACATCTCTGGAGAAGATGTAGTGGAAGTATCCCAGCTTCTACCTTGATTTGCCAGCTTTCAGGGCAATCTGTTTATACAGCTTTTGCTTGTTAGATAAAACATACGCTTCCTCTGAAGGTCATGGGGGACAACACTGAAAACCTGACACTATTGGAGGGATAGAGAGCAACATTTGTAGGAGGCATGTGAGAGGCATGGTCAGGACTATTTCAGAAAAGGTGTGGGAAGAAAATGTATGCATCATAACAAGCTTTTTTGACTCCTCTGGAAGAAACCTGTTCTAGAATGGTACGAGTTTGTTTTTAGAGGGCAGCTAATGTTGTGGGTGCATATTCAGGTTACTTGCAGAGCAGTCTTAAGTGCTTAAAGAAAACATTTTAAGTGTGACACCTCCTGTGTTTTGTTTAGCTTTGAGAACAGTAATCTTTCCTCTAGTTTTGGTCAGGAATTGAGGCTGAACGTAATGAGAATTTTGCAATTGGTTCAACTTTTGCTCACTCACAACTACAATTAGAAAACTAGAGCAGAGCAAGAGTATTCTTTCCCCCTTCTTCCATACCCTCACTCAAATTAAATGTATGTGATACCACAGAAGCTGCATCATGGTAATGAAAGGCTGTTTTTTTAAAAAAATTCTTATACTCAAATAGTAATTTTAAGTATAAATACTAAACCTCAAATCCTTAAAAACTACCACCTGGGGCTTAAGGCGTATGGAATCTGTTGAAATGCCAAAGTACAAGTAAGCAGTGTGTAGAATTAGGTGAAGGAAAAGAGTCTTAAAGATCATAAGTAGAAATCGGGTGCTTCCCCCCTTTTATTTACATACAACAAATATTTTGTAAAAGCTGTATTTGATGGTGAAATCAGATACTAGGATTTGCTTGCCCTGCTGTGACAGATGGTCTTTCAACTTCTAAGTATTTAGACCAGTACATGGTGCACCAGTCAGTTGTTAAAGCGGTTCAGTCTGGAACAAAAAATGTACAACCACGCGCTTTGTAATGGTTTGATGTATTAACAATTGGAAACTTAAATAGGATTTTGAATTAAGGTATTTTCTCTGATTAATCCGTGGTGATTTTTTTTATAAGGTGTGCAAACAGATTTGGCTAGGCCTATTTGATGATAGATCATCAGCAATTCCAGACTTCAGGGATCCACAGAAAGTGAAGGAATTTCTACAGGAGAAATACGAAAAGAAAAGATGGTAAGATCGCTTTACAATTATGAAGATTGCCTGTATGACAAGAAGTGAAGATGCACGGTTAGCCTCATGTTTTTGAGTGTGCTTTCCTTCCTGTGTGCTCTTTGGACTAGATTGCACAGCTCTGTAATGTAAAATGATTTCTGGACTTTATTCAGAGCTCCTACAGGAAGCGGAGAAGACAAATAAAGAAGCTTCTCAATGTGTAGTTCATATCGATGGAACAGAAATGGCTTAAGGGGATGTCAACAACAGTGTAAAGTAAAAGTTTTGCAGGCTTTTATTAGGAGGTGGAAGTTTGCATTTAATAAGTGCTATAAAATATTGATGACTTGGGAGTTCTAGTCCATTTAAAAAAAATATCTGGCATATTTAAATGGGTATTTTGCAAACTACTGGTAGAATTTGTTTCAGGGTCAGTGGTTAAAATAGCAAAGCTGAGATCTGCTAGTTCTCACACTTTAGTTGTATGAATGTTGAGCAGAACTTTTCATGTTAAACTTGTAAAAAACATGGCTCTTTTTGAATGTAGGTATGTTCCTCCAGAGCAAGCAAAGGTGGTGGCATCAGTTCACGCATCCATATCGGGGTCTTCTGCTAGTAGTACAAGCAGCACACCTGAGGTGAAGCCACTCAAATCTCTCTTGGGAGAAGCTGCACCCACACTGCACTTAAACAAGGGCACACCTAGCCAAGTGAGTAATGACAGAGCTGAAGAGCACAGAACTGTTCAGCTGTACTTTTTTAGTGGTACAAGAATTCTTGCAATAACAACTGTTGCTTAATAACATGACCACTAAAGACAACTTTGTGACGTATTTTGTTGAAGCACACGGTCTGCAGACCAGATCCTAAATTAAGCTTGTTTCTGTTCAAACTGATTTTTTAACGTGGTTATTTTCGATAAGCAGAATTTTCCAGTGCGATTGAAAAGTTTAAATATGATTGTCTTTTGCTTAAATATCTCTACAGTTTGGACTTTAATGTGATGTATTTTCATGTTTGGTTTTTTATTCAAAAACAGTAAAAAGGCTGATACTGTTAACCATAAGATTAATAGTGAATATGTGCATGAAGAGCATGCATGTTCTGTATTACTTCCAATGCATTCTGTACCTGTCTTTATCAGGTGGCTTTTGGGGAGTGTCTGCGTGCTTTTATGTAAAGCCAAACAATACTATGTACTTAAATTTTGGAGGGAAGACAATTTTTTGAAAAACTGTTTTACTTTTATGATACAGGCAACTCTTGAATGGACCTCTCGAGACTCACAGTAGAAATTTGTAGCTTGCAGCCTTGCTAATGAAATTCTTCAGTTTTTCTCTCCCTATACTGAATTCTAAAGACTTTCTTAAAATGCAGTGAATAACTGTTTTCCGACTTGTAAAATTAAGTTTTATTGCTTGTATTTGCAGTCTTAATTACATAATTTTGAAGTTGGTTATATGCTGCTCCTGTATTCTTCTAGGCCCTATTAATCCATGGAAATCTACTGCAGAGATCCTTTAAAAGCCACCATAGTAGCATAAATAGATCCTTCTCATACTATGGGAAGAAGGTCTGTGCCGTGTACAGCACCTTAAACTTCAGCAGTAAATGGCTTGTTAAAGAAATACGCTTAGTCTGTCCTTCTAGTATTTTGCAAAAGTCAGTTTGGTAAAACATCAGCTTTTTTTGTATTGGCTAATTGAAACGTTGCTTGTAGTCTCCTGTTGTAGTTCGATCTCAAGGACAGCAGCAACAAGAAAAGAAACAATTTGACCTCCTCAGTGACCTTGGCTCAGATATCTTTGCTGCTGCTGCTCCTCAGTCAACTGCTACAGCAAATTTTGCTAATTTTGCACACTTCAACAGTCATACAGGTAAGTATTCTGAACAGTGTATCCCCGTCCCTTTTAAATGTATAAAATGTAGTTTTAATTTTTGACTTTATGCTAAACTTCATGAAGCTTATGTAATTGCTGTGCCTTGAGTGTTGTATTGCTCAAGATTTCCTTTAGATGTTTATCAAGAAAGGTTGAAGACACAAAGGCTGCTAATCCTGCTTTTTGAGGTGGGAGTTGCTGTAGCTATTTTCAATGACATGTATTATTAAACTGTTTCTGCCTACTACTAGAACTTTCAATTTTCTGGGTGAGAGAGTGAGAGGATGAGTAACAGAGTTCGGGGAGAGGCTGATATTAGACCGTCAATTTTATTTCTGAAAATTATTAGGAAGAACATTCAGAAAGAAAGCAGATACAGATACTTTATTCAAGGGAGTTCAAATGCATTGACAATAACTGTCAATTTGTCAAAAGAAAACCAAAGGCTTCCTCAGTTTAAAGAACGATCTCCTCTTTTGTCTGTGTGTATTTGAAAACTGAATACTACTTGTGTAGTATTCTGTAGTTCCAGGAAGAATAAACAAGCTTTGAGCATATGTATTGACTGAGGATGGGGGTGGGCCTTGAATTCTTAAAGAATGACTTCAGTAAAACATATTGAGCCCTCAGGGTTTATTTTCAGCCAAAGTTCTTGAGCCATAGAAGTTTATCCTAAAGAAAAATTTGATTCTGTGGTCACTGAAGTATGTTGCTAACTTGCATTGTAATTGTGGGAAAGTACCTTTGCCTGCCTTGTCTGAATGGGCTTTTTATCTAGTTTTTCTGAAGGAAACTGTGATGCTGCTAAGCCAACAAGAGTAAGACACATTTCTTGCAAATCAGTCCTGAAATTGTTAACAGCCGAGAGGAGGTGTGATGGAAGGAGCTTAAGGCACACCTAAGGAACTGAGCAAAGCATCAAGGATTTCTCAAAGTTAACTTTAAAAAAAAATAGTTGTGAAAGTTGGTTGAATTCAGTAATACAGAATATGAATTACTGTTGCAATGTATTTTATAAAATCCTTAATATAAGATTTTATGTTAATCATCTTTTTCGTGGTATATTTATCTGGGAGAACTTATGCTGACTAGCCAATGTTGTACAGTGTTACTGAAGAGGCTGCAGATATTTAATTCTTACTCTTTCCAAACTTGTTGCTGAACGATGCTGTGCTTATATACACTTAATTACTGGGTTTTGGGATATGAAAATTCTGTTGAAGCAGTATTCCAATGCTGTGTTCCAAATCTAGGTAAAATTTTACTGCATTTCTGCTGGATAACCTTTAAAAGGATAAAGAGAAATATGAATATTCCAAAATAAATACAATGTTACGAAAGAGTGGTAATTTCTGTTTGAAATCAGTGCTGAAAATCAAAACTGAGAGGAATACTCAGCTGTACTGACTAGTTTTCTGTTTCAGTAATTAAATATTGTGCTCATTCCTGTGACTCCGTAAGTTTTAGAACCCATAACAGTTTCAGGGCTGGTAAATCAGTTTCTAAAAGACAAAAATCTAATGCTGAGCATGATAGCTGAATGTGTGTTGCAGACTGGTTTATCTGAAACAGTTTTCTGACTTGCTGGAGTAAAACACTTGTAAGGCTTGTTACGTGTGCAGTAACCACAGGGTAGTGTTAACTGAAACTAATAATGAAATGTTACAGACTCTGCCCTTTGGAACACAGGGAGGGTTGATCATTCCACCGGCTTTGGCGAAAATTATTTTAAATGAGCATCTGAGAGCTCTATAAGTACATAACTCTTGTTACTAATCCCACGCTACAGCAGAGGGTGGAAGAACTCTTACTTAGTCCAGCACTCCTTTCTCAAAGTTTATGGGCCAGTGTTCCTGTTTTGGGGCTTGGTTTTAGCTATGCCTGCCAGGGGATGGACTCTTCTCTTTACCATTATGTACGTTATGGTTAACTAAAGAAATAATTAAAAAGCACCAGCAGATTTAAGGTCTTCTGATATGAGTTACTGTTTCTGCAATTTTCAGGCACAACTGAGTGCAGCGGCTGATAGGAAAATACTAACAAACTTGTGCCGTGATCTGTAAAGTGTAGATGTAAAGCTTGAAAATTATGCAGGAAGAGCATAACTTCTTATATGTTCCTTTTTTTTTTCCTGAGTTTTCTAATGTGCTAAGCTGGCTCTGGACAGTATTGCATGTGGAAGGGGAGATGTGCTGACCTTATGTTTACTCTGTATTTAACTTAGAAAGTTCCATAACTTCTGCAAAATGATGAGATTTTGAAGATGTTGGTAGATAACTGTTCTCTGAAGTTTACTGACTTGTAATAGCAACAAAAAAGAAAAAAATTTGGCATGTATACTTTCTATAAACTAATGGAGTAGGAGACCTGCACAAAAGACTTCAAAAAAGCAGAACAAAATTCTATCACAGATAACAAGGGAAAAGAGGCTTTACTTGGAAGAAAAACAGTACAGCATAGCATTGTCTTCTAGAGAACTATTTTCGGTTTTGTAATTGAATATATGTGGACTTTATTTGGTTTTGGGTTTTTTTGGTTTTAGAATATTTCATGCCTTTATTCCACGCTAAGTAGCGCAAACCTCACAGAAGAAACTATGCAAAGATTGTAGGGGGCAGCTTGTGTTGCCATGACTGGTGCTGTCATACTTGAGCTAGCTTTAGCCAGATAGCTTTTGTACTGCCTCGTTGATCTGCAGTCACCACAGCAGTTGTAAATCTATGTCAATTTGTAATCCACTGCAGTTCCTTAACTTAGGGTTGTTCTTGGGTTTCTGTGTGGGTATCTGAATTTTGGAATTGCTGATCTACCTGTTCTTCAGGTACAGGAAAGTACAAGTCTTACCTGGTCTTTACCTTTGTGCGATTTTTACATGGGTTTAAACCTTACCACATAAAATAAAGCAAGATTAACATCTGAATGCTCTGCAGAAGAGTCTTTACAGCTCTACTGTTTTAACATGGGCACATTTGCAAACTTTGTGTCAGCTGCTGCAATAAAATTGTAAAACTGGCCTGTAATATAATATGTTCCAGTTTTTAATCTAGATCCAAAAGATACTTCATTTCAGAGTCTTGACAGAGTATTCTGTTTGTGTGAGTGGTTAAAACAAAAAAAATTAGCACAATTCTAGGAGTGACCGAATAGGATTAAGTACATAAATGTCAACAAACATCGGACTTCTATGAAGTCGATACATAGGGATAAAAACATCGCTTAGTTTTAAGAATTTGATTGCACCTTGCATTATTGATTCCTCTTGAAGCTACTGGTTTAAAAAGAAAAATGAAAAACCAAACTGTAGAACTGGGAGCTGAAGTCTGTAGAATGCTGTTTGAACTGATACAGATGCTATGATAATAGCAACTATTCTGTTTGTGTCAACTTTTTCTCCATGTGCACTTTTAAAGGTGAAGGTTTTAGAACAGCCCAAGACCTTGCTTTTTCATTGATTTCCCTCCCTCCACCCACTTGTTGACTCTGGTGCTGTGGTGGGTTGACCTTGGCTGGCTGCCCAGTGTCTACCAAGCTGTGCTCTCGCTCCCCCTCCTCAGCAGGATGGGAGGAGAAAATACGAAGAAAAAGCTTGTGAGTCAAGATAAGGACTGGGAGATCGCTTGCCAGTTAGTCATTGGCAAAATAGGCTCGACTTGTGGGAAGATTAATTTGCCAATTAATAATAGAGTAAGATAGTGAAAAATAAATAAAAAAGAACCTAAAACCACTTTCAGCCCTTCTTTCCAGGCTCAGTTTCACTCCTGACTCTTGTCCCTCCTACCTTCGAGGGGGATGGGGAATGCAGGTTGCTGTCAGTTTATAATCTTCTGTACCACTTCTTCCTCCTCATGCTGTTCCCCTGCTCCGCTGTGGGATGTCTCCCCCCCAAGTGGGATACAGTCCTTCATAAGCTTCAGTGTGGGCCCTTTCCGTGGGCTACAGCCCTTCAGGTGTGCATTGCTCTGGTGGGGGCCCCCACAGGGTCACAGCTTCTGCCACAAGACCTGCTTCTGCATGGGCTCCTCTCCATTAGCTGCAGCTCCTGCCTGGACCCTGCTCCAGTGTGAGCTGTCTGCAAGCTCCAGCTTCCCTCAGGGCATCTCTGCTTGCTCTGGTGTGGGGTCCTCCATCAGCTGCAGTGTGGGTATCTGTTCCACTGTGGTCCTCTGTGGGCTGCAGGGGGACAGCAGTAGTCTTCATTGTGGTCTTCTCTGTGGGCTGGAGGGGAGTCTCTGCTCCAGTACCTGGAGCACCTCTTCCCCCTCCCTCTTCTTGCTGTCTGCAGTGGTGTTTCATGTTTTTTTGGCCTCATCTCACACCTGCTGCACAGTGTTGTTTTTACCCTTTCTTAAATACGTTACCGCAGAGGTGCCGCCAGCATTGCTGGTGGGCTCAGCTTTGGGCAGTGGCAGGTCTGGTTTGGAGCCATCACAAACTGGCTGGCAGAAAGGGGGGCAGCTTCTGATCTCTTCTCGCAGAGGCCACCCCTGCAGCCCCCTGCTACCAAAACGGTGCTACGTAGACCCAATATGCGTGATATACTTCTGATAAAAAGTGGTACCAAGTATAGTCAGACCTCACCTTCTCTCCCCGTATCCCCTGTGAAGGGAAATACTTGCACTTTCATTTACATTAGCAGCATTGTGGAAGATGGTAGTTTGTAAAAAAAATGTTCTTTTGATTTATAAATCTGTAGCACAGATGCTTTTAAAATAGAAATTAAGTGAAATACAACTTTTTATTGGCATTATTTGACTATTAAGTAACTGTACTTAAACAGTCAGCATAATTTATTGATTTTGTATATACTTAATCTGCAAAAATCCCTCCAGAATAGACTACTCCAGACCCAAAAATATAATGTATTGCCATCTGTTTTTCTAGAGGGTGTTTTGTGGGCTTTCTTTAGATAGTAACTCAAGTTAGCTGTATATTGGGGTTGGTTTGCATTTGATTAAAAACATTTTTTTTCCCTTAATACTTGCTTATAATAGTGTTTAAGACTTTCTGTGGAGTTTATCTGTTAGGTACACAATTCCTGTTGAATCCATAGATGCTTGAATGTCCAGCTGTTTGAAATTAGATGGGTGTTAATTTTTATTTTCTCCTATAGTATGGCATGAAGGAAGGCGAAAACTGACATTCTATTTGAAATTTCCTTGGATTTTATTTTGTGGATACACTCTGAATGCTATCTTCTTGACATTGGTATTGATTTTCTGTATTTCTGTACTCTGATTTATTAGCTCTTTGAAAACCGAATTTTCCAGTGAAATGAATTTATAAACCTAGCCAAAACTTTTAAAGTGGTGCCAAACTACATTCACCCAAGGAAGAAGCACTTTGTGTATGAGAAATTCAAATTGTCAGTATGTTGCAAGAAATGTTTGGGTAGTCCACAAATTCTAGTTCTGGAAACCAGCATTTAGAATGATTACCTGGTTTGGGCTCTACAGGTATACATCTGGTATTCTGTACTTCTTGGCTCTTTTTCCCTGATCAGCCACCACTGCAGACACTCTGGGTTAAACTGAAGTGGACTTCATGTCACGCAGTTGTGAGCAGTAGCAAGTGTAGGAGAAGTAGCATTAATGGGTGCAGGTCTGTGAAGGTGACGTGTGAAAACCTGTTCAAAGGCAGCTTTCAATTGTAGAATATAATGTATGACTTTTCATGTAGAAAGAAATTACAGGGCAGGAACATAACCCTCGGAGGCTATCATGACCATGAGTTCAGATAATACATCTGTTTTTGTGTTTATTTCCATTTTATATCCATTAACATGTTTTGTTCCTTTGCGATTTACAGCACAGAACTCTGCAAATGCAGGTTTTGCAAACTTTGATGCATTTGGACAGTCTAGTGGCTCGAGTAATTTTGGAGGTTTCCCCACAGCAAGTCAGTCTTCTTTTCAGCCCCAAAATACAGGTAGAACTCCTAGCGCTTTTGATTAATGCTTAATTAAAATAATCCTTACCTTTATGTTGGAAGGTACTCGAGTTGAATTCATTTCTTGCATCTGCCTGCTTTAATGCAATCAAGCCACCTGAAGCTCTGGGGAAACTCAAAATGAATTCCTTCTGTTTGGTGTTGATTTTTTTTTTTTTCTTCCTAATGCTACTCAGAAGTCTGATTTATGGCACTATGTGTTTGTTAGCTCTACACCTGAAATAACTATGAAAAGACTAAACCATACTGCTTTTGATAAATATTGAATTGACTGTCTTGTGAGAGAAGTGTTTCAGTAGACCCAAAAGCACATCACAGTACCAAAAAAGTATGTCTATGCGTATGTATAACATATGCACACACTTCAGTATGTTTGGCTTCATGTGTAGAGCCTATTGTTAAGATTTATTTTGCTTTCCTTTAATTTAATCATGCTTTAGAACTTCTGCTTGAGCTTACACTTGCTGTTTGTCTAGATCTTTGGCTGACTGACTTTCTTTTCCTTTTTTTTTTCTTTTGAGTGTGGTGTTGTTTTAAACTTTTTTTTCAAATTTTCTTTCTCCCTTCTTATGTTAACTTTAACCCACACACAATTTCTGGCTGTCCAGCGTTCAGAACGCTTTCATCTAGCTGCAGTTTTGGTGAATTTACTTCAGCTTTTCCTCTCCAGGCTGTACACAGTAAGTTCCACACAGTGGAAAACTCGGCTTGCTTCATTTTGTGCCATTGTAGTATAGCGTTTTCATTCCTACTGTTGTATATATTTTAACTTGTTGATTATGCTATTAGAAAGTTGTGTGTTCTGTAGTCTGAGTGGAATCCTCAACCAACTGTTATGTGATACACTTAAATTTAAATGAGTTGTTCCATTAAGTACGTGACCTACCTAGATAAAATTGTCTGAACACTGAAGAGATGGAAGCTTGTGGTTTCATATTTGAACTGAAGTTCAGTTGTGTGGACCGAAGTCAGATTTTTAAAACTGATTTATGTATCTCTGACGTCAGTGGAGACTGGTACAAAAAGCTGTGTTGTCTTCCCCCTCACCTCTTCCCTGATTGGATGTAGTCTAAAAATCTGAGAACAAAGAACAAAACTATCTCTCCAGATCTTGGCATGAAATCATGTTACTCTTGGACTTCTAAGCACTGTTTTTTGCATAGAATGATGACTGACATCTGAAATGGTTAAACATTGTACCATTAAGTAAATGCACATAGTGGCTTTTACTTAGACATGGCAGGGAAATGAAGCTTCTGTATTTTAAATATTAAAGATTCAGACAAATGCTGATTTTCCTAGCGAAATATTATTGTTGGAATTACTTTAGGAACTAATAAATAACATACAGTTTCTCAAGATCAAATTATGACTGACTTAAGCTGTTGAAGCTTGGGTGTTGGGGTTTTTTTGTCCCTCATCTGCAGATTGAAAAATATTTTAAAATAAAGTGTTTTTTCTGATGACCCAATGTAACTTTGAAGGAATTGAGAAAGTCTTAAACGTGTGGGATGGGGAACATGTTGCCTCATGTGACCGCAAAGAGGTGGGATTATTGTGCTGTCAGTTAGAGTTGGAGAGACTTTCTCTAGTGTTGGAGTGTTGATTATGTTTAACTTGATTTGTTACAGGTGGAAGTGCTGGATCAGTGAATGCTAACTTTGCTCACTTTGATAACTTCCCCAAATCCTCCAGTGCTGATTTTGGAGCCTTCAATGCTTCTCAGAGCAACACAACAGCAACTGCAGCCAGTAAAGCTGCAGTGAATAAACTGAATCTCCAGTCAGCTGACAAATATGCAGCTCTTGCTAATTTAGATAATATCTTCAGTGCAGGGCAAGGTATTAAACTTTATTCTTTGACATGCTTATTATACATGTGTGTGCTTACCATGAGGGTGGCTGTCCTTGTCAGAATAGTAACCGTATTTCAAAATGTCCTTTCTATATCGGTAGAATTTCATGTCTGTGTGCCCTTAATGTGTAAGTTTTAAGACTAACGTGACTCCAAAAGGATATTGGAAGACTGATTTTTTGGGAACGTACTTCCTATCAAGATAAATAACTTGAGTGGAAATCTCTAAATAATTATTATTGCAATGATGAAAACATGCATAAAGATATAACCATGGATTTTATATAAACCTATAGCAAAGGCTCTTGAATGAAAAGCTACAGTTGCAGAGAACTGCAGAGTAGCTTTCTTAACCTCTGTCACAAAAAGGTTTGGCTTTATTTTTTTACGAAGCAGTGGCAGTGATGCTTGGATTTGGTTGTTTTTTAAGTGAAGGGGAAAAACACCTAGTTGTGTTGTAACTTTTTCCTTCTCAAATGGTGTATAAAAACTTGTGTTGGTTTGTCATGTGGAACTTCGTTCTGAAACAGATTATTTGGCAGTGTTTTGTTAGATTTTGTTGAAGATGATGGTAGTATTGAGTCATTAGTTTCCAGGGAAACCAGAGGCTCTTTGCTGCTTGGTATCTATAGAAACATGACACTTTGCTAATAGCAAATGGCTTGTTAAACACTTGCCTCTATGCCCTATACATATTTAATTTTTAAGTCTGAAACTTAAACTGTCTATGAACTTCCATTTAGTTCTCGAAGTTGACAGGGCAGAAAATGAAACCATCTTCATCACTTTTAATCTGGTTTCTTTCTTTCTAGGTGGTAGTGAGCAAGGAAGTGGCTTCAGTACAGTAGTGTCAGCGTCAGCAGGTCCTGCGTTGTCAGCCCCAAATCAGTCAAGTGCATCTTCAGACAAGTATGCAGCTCTAGCAGAATTAGACAGCGTGTTCAGCTCCACAGCAACCTCTAGTAACGCATATACTTCCACCAGTAATGTTAGCAGGTACTTTGTTAGAAGTAGCTGACTTTCTACACTGACTTCAGCAATATGAAGAAAAGTAGCTCAAAGTTGTTTCTCAAACAGGGTTTTATTTCTTATCTAAATGGGGAAATGTTGAATGGGTTTAGGGGTACTACTGAAACTGCATCCTTTGTTTTAAATAATAGCAGTACTGCCTGATAGGATATTGTAAGATAAAATTAAGAACGTTTTCTGTGAGCAGAATGTTCTCTGCACCTTTTTAGTCATTACACGCTAAACCTGTTAGATGGTAACATTTTCCTATACAGAATATTTGCATGCCTTCTGAAAACCATAGCATCATCCCTGGCAAAAAAAAAATATATTCAGATATTTGTAATGTAAATGGTGCCAACCACTTTTTTAGATCATTGAAGTAATAAATACCAAAAGCCTGTTATAGTTCTGCTTGGTATTGCAGCTGCCCCTAGAGCTTCTGCTTTGCAACCTTTATGCTGGTGGCCCCTGTTCAGTATTCTTTTTCCTGCTGCTGGTGGAGGTGACTTTTCATTGCTCAGCAGTAGTTATAGTCTCTGACCCTGGCATCAGGGGCTAAGTTCCTGGCATCAGTGAATTATACTGCAGTTTGCAAACTGCATGTAAGCATTCCTTTTCTATTCTTTCACATGCCAACAGCAATTGCAAATTGTGATTAATTGTTAAGCAATTCTGACTTCACTGAATGTATGAATTATTTTCAGCAATGCTTTTGGAACAGTACCCGTGGCTGCTACTGCACAGACACAGCCTGCATCTTCGAGTGTGCCTGCTCCGTTTGGAGGTATGTAAGTGTTACTGATGCCTTTTGTGGACTGTAAGCAAACATCTTACTGATTTTTAATTGATAGTACTATACTTTAACTGTAGTGACATAGAAGTTACTAAAGAATGGCAAAAAAGTGCTAGTGTTCTAATGCATTTCAGATTAAGCATTTTATTATAAATTATCAATTTATCATGTAATTTGAGATGCTTGTCTGTCACTGTATAAAATTAATGTGAATCAGATTAGCTATTACAAAAAGGTTTTATTAAATAAAATGTTTTTAATCTTTCAGCAACACCTTCCACAAATCCATTTGTAGCTGCCCCTGTTGCCCCAGTGGCACCTTCAACAAATCCATTCCAGACCAATAGCCGAGGAGCAACAGGTTAGAAAAAAAACACTGTTAGAGAAACTTCCTTTCAAGACTTGCTTTGATTCTTTTTTCATAGCTGTGTAATTTGTTCCTTAAAGATTTTCTGTATTATCTGTCTCTAGTCTATTTGACATGTTGTGTGTTTGCTCGGTGTAGAGTACAGTATTTATGGATAGATTACAGAAATCAACATCAACTTTTTTTTTGAGCTAAGTGGGCTTGTTTTTGAGCTATTGGGCTGAGGACATTATTTTCCTACGTCTGGCTTGATCTTAGGATTTCAAACGGTGGCCATAAAAAATGTCAAAATGATCTGTTTTAGGATCTTCTAATATGACCTAACGTACTTGTAGTCTGCATGTTAGCAGTTGGGTACCTTCCAAGACTATAACGTTGGCTTTGAATAAGTTCTTCATAGCAGATTGCTCTCAAATCGGGGATCTTGATAGCCCTGCTGCTAAGGTTCTACACTTGCTTCTTTAACTTCTTTAAAGTCCTGAAAGCCCTCAAAACCGAAGAGCTGGAGCTAGAACCAGGAAAGACAAGGCTTCTGGGCTGTTAGTTCCTCACCAGTCCACTTATTCAGTACATTAGTGGTGGCCTTTATTTTTCTCTCTTGTAACAGTAAAGCATATGGTTACATATAATCTTTACTCATGAATTACATTAATTTCTGGGGGAGGATTCTGTATAAACATAATTCCAGACACAACCTCAATCAGTTTTTTAAAAAACTAAACTTGTACTTTTCTTTACAACACTGATTTTGGATTTAGATGACTGCTGGATTGTGCTAATTTTCCTCTCCAAAGGCACTGCTACATTTTGGCACTCTTATCTATTAACTGGACTTCAACGGATTTAAATTTGTTGGTGTATGCATTTCTAATATTGAGTTGTGTTTTGCTCAAAGTTTTACGTATGTTGAATTAAACTGATCAGGCTGAGTTAAAACTAAATTGATCAAATTCATGTCCTCTACTAAAATGAATTCTGTTTTCAGTCCCTTTTGAGATATAAGGCAGTCAAACTTACAAAGCTATTTTATGCCCCAAATGTCTTTTTCCTTATTTTAATCTAATTCCTAACTGGGCTATTTTGGATCATCATTAAGAACTTGTAGCTTCTCTAGGGTTGCCATATTCACACAAATTTATCCTTCTGTCTTCTGAACTGTGGTCCTTGGCTTGCAGAGGTTCCAACCCTTTGGCAGATACACTGATTATGTACTAGGAGACAGGGTTAATGACCATAAATAAATACAATATTCTACCCTTTTCAGTGTAAGGTGTAAACTTGTCCTTTTATGCTAAGCTTTCTGAATGAACTCTGCTATTTATTACATGGGAGATCTGTTTGTAGTGTTTATTTCTAATGGTTTTCTTAGCTTAATCTATTGTTGGTTGATATGGATGAATTGTTCGGTATGTGTATATTTCTGTGTGTGTATAAATATAACTAAGAAATGACTGTTCAAGAGTGTATAAATGATTTGACGTTGTCTGGTCTCTTTGTGGCTTCCGTAAGGCCTCTCAGGAGCAATGCATTCTCACATATTTCCTCAGGCTCATTTTGGTAGGTGGCCACATTTGGTATCAAGTTTCTTGTGGCTAATTGTTCTTGCTTGTAAAAAGCTTATTGATACCTATCTGGTTCTCTGCACATAGAATTTTGGAACGCTTATTTTTTAAAATGGAGTGGGTGTGGGTATTTGGCATCTGGGAAAGCGCGAGAAGAGCACACACAAACAAACCTATTAAGCCACTAAAACAAAACCATTATTGATATCCTCCATGGTCACAATACAATATTAACGAGTTGGGTGACTCTTGAGGTTTGTACCGACAGTAGCTTGATGCCTTTTGGGATAACCCAAGTCACTACTCATTTTGTTGTGCTTTTGTTTGCTGTTTTAGCAAGTCTTCTTGTTGAATAGCTTCTCTGCTAACTGTAACTTGAGAACAATGTTAGTACATTAGTTTTGCATGTACTTTGTCAACAGTTTATGTATGTATGATGTCTTGCCCTTGAATACTTCTGGGGTAAATTTTTCAGGTGATTATTAAGCTATATTAAATATATTTTTTTTAAACATCGAACTTGCGTAAAATACAACTTTCAAAAGAAAAGTCCTATCTATTGTTTAACTAGAATAAAATGCCTGGTGTCTGTATTTGTACAAAAAACTTTGTATGCTTCTCCTTTCAAGAATAACTCCCAAAAGACTGAATAATGGTTTTGTTGCTACACTTTTGCACTTGATGTGCTCCTGCTTATTTGCTGAAGGCATGTGGAATTGCATATGAGCTGTGTGTTCTTTACTTGAAATGTTCAGCAGAGAATCAGATGAAAAGTTTGGGTTTTCTTGTTCTAAGTCTTACCTCAGCGGTAAGAGTGTTTGCATTAGGAACTTTGTGTGTAAATAACGTGCATGGTGAGAATTTCCTTTAAACTGATGTTAAGGATGGGATAAAGAGGGAGAGGATGCATGTATCCCTTAAGGTTGGTTTTTTTTACTTGTAACTTGCTGTAATGCAGCTTGAAGTAGGAAGATCCTTTCATGCTTTTCTCAGAAGGAGAAAAACAGGAGGGCTGACACTGCCTGAAAGTGCTTGCTTCTGATGTGTACGGACTTTTACCAGAAAAGCTTGGGGGGAAGTATACATAATGTAAAAAAACTTTTCAGAATGTATCTGACTGTGCTGGATCTAGTAAATTTTAAATGATTACTTTAATTTTTGAAGTGCAAAAGTAAATTATGCACCTAGTTGGTGGTGATCCAAGCTAACAAATGAGTTCCATGGCTATAGAAGTTGAACCTAACTTTTGTATGGTCACTGAGGCATTAGGAGACTTGACTTAACATGGCATTAGAGTAATTTGTCTCATGAAAGAAGTCATTTCTTGCAGTAAATTGAACATTTTTTTTGCTTACCAGCAGCGACATTTGGTACTGCATCCATGAGCATGCCTGCAGGATTTGGAACTCCTGCCTCGTACAGTCTTCCTACTAGTTTTAGCGGCAACTTCCAGCAGCCCACGTTCCCAACCCAGGCAGCTTTCCCTCAACAGACTGCGTTTGCTCAGCAGCCAAATGGTAGGTCTATACGGTTTAGATAATCCTGTTTAAATCAGAAACTTGGAGAAAATGATCTGTCTGTAAGTTAGCAGTAATGTGTGTGTGCTGATTTCTATATGAACTCAATATCGATGAGGTGTTCCCACATTCTGTTCTGGCTCTGTAGTTGAGTTTTCTGACTTGGCTGTGTGCAATGACATAACTGGAATTTTACCATAATCTGATACTAAAATGATAAGTATTCTCAGGCTCAAAGGGTTTTTATGCAAGAATTATGCAAGGATTGATTTGTCTTTATTTTTGGAGTGTCTGCAACTGATTATACCACTATCTCTAACTTCATAGAACACAGGCAAAAGAAAACTGGAAAGTACTTTCTCCCTAAATTTAAATGATAAAATAACCTTGAAAAAAGTGCATATGTAGAAACTGGAAATTCATTAGTTCCCAACGGTTGAAACCAAATGAGAAGCCCAGCCATATTTCTTTTACACTTAGATTCCTGTTAGTGTTTAAGTAGGATCAATACTGCTGATTGTGCAGTCCAGGCTGCTTCTTATTTTTGTGTGGGAGCTGCAGTAAAGAACTTTTTGCAGACCGGTTACTAGTATTAATATTTTTCACTTATCTTTCCAAGGAGCAGGTTTTGCTGCATTTGGACAGGGAAAGCCTGTAGTAACTCCTTTTGGACAAGTTACAGCTGTTGGAGTATCTAGTAACCCTTTTATGGTAAGTGTGCGATATTAATTACTCTTGAGACATACAGAAGTTATCTCTTTAGGGACAACAGTTTATTTCTTTTGCTTCAAATAAGGGAAGAAAGCATGTCCATCTCCTAAATGCAACTCATTACAATGATGACATGACATTTATAAGGCTGTTCAAATCAAAACAGAGGTATATGGTGCCCTTATAGTAGTGTGATTTCAGAGAGCCATCAAAAAAACTGCCATGTAAACCAGAAATATTTCCTAATAGGTTGTTTTCTTTTTTATACATCCTGCATTTATGATGTACAACATGGAAAAAAAATTGTTAATATTTGTCTTATTTTTCTTCTTTCATGTTCCCCCAGGCTGGTGCACCAACAGGACAATTTCCAACAGGAAGCTCATCAACCAATCCTTTCTTATAGCCTTATAGACACTTTACCCAAAAGAACTCTTATGTGGTCACATAACATCTCTGCGCCTCTTGCACTGTTGTCTTGTTTCACTGATATTAGCTTTAAACACAAAAGAAGTCTTTACGAAGTAAAAATAAAAGCCTGCATTGTGTACCTTTAAAAAAAGTTAAAAAAAACCACCACCAAAAAACCACAATACCCAAGAAAATCAACCCGCCCCCACCCCCCAGGTAATAACGTGCAAAACAGAGGGCTGTGGTAACATCCTTGAACCTGTGAACTGGCAGGTAAAAAGTAGCGGTATCATGTATATTAAAATTGGCTAATAAGTTATTGCAGATACCACATTCATTATGCTGCAGTACTGTACATATTTTTCTTAGAAAATAGCTATTTGTGCATATCAGTATTTGTAACTTTAACACATTGTTATGTGAAAAATGTTACTGGGAAATAGATCAGCCACTTTAAGGTGCTGTTGTATCTCTTGGAATGAATGAGCTACATCATTTTAACCATTGGTATTCAAAGTCATGAAGTTAAATTGAAGGTTTGTTCATTTCTCAAAAATGTTTTCCTTTCCTAAGAGCTCTTCTATTTATACATGCCTAAATCTCTAATGTTAGAGGGATACCTGTCTGCATAATAAAGCTGATCATGTTTTGCTACAGTTTGCAGGTGAAAAAAATAAATATTAGAAAAAAATAAATGTGTAGCATTTTCTGTGCAGTAACATTTTATTGGGTTAAAATGTACATATTGTGAGTCTTATACACAGATGAGTTATCAAAAGCAATATGCTTAAAGGTGAGTTAAGCTTAAAATTCTCGCATGCCTCACTTGGATATATTTCTTTGTGTCCTTGTGATTGAGCTTGCTGTTCTAGCTCAAGTGAAGTGACCTATTGAACAGGAAAATGTCGAGTGAACTTGGATTATTTTGACAGAATAATAACAGTCTGTGTAATGAGGGATGCTGGAAGTAACTGAGGAGGGTAGTTACTCAGGAATTTAGTTAGCTGCAAAAGATGTGAAATTATGGGTAGCTAATGACAGTCTTTGAGAGTTAGTTGTTATCAGAACAGTGTGTAATAGGCCAAGGTACCACAGATGTAATGGTATTCTTTTTGTTAAAAATTGATATGTATTAGCAAGACCTTCTGTGGAATATTAAATCCATCAATTTTTTATTTTTTTACTGGAATGTTCACTGCCATACTAGAATGGAATTTTTAGAGGGGGAAAAATGTCTGGCTTGCCTAGTCTGTAGTAGTGAGAAGGGTCAAGAAAAATGTAAGTGCATCAGAGTAGTTGGTGACAGTGTTTTAAACAGAGATAACTTGGCCTAAGTTCAAGTGTAATACTGGAACTAAGCAAACAACGTAAATATATGATGAATACATAAACTGCAAGCTTAAAGGTTTCTGACCGGCTAGAGAGTAAAATTCTTACAGCTTTCACGATAAGGGGAATAAATAAGATTTGATTTTGGGATGGAGGCGGGCGGGTGTGAGGAAAGTATATGCAAGCCCATTTGAGATAAACATGAAAATTCTTGAAGACCTTGCACTTGTACTTGACTGCTGGACTGTTAGATCTGCTTATTTCTAGGGGAGCTGAAAGACTTGACCACTGCTTGTAAACACACACACCCCAGTGCTGTTGACCTGTTGCCTGCCTATGGAGGGGTGGGTAGTAATTTCTGTGTCTTCTCTTTCTTTGAAGCTTTGGAGATCCTAAAACAGGAGACAGACAGCTTATACAATAAGCTGCTTATAGTGGCATGCCTTATGCCAATGGGACTAAAACCAGACATGTAAGTATTTAAAGTTAAAACAGACTTAAAAATCTTTTCCTTCTGATGAGGACTGCTGGATAGAGCACGGTGTATAGTGAATTTCCCAGAGAATCTAGGGAATTAAACTAAACAAATCCCCAGCAGCTGAGGGTATCAGAAATGTTAGCAATGCCCCTGCTCTCACCACTGGTTTTTAGTACAGTATAAAGAGCTGTAGTTCCTCGCTGTTGTTGACCTTACCTGTTTTGAGATAGTAACACATAAATGAGGTAGAGAGCGGGGAACTGCAGGGGTTCAGAAGGACTTCTGGAACAGGTAAATATGCTTATTGCAGGGAACGGGATGAAATCAACCAAATGTCTCATCAGTGAGATGAACAGCCTCGTAGAAGGACAACAATCCTGTGCTCTCCTTACCTAAATTTGCAAATCGTAAATGTAAATTAGGCTTTGGGCAAGGGCTAATGAAATCAGTATCTATGGAAATTTATATTCTGATCCAAGTGAAGCTGATTACTGCAAAGAGATACTGAATTTCATTTGAGTATGCAAAGCATATAGTTTTAGATTATGCTGCATAAATAGTGGAATACCTTATTTCTTGTAACTAGCTTGAATGCAGATAAAAGGTTGGCAACTTTCACTACGCACAACCACATCTGTCCAGTGTTCACTAACTTTGAGTTTATCAGACTCCAGACAAGTAGCTGAAGATCTTATATTGTTTTGAGTCGTCTTTATATTGAGAAGAAACTGACACCATAGCTGTTTTGTTCATTTTGAGTTTTAAAATACCTATATTTACAAAACTAATTCTTGACCATTGATTACAAATGCTTTTGTTTTAGAAATCTCTGCAGTTCATGCAGCTAGTGTAGTTGCCAAAAACCTGTACTTCACTAGCTTTTCAGTATCCTCTTCTGCTTTAGCATCCAAGCACTTCACTTGATAGCCCTCTCTACGCAGAAATTAATTTGGACACCTTCTAAATTAATACTTCTGTCAGCTCTTATGTGTGTGAGAAGATGCTGTAAGTGGTACATCCCGAGTTCTACAAGGCAGATGTGATGCCCAGGTACTGCAGTTTGAAGTTACTTAAAAGCTGCAAACTCCCAAGCACCATGTTGAAACAAATGCTGAGGCAAGAATTTCATTTGAAAAAGACCAAATTTAATTGGAATTCCTGAAAGAGAACTATAAATATGATGCAAGTATTCTGCCTTCTTGAAAGGAAAACTTACTGGGGCATAAAGGCAAGCTGAAGCAGCTTTTAAAAGCCTGGGTTTTGAGGAATTAATGATTTAAATTTTTTTGTGAGCTGAATTGGGGGAAATGTTACTTCTGACTCCTGGCAAATCTGTAAGTTGTGGTAAAAGAACAATGGAATTTGCTGCTATCAGATATAGGTGACTCCAAAGTGGACATCACTGAACACAATTGAAAGAACATTCCCTGATCAGCTTTAGTTATAGCTAAACCTTTAGTCATGCTATTTAAGTAAGGGTGCCTTGTGTAAGCCATGGGAAGACACTTCAATTCTTAATTTTAAGAAGTTTAGGAAGGTGTTTTTTTTCCAGAGATAAGGGGGGTGTGTGTGTGTCCTGGCAGTTGTCAGACACAAGTAATGCATGTGCTTATCGAACAGACCTTCGGAGGGAAGGTTTGTGTTGTATCCATACATCCCAATAAACCCTCAGTAAAGCTGTTACTGCTTCAGTAGCAGTTTATCTGTATGTAATAGCATGTTTTCCTTCAGGTTTCTGAAGAGTCTACTCTGTGGAATCTGAAATGACACTTGTAAACTAAAATGGTGGTATTACTATGCTGTGTAGCATTGTAGTAATCCACCTTTGAACGTACAGAAATAGTGTCTTCTGGAAAAAGAAATGGTTTATTGCTACTTCTTCACTTGCTTTAAAAATGCATGTCACTACTTCCAGTTGAAAATGTCTGAAGTTTTCAGATGGCTTCTGTGGCAAGGTTTCTACCACATCACCTTGCTGCTATGAGGCAACTGCTGCTTTAGATTCCCTAGGAATGTCTGGAGGTCATGTGTATGACTAAATTGCCTTTAACTCGGTAGAAGCGAAAGTTGAAAGGTTGTGTTCTATCAGCTCTTCCACTGCGAGGTCAGGCATCTGTATGCACTTGCTTGCTGTCCTCGTGGAGCATCAGTAGAAGTTTTGGTGTCAGATGACTAAATTTGAGTTGAAATAGAAGATTGAGGATGGTTTGGTATTAAATTTCTGGTGAGGAAAATGGGTAAAATGCACCATTCGGTTGACAAAGCTCTTCATGCTGTAGGCTCATAACAGCCTGTTTCACCATCGACCAGCCTTGCTCGACTGGGCGTTGTGTTTCTCCAAACTCATGGTTCGGATGACGCAGCCTTCTGCGCTGTTGCTCGCAACCTTACTTTGTGTCGCTGTTAACGATCCACGCTTTCACCAGCCACCCTGGTGTTTCCGCATTTGATGGAGAGAATGGTATATACGCTTCTGATGAGGAAGATTCCAGCTATGAATGTGAAGTAGCTGCCATAAATGAGAAACTGGGAAATGGAGGTAGGGAAGGAGGAAGGAAAAGTCAAAAACTACTTTTGCTGTTAGCTGATAAATTAAGGGGCGTCGCTCCACTGCTGCCTTCCCTTCTGTCACCCAAGCCCCAAAACGATCCCATCTTGAAAGGATTCGAGAAGCCTGGCTGCTTTTCTCCCTACAGTTGGATGTCTGTGCTTGTAAAAGGAGGGGGAGGGAACGCTGTTACATGCTTCCCCTCCCCACCTCGGTAAGGGAGGACGGCAGCTCTGCACTTTCTGACTCTTTGCTGAAAAGGTGGAAGTTAAGAGACTTGGACATCATTCAGTACATAAGTTTAAACTGTAAATTTAGAAATACAGCGGGGAATCATGAGATTAGTTAACTTTCAGAATCGCAGTAACTTAAAAGGTGCGTCCAATGAAACTATATAATTTAGGATTACCCTAGCAGTAGACCCATAGACTGTATTTCAGCTTGATTCCTGCTTCTGTTTGGGTATTTTGACAGTAAATTTGTGAACAGTAAACCTGAGTGGGGAATTAAAAAAACAAGCCAATCTGAGTAATACTGGTGGTCTTTCCCCCGTGCTCTGAAAATATTCTTAAAATTATTGCAGAAATGCAAAATTTGCAGGACTAGAGGACAAGTAGGATGTAGTAGCTACTGTCAACTCACTTTAAATGAACCTGTTTTTCAAGTGAGTAACTGTTCTAAGCTATCACGCTACCTAGTATCTTCCCAAAGCCTAATCCTGCAGTAGGACCATCTTTTGGAGGAGGGCAGGGGGACTGACAGCAGTGTGAGTAATGCAGCTTACCTGGGTGCTGATGCTCAGTCCCAGACCTTTGGAATCTACTACAACAACTGTTAAAATTGTCTGAATCACCAGTGCAACAAAGTTGTTGAAGCCAAATATCAAAGCATAACGCTCCATGCTTAGAGTGACAGCAATCTGAAACCTGAAAATGAATGTTCAGGTTACTAAGCTATGGAAGCAAGGATGTTTGCAGTTTATGTATAGGAGGAAGTTTGGGAACAATTTAGTGCGCACAGCAGATTCTTCAAAGGATAAAGCCTGTTCAATCTTGGCTATTAAACTTTTAACAGCTTTGTTGTGGCAGAAATCCCTTGGTTTTCTGGCTACGGCACTTGTGCATACTCTTATTTGAGTGGGGTTTTTTGCTAAATAAAGTCCTCTGTATATTCACTTGATCATTTAGAGAATATTTATACATAGATGAATGAACAGCTAAATGCAGAATAAGGCAGTTTCTGACTTGGAGTAACCTATTGTAGTGGTGAGGTCGTATGATTTTAAGCATAGTTTTATATAAGCTAGAAATAATACGTGCTGCTGGCATGAACTATTATCTGATAATCTGATGCCTAGGGAAACTGAGTAAAAACTTGATACATTTAAAAATGTACATTTACTGATTTAAATCAATTTAGTTAGATCATTGCGTAATATACTTACGTTGCTATTGTTATAAGAAGCATATAACATGCTTTAAACACAAGGTAACCAGCGTAGCATGCCCAGATGTTGTCAGTGAAGTGCATGAGAAACAGAGACCCAGCATCCACTGCAGAGAAAATCCCCAAAGCCAGTTCTCCAGAAAGATCCCAGTTTACTTTGACGTATCCAACTGCCATGGATGTTGCTGAACCTAGAAATTTTAAAGAAAGGAATGATTGAAACTCTGAAACTTTATCATCCTTCTAGAGCAGCTGGATCGCTGTGTAAATGGGTTGTGCCAGGAGCTCTTGAGGCCGTTACGGCCACGATAGGCTTTGATAGTGGTGTGCCGTTTTCTGTTGGAGGTGTGGGAGTGTTTTTTTTCTCCTGGCTTACAGAGCCTTCGTGGACTGAACTGCTCTGAGAAAGTGCCTCATGCCTTAAGGCTGGAGGCAGCAGTGTGTGGTCTGTTGCTGTTAGGCCATTTTTTTTGACGGCTGTGAGCAAAGAGAACAATCCCACCAAGCATTTTCTGCCAAAATACGTGTAATGGAGTTTAATTCCTTCATGTAAAGATCCTTATGAAATGAAAATCTGTTGCACTCCTTCATGCTTTTATTTTTTTATGAAAGTGACTTTTCAGCTTCTGGTGAAAAAATCTTATGAACTGCATTTGTCAAGTCCTTATTGACCATCATGTATAGTAAAACCTGCTACTTGAGTGTAATACAGTATAGCAAACTGGTGCCTTTTTTTTTTTTAAAAAAACAAACCCAAACACACAACAACCTCTGCAATAATGATGAGGCTTGCTTTTCTCCCCATCTCAATTCTGGAGAAGTATCTCATACTGCTATAGGAAGGTTATCCATCTATGTTTGTGTGTGGGTTTTTTATGCTCCCTTAGCACAGATGATGCTGTATGTTTGTGAAAGCTCTGAAGCGTGATGTGCTGAGGTTTGTAGCTCAAATGCGGGGTGAAGTGTGGTCCAGGCAGATTACACAGCAGTGAGTTACTGGAGCCCAGGGTGCCGGTTGCCCAGATGGTTTCAGGCAGGCTAGCACTCGCATGCAAAATTGGACTTTGTTTGCTGGTTGTATGTGCTCTTTGTCAGAGCTCAAGAAGCCCTAGCAGGCCAGCTCCTGTAGTCCATCGCTGCTGTAACCTGGAGGTTCCTGGTACTGTGCGTGATTTCTGTACTCTGAAATAGGATCAAGTGCTAGAGGGTGTAAAAGCAAGAAAGCCCTTGGGAAAGCTGCTCAGACCAGTAGTCTGAGAAGTTCTGGAGTAGCTTCAGTAAAATGTGTTTTTATGTTGATTGCAGGGAGGAAGCGTAAACTGACAGTTCCCTGTAAAAATGTGGGATACGTCTCCTCCTACGTACCAGGAGCCTTAAGTGTGTAAAGGTGAGCTTGACAATGAGGCTCTGTTGGTACTGCACAGCTGTGTAAATGAAGTTGCACTTTATTCTTCTGCCTTCTGTGGCCGAAGAGGAATGTTGTTTGGATGGAGCAAGTAGCTGTAATGAGAATCCGAATGGCTGAGGTTGAAAGAGACCTCTGGAGATTGCCCAGCCATAGTAAAAGCAGGGTCAGCTAGAGTGGGCTGCTCAAGGTGGTGTCTAGGTTTTGAACATCTCCAAGGATGGAGAGTCCATGTTTCTGGCCGACCTGTGCCAGTGCTAAATCACCCTTTCAATAAAAATTTTCTGGTATGTTTAAGTGAACTTTGTTTAAGTTTGTGCCTTTGTCCTGTTGCTGGGCACCACTGGGAGCAGTCTGGCTCTGTCCTTTTTACTCCCCTTCCAGTCTTTATGCAGGTGAATAAGATCCCTTGTTTTCTCAAGGCTAAACAGTTACAGCTCTCTCAGCCTCAACTTGTATGTCCCATCCAGAGGCAAACTCACTGATCAGGATACAGTTAACAGCCACAGAATACTTGTTGAGGATGAAATGATCATCAATCCACTGTTTAAATAGACCATCTGGATCAGTGCATCTGTTAATACGTTCTTGTAATTCTTAAACCAGCTAGTTTAAGGTGTATGTGAGGCACTGCACATGGTTTTTAAACCACTTAGCTGCAGTTAAATTGTCTAAACAGAGCTGTGATCTTAAACTCCTAAAACACTTTGGTGAAATGAGGCTCGCTTGAGAAGAAAAAGCTTATATATTTTTTCTAAGATTATCAGTGTTGTCTTCAAAAACCAAGTTGCACAGTAAAAATATGCTTTGCACGCTGTTGGTTTCAGTGTTATATATTGAAGGCTGTTACTGTTGACCTTGGTCCTCACAGGATGTAAACAGGCATCAAAGACTTTGCTGAAGAATGCCATCAGCGCAGGAGGGGTTAGAAGTAGTTACTAATGATCTTATACTTACTCAGGAAAGTTGCCAGTGCCTCCACAGCTCCGTTGTACACCGCAGAGCTGTGGGAGGGGGCTCTGAAGTCCCAGAGCACTTGGATGTAATTGAGCACCTGGTTAAAGCCGGCCGTAGCCAGCGCCCACCACAGGGACCAGTACAGCAGTTTCCTGGAGCTGTAGCAATCCCTCAGGTCGGTGCTCAGCTGCACCAGTACCCGCAGCACGTGCTGCTGGGGGCTGGGTGTATCATCCTGCCGCTCGGGTGCCGGTCCCCTGGCAGCGGGTGCGGAGCTCTTGTCCTCCTGGCAGCGCGACGGCCTGGGGGGGTCGGGTGCAGCCGCAGCTTGGTCTGCTCCTGGGGGAGTCTGGGAGACGTCTTTCCTGTGGAAGAACATGCTCTTCTGAGGCATCGGGAGGAAAAAGGAGCACACGAATGCCAGGGAGACAGAGGCCAAGGTAATGGCGTTAAGGTGGAAGTAGGATACGTCTGCCAAGGAAACCAGCAGCTGCCCCAGCACGGCAGCAGTGGTGGCTGCAGCAAGGGTGATACTTCTGCAATAGCTCGTCACTCTCCGATAGCGATCGGTGCTGACGACGCTGTAGATGTAGGCGTAATAGGCGACCTCGGTGGCTGTTACCATCCCGTAGAAGAATTCCACCAGCTGCATGGCCACCACTCCGTGTGCGAAGAGGAGCAAGAGCCACGTGACGATGAAGCTGATGCCCTGGAGGAGGAGGACGGGCTTGTAGCGCACGTAGTCTGTAACCAGGAAGACTGGGAAAAGGAGCGCAAGGTAGGAGTATGTCCAGACTGGGAAAATCTGGTTGGTAACCTAGGAGAAAATGACAGAGGAAATATTTTTTTATTTTTTAAAAAAGTATCTAAAATGTTGATTTGGAAGCTTTTTGGTTATGATATTAAAGGAACATATTTGTAGTTACAGAAAACATTGCATTGTGTGAATTGTGCAGACTTAACTACCTTAAATGACAAAACTGTAAATATACTCTTGAAGAAGTGAAGATAGTGATGCTAAGCTCCACTACGTAAGCAGGCAGATTGGCTTAAAAAATAATTCTAGTAAAGGCTGATGAGCAAGGCAGACTTTGTGCAGTTGTTTAAAGCAGGTATAACAATGTTTGTGTTAGAGGAAAATCTGTCTAGCTTCAACTCCTATTCCCCACGGTGGAAAATGAATGCCTATTTGAACTTTTACGTGAGTCACTGTATACCTCTGGTGACCTCTCTTTTGTCAGAACTGAAAAAAAAAACCTGCATATGCCTCTTATGATGGGGGAACTGGAACTTCACTTAATAAGCATGTAGCTGTTACTACATTATCTTCACCTTATGTTTCATTCTTCAAATGTACTGTGTAAGAAGTAAGCAAGTCTTTGATGGAACATTTTGGTAAGCTTCAGTTGGCATTCGATGCATAGCTGCTCTGAAAAGAAATTCCTTCTTTTAAAACTGATACGCGTTCAGGCTGGAAGGTGCTCTTTACTTTCACCACTAAAGCTCAGTGCTTGCCCAGGCAGCCTGAGTTCAGCTGGGTGGGATGTCCTCCTCTTCCAGGTGTAAAGTTCACTTTGTAATGTGCAAGTTGCCTGTTTTGGGGAGGTCTTACCCCGTAATTGCTGGCCCTGCTAGGGTCTCTGTTCCTGATCCCTCATTATCAACTTAAGCAATCAAACTAGAAAGGAATTGTTTTAAATGCTGGAGGAACAATATTAAGTGGTTGTCTTTTTACTTCTAAGCTGGCACTGGAGTGAGTTGCGTGCTGAGCAGCATTCACCGTATCTTTCTGCGTGACTTCTTTTGTTTCTGTGAACTTTAGTTAAAATTTTTTAGTGCTTGACTGAAACTTACGGATTTGGCTCAACAGAGGTGAGTGTGGCTGAAAGAGCCAGTATTTGTACTCCACTTATTTTTGAGTTACAGATTCTTGTTGAAATCAGAACTCAGGCATCCTATTGTACTATTTATTTCACGTATAAGAGGAAATTACCCTACCCTTTGTGGTTAAAAAAATAAATTAAAAATTGGGGAAAAAAACGCCAACAACATAAACCACAAATAACTTTTTTCAGAAGAAACGTTGGGTTCACACTATGCTAGAAGATTCTGCCTTAACATTTGCTTCTGCATATCAGGAATGACTGTTCTTCATATTAGCTCTATGTGGGTGTACCAAGCTTGTGTTTTCTAATTATACGATTTGCTCCATGAATCAGCCACTTGTTAACTATATCCCCTTTTGCTGGGTAGTGTACTCCTGAAGCAGCCAGTCCTGAACAAAGCAGAGGAAGGAAACCTGCAGTGCATGCTGTTGTCAAAAAAAAAAAAAAATTTTTTTTGAATGTGCATCTGACCTCTGCCGGTTAATGAATGCATAAAACAGTCCTATAATGTAGGTAATAATCTAACAGCTCATAAGGGGAAGTCTGGTTTTCTTGTGATTTGCAATCCCTATGTTACTGTCAGTATAATCAATTCCATGATGAGTATAAATAAATCATAATGTTGTCCCTTCTTGGGCTCTTGGTAGAGAGAGGAATTAGCTGACCTGATTTTGCTGAAAATACCAATTTCTTAAAGAACCCCCGAAGTGGTTTCAAAGTCCTAAGAACTTAGGGACTTCAAAGTTTTGAGCTGCTGCAAAAAAGTGACTCCTTACTTTTCCAGAAGTGTCTTAAATATGAATCTCTAGATAAAATATGCCTGTATTATCGAACAGTTCATCTCCCCTCCAGTTACTGCTGTAATTCTTAATGCTTTAATCACTTTAACTATTACTTAAGAGAATAGTTACATACCTCTTCAATTGTTAGGTTTTTGTCTGGTCCAGTTAGATAAGGAGTGAGAAAAGCTTCTGATGGCCTCATTGTGGAGAAAAATCCATTTGCACAGATGATCAGCGTGGGACAAATCCAGCTGTGGCCTTCAGCTCCCTTCCAGCAATCCATAGTCTACCTAAAAAAAAAAAAAAAAAGGCAGTGAAGAAGCGAGCACCCCAGGAATTTTATAAAGATCTTCTTCACAGCTGGTAAAATTAATTTGCAAGTTTACTTTTTAACTAAACCTAGTGTTTAGCAGTGTGCTTCCCCCAACCCCAGCCATAATCGCCAGTGGGGCTGTGATGGCTGCATCCAGCTTACTCTGGACTTGGTGGATGGATGGCAATGTGGTACCTAAGGGTCATCTGGAATGGTGACCCCGAGGTTTTGCTGGTATGCAAATATGTCAGTTACCTTATTCTATAAATAGTGGACAGGCCGGGGTCTGCTGGGCTCTCCTCGTGGCAGTGGGCTGCGTGCCAGGGTTTCCCTTTGAGCAGGGGTTCCCCTCAGGGTTACTCCCTTGGGGCTGAGAGAGTCCTTGTTGCAACAGGTTCTTGGTAAGTGATTAATAGTGTGCTAAACTTTTGTATCACTTAGCTAAGATTTCAAGGATTGATTGTGCATATATAATCCTTTAGACAAACCATTGACCAAGTCTGAGGCTAGAAGTGGATCCAGCTGTACCTAGAGCCCCCTCGGAGAAGGAGCTTAGAATGGAAGGGGGTCCTTTCCCAACCTCATGGCTCCACAGGAAGGTCCCGCTGACAGTGCTGTCTGACCCAGTCCTCCATGCAGTAAATTAGCAAGTGTACCTTGCCGTTGAATCTTGTTAAACCACTGTCACGTTTACCATTGAACTTTGTTATATCAATAAGTATATCGCTGCTTCTCTCCTAATGATTCAAGTGCCTGACTCCATCTGTGACACCTGCTCCAGCTAATGTTTCTCTTGCTAAACCTTCCAGCAATCACAGGTGCAGCTTGTAAATGAACAACTCGGATCAAGGTGCATCAGTGGTGGTAAACTCCAGTCTGTCTGTCTAAGGTTGTGCTTAATGGCGTACTTAGAATCAAGTGTCTGTATCATAGTGGAAGAATGAAGTTCCGTTACAGTCTCACTTCCAAATAAATGAGTGGGCAAATTGTGAGATTAAATCTTGTTCTCAGCATGCTCAGGGAGGCTTTTTTCTCCTGAGTCGCAGCCTGAAAGCCAAGTGGAACAATAGCAGTACAAGCCTTTTTGCAGAACATAAAAGCCACCAGCCAGCTGACAACCCACTGCATGAGCTTTATTTCCCCAGAATACTTTGATACTTATCAGACTTCTTGCACTCCAGTAATTTGAGTGAGTAAAGAAAGATGCAGAAGTTACCTGCTAGTGGTACCTAATCAGACATAGAAAAAAGGAATCTTGACTTCTGAAAATGATGATCAAATGAAAAAGAATGAGACTTGTTTCTTCACTGTAGTTAGCAACAAAAAGAAGTCTAAAAGAGATTTGGTTTTTTTAAAGCTTATTTACTTGTTTTCTGTTAGTCATTTCTACTGTTCCTGGAAAACAAGTGAAACTATGTTCTGAAACATCAGAGAATGAAAGCCAAAGCACTGCCTGAACTTTAATCAAGCTGTTACAAGCTATTTCTTTTAAATTGTTGAGTTCCATTTTTATAGCAGGTACTTTTTCAAAAGTGCTTGTCTTTGCACAGTGAGATTGTATATATTTAAACTTAGCATAAATAATATATTATTAAGGCAGTATTTCTGTGACCTCCGAGGCATGTTGCAAAAACCAGCCCTAACCTTGAAACGTGTTTTTGAATGATCGCCTCTGATTATCATCTTTATTTTACAAATCATTATATATAAAATACAGCCTGTATTATCTGTAACTCTAGATCTGCTTTGAAATATTTTGATATCTGTTACCTTTTCAAAATAAAAATATATTAAACCCTGGACTGATGAATAACATCAGCCGAAATCTTGCATCGCCTCCAAATGCACTGAGCAAGTGAGCGGCCAGCATGCTTCCAGATAATTCCAAAGGTAACAAATTACCTGTCGATGCTGTGCCTGTGGTGTCTTTGCTGTGGATTTGTGTGCAGTTTCCTTCCAGGATGACTTTCTGTCTTGTAGAAGAGAAGTCAGAAACCACCCTTTAGGACTGGAGGTAGTAAGGAATTCCTGTGTCTTTTTGTTTCCTAGAAGTTTGTTCTAAACTTGATAAAATGTTAACAGAATTCAAATAACAATAAGAATTCATCACAGTTCTTCTTGTTGGCAGAACCTGCCCATGAAGGTTGCAGGGGAAGCTTTCTCCTTTGCAGGTTTTGTCAGCAAACAGTTCTAATTTTTAAGGTAAAGCTTTAAGACTTGTAATAGCTAATGATTAATAAAAACTGACATGGCAAGAAAGCAATCACTTGATTGCATTTTGCTGTTAATAAATACCTTTAAAAGCTCTGCTCTCCAATTCCTGGTTAGGACGCGGCACCCATTTAGGTTTGGGCTGGCCCTGACCCTCCCCTGAGCGTGGCGTAGTGGCCTCTGGGCTCGTAGGGTCCCTTCTGAGCATCCTGGCTGTGCTGGGGGTGTGGGAGGTAGGACACTGCATACTCCATACTATTACTTGGCCCAGAATTGCTTGTATACAAGGACCAATCTGTCATGTAAAGACAAATGGAGAAGAAGATAAGATTCTACATCTAGCTCCTAAGTGAAAAACTCAGAACTGCTTTCGGAGAACTGCTGCTGCTTTGCTTTTCTTTACCCTTTTTTTTTTTTTTTTTTTTTTGTAGATGGGGCTCCCAATGTCTTCCAAGGTTTGTCAGAAGATGGAAATGACCCTGAAGCCTGGCGGCGGGGTGTGCGGTGAATGCAGGCACAAGCGCTGTGGCTCGGCAGACGGGGCCAGCCCCACGTGCCACCACCCAGGGCAGCTCTGTGAGCGCGGCAGAGCCTGCTCTGGTTCTGCAGGTACGGAAAGTTCTTGCACGGCTGAATCTGTAGTGCAGCCAGGCAGGTGAGCGCTCAGAGAAGCCATGCTTTCCTCGGCGTTTCATTCTCCTTATTTGCCTGAGAAGTGGCTTCTGAGAAAGGAGAGAACCACAGGCAAGGTGCTGCTGGGCAGGTCTGTTGGCCTGCTGAAGGGTGGCTGCTGACCCCCATTTCGCTGCTGTCCTGCACAGTGCTTGGCTGATAACCTGCTTGCTTTGAATATAAAGATACAATTTATTTGCTGCTTTGTTGGTCAGAACTGGCCTCGTCAGCATGCTGGGCTGTATCTCGATGGAAGACTTGTGCCCAAACCCTGTAAGTTTCAAAGGCAGTTAGTGTGTATTTGGGGGGCTGTAGCTATGGGAAGCAATGCGCTGAGCTGTGGATTTTCCTGTTTACGTGGAACCCTTTAGTGTGCCAGGAGAAAGATAAGCACTTAATACTAAAAGCTGCAAGGAGAGGTGGCTTTATTCAGCTTCCTTGCTCTGCAGAGCTAGAGAGCCTGCGGTTCTGGTGTTGCCTGTAAACTTCCAAACCTCAACCATGTCCCTTCCGAAGCATGTGTGTATGTACTTGAACACACAGGCAGACGTGTGCATCTTACTGTTTTGGATGAAATCTTTAGCTGATTGCTGGGTTAATACCAATTCACAGCCGAAACCCCAGGGTAACATAAGGCTTTACCTTTCTCTTGCTGTTTTTTCCATCTCCAGTGTATCATGTCCACTCCTACAAGCTGCCCTATTCCTGCGCTGCCCCACCCCCACCCCACCCCCCATGCTGCCAATGCTCCCCCCTAGCTCGCAACCTCAAAATCTTTCTTTTGGAAATTCGAGAGAATAGGAATAGAATTTATTTTTTTTGTCTGATCTGTTTTCTGAAGATGGTATTCTCTACAGCTGCAAACCAAATACATGGTGCCTGCTTGGTTCCTTTGCTCCTTAGTGGCATCCCGTCCTCATGGAAGGCAGTGAGTTCTGACCAGCTCAGAACAGAATTTTAACTGTTATTTTATCAGTTTTTCCTGCAGCTTACTACTATCATTATTTATTTTAATAACGGCAAAAAGTTTCACATGTTGCTGATTCCTTTCCTTTTGTCAGATACTACATAGGGAGAAATATTTGTGAGCTTTCTGTACCAAAGGCAGTTTGAGACCACGAAACTGGAAATACCAAGTTCTTCTTTTTCATTTAAACACAAATCCTAGTTAGCTTCTCACCCAGGACTGGCACCTAGTTCTTTAAAAAAATGTCTCAAAATTGGATTCCTGCTCACAAAGAAAAGTAAAACAGTCCTTGCCTCTACTGGACTTAGTCTCCAATAAGCAGCGAGTGTGTTTAATTACTGTGGAACTGAGAGCGTGACATTCGTGTCTGAAGAAATGGGGACAAAGTACATCTCCCGCTTTTACAACCGCATTGGTTAAACTGTTCTGCTCAGAGTCAGTTTAAAACTGAGAATGTCCACATGATGCACAACAGTAAACAAAAAGCCTAGAAAATTAGCTGGGTTTATTTGGTCACATCCTACAGATTCTTCTGGCCACTTGAAACGAAACAAATTGCTTCTCTCCCACCTGCTCTTGCCCCTGGGCAGTTTGTCTAGTTGCAGTATGTGACAGTTGTATGAAAAGCACATGTGTCTGTACAAATGACAGCTTGTGTGTCTACAGGAAAAATATTATTCTGTAGATGCTAAGTATTTTCTATTTTTATTAGATGTAGCTATTGGAAGCTAGAAGCAAACAGCAGTACAGAAAGAACTTTAACATATGGATATAATTTATATTAGGCATTCACTATGCAAACTCATTTATAGTATTTTTTTTTTCTTCTCTTGGATTAACTGTCTTTTGTGTTGAACTAAATTAGCTGTAGGACTTGGAGCTTCTTGATAAGTTCTGAGGTGCTGACCCTGCCAAATTGTTGGCCAGGATTAGTGGACCTCCTTCATCTGGTACTCAAAAGCATGCATGATGCTAGCTTTGTATTTCAGTTATACATTTTCTTGGAAATTCACGTTAACCTGGAATTTGCCTGTGCGGAACTGGCCAGATTTCACCACAATGTACTTCTCTGGTTTTAGTACTACTCAACGCCTTTGATATTGTTTTGTTTTCATGTTGAAACAGGAAGACACTCAGTCCTGAATTTAATTTTAGTGGAAGCACAAAGAACGGAGTGGGACTCTTTCATTTGGTTTTGACTCTTCAGTTTTTCCCTTCTGAGCTGAGATTGCTATGGACTCAGCACAGTGGTTAGGTTGCAGCTTTCACATGCGGGCCAAGCAACAACTGTGGTTTAGCAGCGTTTTAGCGAACCTTCTCAGGGAGGCTGCGCAAACCCTGCTGTTCTGCACTGTTGTGTACAAAAGGCCCGCTTCTGACATGGGTTTTTAAATTAGAAGGGAGAGCCTGTCACAGAATTGCCCGTGGTTAGGTAGGAAAGAATATAATGATGCAAACACAATCCCTTCTTCCTTGGTTCAGAACAAGGTATGTGGGGGGGAGGGGACAGACCCTTCAGCCGCATGCATGAGCACACGTGCATGGCAGCAGCTTGCCAGCACCGTACACAAGAGCTAGAACAAGCAAGGCAAGGTGAACTCTGATCTTTGCCGTTGTGCACGGTGGGATGCCAAGGTGTGGGGTTGCTCTGCTCTTGTGTATAAACTACTGCTGTAAAGCTATTTATAGGCAAGTAAATAAGAATCTGAAGCAACATATCTTTTCTTCTCGGTACAGTGCCATTATGGTGATCTCTTAGCTGGTATATGTTGTAATGAAGTGCTGTAATGATTCAGCGTAGCTTTTCTGAGCTGTGTTGTACATTCATCTTGCACCGCTGTTCCCTGCATGCTGCCGTAGGAGCTCTTCTCCCACGAGTGCCTGGCCGTGTGAGCCTGTCTGCCTGACTCCTACAGCCGTGTCATATCGCCAGTTACAATCTGCTCTGTTGATTCGTGTGCAGCATGGTTCAGGTGCTCTTTGCAGGATCTTGCTGTTTTCCTTTTGCATTTGCTTGAGACAAGCATGTAAATACTTCTGATCAAGAAAATCCCATCTATGACTGCAAAGTAGCTGCCATAAATTAAAAACTGGGAGGGGGAGAGAAAAAGCAGAATTAATGAAAAACACATTAGGGAAATGCTGTTGCTTCTGGATGTGACAGATACTCTGTTATTTTTGTTTACCTGTGTTCTGGCACAGTTTCTCTATGTTCAAGGTTTTGCTTTGTGATTAACTGAAATCTTAGCTTTTCCAGCAAACAGCAGATCTGTGAGGAATGAAGAACTGCCTCTTGTTTCAATCCTCATGCCTCTTAATAAACATCAGAGGCAGGGAGGGATAGGAATAGGATTTTTTCCTATTAGCGCAAAATGTAGAAGTAGCTTCATTACCCACATACTCACGAATACCGTAAGTGAGGAGTCTCTCGGTTCTTTTTTGCTCTTACTTGCACATTTCAGTGCTGTCACCACGCTGGCTTCAGTAAATATACCAGACTTTGTAAAAGTATTTCCAACAACACTGGCAAGGCTATTTATGAAGTTGTAATTGTTACTTGCCTACATATTCCTGTACTTAATTTTAAAGTTTGAATTCAGACTTTAATCTTTTAAAGTAGCTCTTGCCTTCTCTGTGCCGAATATCTGAACAGCTTTAGTCATCTTCAGATCCGTGGGAGCAGGAAGCTGCCCCAGCTGAGATCCCAGCTGAGGAAATGCAGAAGTCAGTACGTTTCAGTTGACCCCAATATGAGTGGAATTGGGCTGACAGAAATTAGGGACACTGTTGTCAAATAGGCTATCCCACCCCAAAGTAGGTACCCAAATTATGGGCTGAAAATTCTATTATTCACATGGAGATCAGCTCAGGAGCAAACGTTGTCTGTGACTTAGTGGTGTTTTCACTTGAGCTCAGATAACTCCAGTAATCCAGGCTCTGTCTCGTGGTATTGAACTCCCTTAACAACATGCAGTTGTGTTGATTCTGTGTCTGAGAAAACCAGCCTGAGTTTTTGGGCAGAGGGGGTGTTATTCAGTGTCCTATTAAGAAAAGCTGGTCGGGTAGCAGGGCCTGATTATTTACACTCTGGTATATCTGCCTTTAAAATGTCAAAGGCCAGCATCTGTAATCTTTAATGCTGCACTAAAAGACAAAAGGGAAGAATGATGGCTGACACAAGGGAAGAGCAAGATGTCTAGTTTTCTACAGAATAAAGACGGAATGAAATTGCTTTTTGGCATAGCGATTTCTTTCTTTGTAAACCTTTGAAGATGAATTGGCTGAGCAGTAAATAGGAAGTAAGTTAATAGCACTTACCTGAGTCACTATGTCCAGTCCTAGGCCTCTCGAATCCACAACGACAACCGTAAGAATGGTCTGAATCACCATTGCAACGAAGTTGTTGAATCCAAACATCAAGGCGTAGCGTTCCATGCTCAGATTGACTGCAATCTGGAAGCTAATGTGAGACTGGCAGGTCAGTTAATTCACACCGGGTGGAAGGCTGTTGCTCTCTGTTTAGCTGATGAAGAGAAACAATTCATGCGGATGATATATCAAGACAGAGTAAATGGCGTTTCATTTGTTTGTTTGCTTCCTTGATTTCTCTAAAACAAAAAGTCTTGACTACCATAGTGTATTTGCATTATTTTTTTTTTGTACTTTTCCATGTTGCTTTTCCAAATCATGTTATCAGGTGACCTGCTTTATCTAGTAGAACATCAGATCGCTTTAACCTTCCCCTTTGTTGCCTCTCTACCTTGATGGACTGTGCCAGACTGGTTGTGAAGTCTCCATGGCTGGAGGCTTTCAAAGACCTGGCCAGACAAAACCATGACCTGATCTGGCATTGGCAGGAGCTCTGCCCTGGCTGGGAGGTTAGACTAGAAGTCACAAAGGGTATCTTCTAACCAGCTTTTCTGTGATGATGTGAGGCACTTTTTGCTTTGTGGCTTGACAGTGGAGGTAGCATACTGTTTATTTCTGTCAAGAGCCTGTAGATTTTTCTTGCAATATCTTTGACAACAATCAGAACACCTTTCCTTGCAATATTGACCTCCAGGGTTTCTGTCTGAACAAGAGGGTGTTATTCCCGCAGTATTCTTTTCATTGATTGTTAGCAGGGATTTTTGTGCAAGCTTTTACTTTTTTTTTTTTTTGGTAAATTGTGTTGAAATAGTCCAGGTGTGATCCACTATAATGTACTAACAACCCACCAAAATGAAAACAGAGGATTTACTTGGCTTCAATTTCAAGATGAGCATAATCTTGTCATGCATTATAGTTTTAGCATTTTTTTAAAATGGTATCTGAATAATTTTGGGTTTTGATATAAAAATGCATCTGTTATTTTTTGGAATGTCTTTAGACATTAATATAAAGAAAAATTTTATATTTATTAAACAGATTATAGATAATCTTTGTTATTTATATTCTTTTTATTTCTCCATTTCTGACAACAGAATAGCTTGGTCTCCTAAGGGATCTGGTCTGAGTTAGTGTCCAGTGTTCTCTTTTATTCCTTCTTTACATCATAATATCATTAAGAATTATATGTATATAGTTAATTTGGGGAACACTCTATGCCAAATCTTTTCCTGCACTCTTGCAGTTCATAGCAAGCTAAAAAGGGGATCGTAAGGGATGGTGGTCAAGGCATGCTTGTCCCTATTATTTACTTTGCGTCTTCCATGCCAGGAAGGAGGAAAATAGCTTCCGAGTTGTGCTGTTACTGTTGCCTTTAGTAATAAAGATACGTTTTACCTTGTTTAATTTCTGCCTATGTAGATGTTCTATGTCCTTTTGATACCTTTTCTTTGATGGTTGTTTAGAACAAACCCAACATAACAGACATTTAAATGTCTTTGTCTTTACCTAAACAGTTATGTCTAGCATTAGATCAGCTGCCTCTGAGTAAGAGGAGGGATGCCCAAAAGAAACTTAAAGTATGGTTAGTGTTCTGTGCATAATGGCAGCACGGTGAGGTTTTTATACTTACGTTGCTATCGTTATGAGGAACATATAGCATGCTTTGAAAACGAGATAGCCAGCATAGCATGCCCAGATGTTGGTAGTGAAGTACATGAGAAAAAGAGAACCAGCATCTATGGCAGAGAAGATCCCTAACGCCAGTTCTCCAAAAAGGTCCCAGTTAATTTTCATATATTGTACTACAAAAGATGTTACAGAGCCTAGAAAAAGAGGGAAAAAAACCCATGTAAATATTGTACCCGTTCTATAGCCTGTGTCACTGAGTCTTGCCACCCTCACATGCCAAAACGCAATGCTGAATGGTGAAGCAGAGTATTTCTGAAGTGTTTTGAAAGCATTTCTAATCACTTTTGAAGTTGTGCAGATGAGTAGTCATTTTTAGATAACTGCATAAATCAGTCTCTGCCATTCTATTCTTAATGTTTTATTTCACTTCACTGGATATAAAACAGGATAAACAGTTATGTAGAAGGATTGGCTGTCTGTACCCAGCAAGAGAATTAGGAACATAGTTTGGAGCTCAAGAAGAACGATTCTTCCAGCTTCTATTTGCTTACTTTACAGCTAAGCTAGTGAACCTTCTAGCTTAAGAGTTTAGTTTTGTGCGGCTCCTAAAGGGGCTAAGCTGTCAAAAAATGGAGTTTTATGAGGCATCAAGTGAGTATATTCAGGGCAATAAGAAGGGATAGGTACTGTGCTTTTGGTGGGCTGGCTACCAAGAGACATCTGTTGTGAAGGTAAGCCACCTGATTACCCATCGTAGGGGTCTCATACAATTTTAAAACTTTTCAACTCTACATTGAGAAATAGGCAATTCCATGACAGAGAGGAATTAATCAAGGAGTAGATACTACAGAGTTAACTGTTTCTAATTAATTATTCAATTGGTCAATTTAGTTGCCTACCTCCAGATGAGTAATTTTTAATCTTAGAGGTATCCTTCTTAATTACTGTAAGGGTAAACTGAATGACCAGGTATGATGTAGACATGTTTATTTTCCCTGGTGGATCACAACCCAATGTCTTGTACAAGTTCTCTACAGCAGCACAATATGAATTTGTGAAACACTGCCAGGTCGTGGTATCCTCTGATGTTACCTTTTGATAACATTAATTTGCTTATATGGTGTGGGCTTCTGCTTCTCCTGCAACAGTAATGATTAACGTCACTACTGTAATGAATTCAATGTCTTTTTCAGTAAAATCTCTGTATCTTGAATGACTAAAAATTTTTCCATCCTGCTGCACAAGAGCATTTCACTACAAAAAGATCTTAATGAGAGGATTATGTTCTTGTGTAAAATATTTATGAAAAAATCCTCTCATCTGTGTAAGCTGATACCATTGTTATGGGAACTGTGTGATACTTGCTGGGGGGGGCGGGGGGGGGGGAGTCAACAACCTCATCTAAAGAAATGCAGGTGCCTCTGCAGAGTTACCAGCTCTAATGTATTTAGCAGCTGAATGTAAAGATGTAAAGTCTGCATGACTTGTACACTCTCTGCATACTGGCAGGATAAAGTTGGGTGCCCCAGTCCTACAGAAAAATAGCATAGCTCACATTTAAGCTGCTTTGTACATCAAAGCACCAGGTCTTGAATGCACAATGCATACACTGGCTTCCTCGACCATCCGCAATGGAATGGCACTTTAAAAGTTTTACTGTAGAACACTTTTAGAGACCATCGTTGTGTTCGATGCTTAGACGCTAACTTACTCAGGAAAGTGGCCAGTGCCTCCACAGCTCCGTTGTACACCGCAGAGCTGTGGGAGGGGGCTCTGAAGTCCCAGAGCACTTGGATGTAATTGAGCACCTGGTTAAAGCCGGCCGTAGCCAGCGCCCACCACAGGGACCAGTACAGCAGTTTCCTGGAGCTGTAGCAATCCCTCAGGTCGGTGCTCAGCTGCACCAGTACCCGCAGCACGTGCTGCTGGGGGCTGGGTGTATCATCCTGCCGCTCGGGTGCCAGTCCCCTGGCAGCGGGTGCGGAGCTCTTGTCCTCCTGGCAGCGCGACGGCCTGGGGGGGTCGGGTGCAGCCGCAGCTTGGTCTGCTCCTGGGGGAGTCTGGGAGATGTCTTTCCTGTGGAAGAACATGCTCTTCTGAGGCATCGGGAGGAAAAAGGAGCACACGAATGCCAGGGAGACAGAGGCCAAGGTAATGGCGTTAAGGTGGAAGTAGGATACGCCTGCCAAGGAAACCAGCAGCTGCCCCAGCACGGCAGCAGCGGTGGCTGCAGCAAGGGTGATACTTCTGCAATAGCTCGTCACTCTCCGATAGCGATCGGTGCTGACGACGCTGTAGATGTAGGCGTAATAGGCGACCTCGGTGGCTGTTACCATCCCGTAGAAGAATTCCACCAGCTGCATGGCCACCACTCCGTGTGCGAAGAGGAGCAAGAGCCACGTGACGATGAAGCTGATGCCCTGGAGGAGGAGGACGGGCTTGTAGCGCACGTAGTCTGTAACCAGGAAGACTGGGAAAAGGAGCGCAAGGTAGGAGTATGTCCAGACTGGGAAAATCTGGTTGGTAACCTAGGAGAGAAGAGGAAATCCATGTTGTAATTCTTGGGGAAAGGAAGCTCATTTATTTTAAATGAGTTTGTAGAAGAAAGTTTTTACTCGAAGGAATTAATAAAATATATAACCACACTGAACTGGCATGTAACTGTTGAGCAGGCAAATGGATCTTTTATTTATGCCATCTGCTGCAAACTGTAACCTGCCAAAGCTGGTTACAGTTGTGCTTTTTTTTGGTTTTTATCTTTGTTCAAAAACTTTAAATTTTACTTTCTTATTTTTGCTGCTCCATATAAATAAAAGGCAGAGTAAAACTGTACCTCATCTGTGGTCAAGTTTTTATCTGGTCCTGTTAGATAGGGTGTTAGGAAAGGTTCTGATGGTTTCATCATGCAGAAGAATCCATAAAGGCAGAGGATCAAGGTGGGAAAAGTCCAGGTTTTGCTTTTCTCTTGCTTGCAGCAGCCCATGGCTTCTGCAGCAAAGCTGAAAAGAAAGCTTGTTAGAAGGATGATACTGCCCATGCAAGCCCAAAGATGTCTGGTAATTGATTTTTATTTTGTGGTTTCTAATGCTAAGGAGTGCTCTTTAGAGGCTGGCAGTTTGGAAACATTTTTCTTCTTAACTTTAAGTGAACAGCTTTTCCTTACATTTGTTTGCTGTTTCTCTGTCTTTGTAAACAGTGTATAAAAAATGACTTGGAAGATCTTTAACTTTGAGACAAATGACACTGTCACTCAATCTGCATTGACAAAGCTAACCACAGCGAAAGCCTTTCGAGGCAAAAGCTGCTGAAGAGGGTTGAGCACTGATCATCGCCAAGCACCATGTTGAATGACAAGTACTTAGTTCACAACTGCTGTTTTTTCTCCTTTGCCTCCTAGGTGTGCTGTGCCTTTCCTGTCACAGAGAGCTGGTAACTCTGGACCCCAGCAGATGAGAGTCACTAACAGATACAGAAAGAATGTCAGGCCAGATCCTCAGCTGGAATTCACCGTGTCAGAAATCCACTTCGGATACAGACATCCTATTTTCAGTCTATAAAAAAAAAATGTATTTGTGGTCACGGAAGGTAATAGTTCACACTAAAATTAAATGAAGCAGGTTTTTTTGCTCTTGTCTCTAGCTGAGATTTATGGAATAAATTAAACTTTGACTCCACTGGGCAGAGCCCAAAAAGAAGTCAAAATGGGTGTAATGGGGGCATGTGTACAGTTTATCTTTTGGAGCCCTCAGTGTTTCTTACCAGCTGGGATTTCCATCACTCTACTTTTGAATTTTATCTATTTTACCTCCTGATGAACTTCCCCTCCCCCCCTCCCCCAGGCAAACCTTTGTTTTAAGAAGTAGTGTTTTCCCTCAAAACTTTCTGTAAAAGCTGAAGAAAGATCTCTTCCAAAACAGCCAAAATTATTCATGTACCTGTTGACTATATCACTCCACATTGGATGGGCAGAGGATACTCTTATAGGCTCTGATATATATATAATGTATAAGGCAGCAGGAATCATGCATTTTAATTTCACACCATGACAGCACATTTTACTAATAGCCTGATGCACTACGAAATGGGTGCAGATCAAAAGGAATTTGAATTATTTAATTTTATGTATAATGGCTGAAACAATTGCCATGACGGGATTTGGAGCAGAAATGAATTTAGCTCTGTAGTGTGAGCCACTAGAGGGCAAGATGACCCCGGCCAAGGAAGAACGTGTATGGGGTGAATGTGAGACCCAGGGCGCTCAAGGGAAGCAGCACTTCTGCCCCTCCTTCCTCCTCAGCTGTTGTAATAGCTTCTGCTCCAAACATGGCTTTGGCAGGACCAGTTCTGGCCCTGCCCAGGATCACACTGGCTTAGTCACACAACATCCCCCGACCTTCCTTCCCCATGATAATCCTTAAAGTAATACGATGCCCTAATGCCCTGTGAATGCTTGATGTGGTACCGAGAAGTTCCGAGAAAGGTGTCAAGAAGGGGGATGAAGAGAATCTCTAACACTGTAATAAAAAATACTTGTGCAAGGTAGCTCTGATATAGGCAGGCTATTTTTTTCCCTTCCCAGCCTAGGCGCTGTGCTCGCCTGTTTTGGGTCTTGCAATGTTTGCTCTCCCCCTGGCAGGCTGCGTGACACAAAGGCAGCAGGTCTCATAGACCTGTTCGAGATGCCCTGTACCTTGGGAAGTGAGTGGGGCAGACCGCTGTATTCCCAGGGCTCGCAGGGCACTGTGCTGCACCTCTGATGCTGCCTGCCTGTGGCAGGGCTGTGCCACCATGTGCAGTAATCTCTGGTTTGAGCTACATGCAGAAAAACTTCAGGTGTGCCCTGGTCACTGCATCGCTCCAGTCCCAGCACATGCACTGCTGGGTTTTCTGCTAGACCTGTACCTCTTTCCTGTAAATTTACTTTTTGAGGCACCTGTGTTAAGCTGGCAGGTAAGTCAGGCAAGAAGTTTCCCACCCAATTAAAGCAGCTGTGCAGAAAAAAATCCTGCCACTGGTGCTGAGCCAGGAAACGCAGTGGGCTGAGGGCTTCAAGAGGCAGCCTGTGCTGCCCTTGGGGAGCAGCAGGTGGGTGCTGCTCTGTCTGCGGCGGGGTGTGCGCTCGCCTCACGCCCCAGCCCTTCGCTGTCAGTGAAGGACTCTGCTGCAGCCCCAGCCATTGCACCTTTCTGCATCCATAAGGACAGACCTCTGACAACGAGATCCATACTATGGTGCTCAAGGGTGGAGGGGAATCCAACATGTTCCCATGCAGTTGACCCATTATGGTCAATTTTTCTTTTTATAAGTCTAGGTTTTTCTTAACTTCTGGAGAGATGGTGAGATGCCTTGGTGTCGTTCTGCAGCAAAACAATCCTGTTTTATGTTTTCCCCCATTAATTGGTTAGTGCCAGAGCTGTCTGCTCTTCTCCCACACAGCATGACTCAGCCCCCTGGTTCCCCACGGGACTGCTCTCTTCTTCCCTCCCTCTTTCCCTTGTCACTGCAGAATTTCTGATTTCCGAAGTTCATATATAATCATACCTTGTCCGCTGGAGCTCTTCCTTTCTTGCTTCCAAGGGAAAGGTCCTCTTTTATTATTTCCAGTCTTTCTTCTGGCCGTCCTGTGCGTATTGCAGTTACTGAACTCTGTTTGGGTTTTGTGCTTTTCCTGTTCTTCTGGTATTTCTACTTGCTTTAATGACAACTCTGAAAACATTTCCAGCTGGCTTTCTTACAACATCCACTCTCAGCATCCTTAAAGGAACAGCCAGCAAATCTTAGCCCGGCCTTGCCCAAAGGCAGTAGTGAAGTGAGACTCTCACTACAGTTTGGTGCTTGACTGGCACAAAAGCAATAGAGCTAGTCCTGTTTCCAAAGAATTCTGTATCTATTTGACACAGAACGTGGCTTGAGACCCACCTGTGCCTCAAACTGGTCTATATTAAAGATGGAGCAGTAGCCATGCATGGGTAATGACAGAGATGAGGGAGAACAAATACCAGTCTTATAAGTTTAAATGTTTGCCCCCTAAATACATGGGGTTTCACACTACTCTGGCAAGTTTGTAAAGGAAAACACCCTGCTCTGCTTCCCCTCGATGTTTGTCAGCAAATTTCTTGGATCTATTGCTTAGGCAGGTTCTCACAGTTCTACTGAAGGTGGAGATGGCCTTATAGCCATCTTCAGAAAATCCCATGGGATTCACAACAGTGAAGCATACTATCTGAAATGTACAGATTTGCACAAAAAGTATGTACCTACAAATCTAAATCGACTCCCATCCTGTCCTACAACATACAGACCTGGAACGAGTGATATAATAATTACTTAGGAATTTGACCAATGTGGTAGGAAAATGATAGACTTGTAAATAGCAGTGAATTATCTAATAATTTCAGAGGAAGACAGCTTCTGAGTTAACACACAGTGAAATGGTACAGTAACTTTAGGGAGACAGTAAGGAATGTGAAAAACAGATGAAATTCCCTGTTGGGTCAGATGAATTGCCCAGCTAAGCCAGTCCTCTGCCTTCAGTCTTGGCCATATTTGCAGCTTTTTTGCCTCTTACTCCTCAGCAGTCAAAGGATTAGTGATGTTACAGGGGTCATCTCAGCCTATTGCCTTTATCATGTGTTTGATGACTTGTTGTCATGATGGATCAATATCCATCTGACACTGCACTATCTGTGTGAGCTTTTGTGATATATGTGAAACTAATGTGTGAAAGGGATGTAATAGTTCCTTTTGGCACTTTCCCAGCCATCATTCACTGTCTTCACTGTCTGACACTGATTCCTGGGCTATTTTGGTTCTGCATGTTTAATTGAACCTGTAGCTATAGGAGGTGGCAGCCCATCTGCAAGGACAGTGTGTATACTGGCATTTGATGTCATTCTCAAAAGCTCTTGCTAAAGTGCAGAGACCTTCTGTTGAAGTGAATGGCATTACCCTGAGTGTGCTTTGACTTACTGAGGTAAGAATCCAAGTCAAATTTCTTGGCACTGAAAAAAACCCCCAGAATTCTGTTGTTTTTTTTTTTTTTTTCTGTATATGTAATAATGAGAGACAATGATTTAAGTAACTTCCAGTCATTGATATTTGTTTTTTTTCTCCTTTCAGATCCTCTTTTATCCTCTATTAGCTCTTCTTTCCATACTCTTAAGTCTGTCTTGTTTGTACTTAAAATGTTATCCTTTTTCACTGATTCACATCTGAATGCCAAATGGAAGACAGCAAAACTATGATGGGCTTGTGCAAGTTTTTGGGTCAACCTGGGCCCTATGTCATAACCTGCCTGCAGCAGGGCCTGGTTGCTGGCTTTGAAGGGGTCCGTGCTCTTCATGCTGAGTGTGGATGTAGTCTGGTTGGAAGCAGAAGTGAAGTTGTTCTGCTTGGAGGGTGTGCTGGGGTGTCTGTTCATAGCTGGTATCCCAATTCTGTTCAGCTGAGAAAGGGAAGACTCTGTAAGACCTGGAGAACAAGTGAGTTTTATAGTAGTAGTGTATCCTAAAGAATTAATGTAATATGGTCTCTAATGTATCAAGGATAGAAGAAAATTCTGAGGAGAGAAAAGGAAGGAAAGGCAATAAAAGAACACAACTGCAAAGTTCTGTCACTCCAGTACCTTCTCCTGCCTCTGCTGCCCCTTGGACTCACTACTGGTACTCTCTCTGGTGCTTCACAGGATGGCACCAGGGCTGAGAGCCCTGCCTCAGCTGTGTGAGGTATGTGTCTGTCTCTCTGACTGTCTGGTTGGATGCTGACTTAAGCACTGACTTTCAGCTTGCCAAATCATATCTGTTTCTTGACACCTGCTTAACTCAAGAGAAGAGACTTTGTAAATCAGGCTGAAGGCTTACACTCTTTGAAGAATGGGTACTGTATTCCCTAAAAGAAAGAGTGATAGCAAAGAACATTTACTGTGGATAATAGTGAAGATTTTTCTCAATTGGTGGTCACATACAGCCCACGCACAGAAAGGTTGCAATGGCAGTTATGAAGATTAAACTGTCTTTTAGTTGGATTCCTCAGACCTAGGAGCATTCACAGGGGAAGTTCACTTTTTGATTTATGGATGAGCAGATCTTTGTCTTTTCTAATGCACTACATGCCTGTTTTGGGAACGAGTGACCGTTTGCGGTCTGAGCCTGAATCCTGTGGTTTGTGGGTGAGGGTTTCCATAACTTGCCTCTCAGCTGAATCTCGTGCAGGGTTCTGGAGGCAGGGAGACATTCACATGCTGGATGAATGCTTTTCATCTGAGACACTTAAATGCTTATACAAAGTCTAGTTTAGAATACGTATCTAGAAACTACTAAGTGCATTACTCCAAGGGGCAAGACATTCAACCAAACTAATATTTCAGGTACTTAGTTTAAACGTAGACTCACGAGTGCTTCCTTACTAAGAAGTAATGATGTAAGGTTTTTGTCCACTACACTGCTACTTACGTCAAGCTATGCCCTTCTTTTTCATCCAGTCACTCTTCTTATTCATGTCACATTAATGACACATTGCCATTTGTACCGTGCCGGGTAGTGGCTGCTGGTAGCAGTGCAGGATGTGGAACTAACAGTGGTGTCGTCACCCTGAGTGGGAAAACTGAGAGGCTTAATTCTTTTTTCTTACAGGCAACGTTTTAGTGGTGGCACACTTGGATGTTTGCACAAACCAGGCCTGGAGCTCTTGCTATAATGTACTACTAACATAGCATGGAGCACGCAGAAGTTTTGTGATGAATTTGTAAAGACTGGTTGAACCTACTTTGCTTGCAAGACCCATGCTTTATGTCCCCTTTTGTACACTGCTGACTCTGGGCCAGTGCTGGGTTGGAAAGAGTGCTTTATGCTCTTAATCTCCTGTTATTGGCCAGGGAGAGTTAAGTTCAGTATCTTTAGCTTTCTGCAATATAAGTCACTGGTTGGATTTTCTCCTTTTTTGGTTATAGTTTATTTGGTGAATTAAATGTAGATGATGGGTCAACATCTACATAGTTGTGAAAGGCTGGGGAAGCAACATCCAGATTACACTAGGTGTCCCCTTGGGAGTATTGCCAAAACTTCACGGGGTTGTACGTCTTGCTTATTTGCATCACAGTGACCTACATTGGAGCTCTCTGACTTGTTCCAAGTCTCTTGCAAAAACCTGCTGGAGGCTTTGATGGGTTTCCAAATAAAGGTGTTTCACACTGTCTAAGGACTGGGTTTGTTAGTTGAGCAAGATACTCCCTTTTACTTTCTTGCTTTCATTGGTGCAAAGCACACTCTGCCCTCCAGCTGAAGGGTGCAAAGCAGTGTGGTCCAAAGGAGCCACAGAGCCAAGCCAGATGACAGTCCAGCATGTGAAGGTACCTGCTGATACTGTTCTGCTACAAAATTCATTAGTCAAACTGAAGCTGTTTGAGCTTTGTGGTATCTTCCTCTTGGATTTATAGATCTGAGAATGCTGGAAAATTTAAACTTTATCATTTTCAACTTTGGTTTTTACGATTCAAAACTACTTTTGAACAACAACAACAAAACCTATGCAAGTTGACCATAAAATCTCCAGCACTGAGCAGACAGACGATACCTTACATACGGTCTCTGTCTTGGCATCAGGGTACGTTTTGGCCCTAACAGCCAAATTTATTTCTGTTGCAATTGTACCAACAGCAAAATACTGTCTTGAAACTTCTAAAACAGAGAACTGAAGTCCAAAAATAGTGTGATCCAAAGTTTACTGAAAGTTGGAGAAAGTTTTCCTGTTGTATTCAATGAATATTACAGCAGGGCAAAAAGGCTTACAGAAGAACAGGTTATACCTTAAGTAGTTCCTTTTCTTTTCCATACATTTTCCTTCCAGGTTATCAGCAGAGGACAGGAACTACTACTTTGACAGTGGGATTCTCTGGGGAATTTCCTTTATTTAAAACTTTGTGGTGATTACTGTAGGTCTGCAGCTGACTTTTCTGCAAGTGCTGGCTGTGGGTTTGTGTACTGGGCTCTGGTTTCCCTCTAACTCACACACAGTATGTCTGTCAGCTCTTCTAATGGCATCATTTAAGCTATCAGTGCTTAAAGGAAGAACAGCAGTTTGGTACTTCTGCGTGAAGTGAAGGACAAAGCATAAAATCATTCAGATTGAAATTCAAAAATACCTTTGAGATCATAAAGTCCAACTGTTAACTCAGGACTGCCAAGTCCATCGCTAAACCATGCCCCTAAGCGCTGCATCTACTTGTTTTTTAAACCTCCAAGGATGGTGATTCTACGGCCTCCCTGGGCAGCCTCTTCAAATGCTTCACCACCCTTTCAGTGATTTATTTTTTTTTTTTTTTTCCTAATATCCAATCTAAACCTCCCTTTGCACAGCTTGAGGCTGTTTCCTCTTGTCCTGTTGTTTGCTACTTGGGAGAAGAGACCGACCCCACCTGCCTACAGCCCCTCTCAGGTAGGTGTAGAGAGCAATAAGGTCCCCCCTGAGCCTCCTTTTCTCCAGACTAAGCGCCCCCAGTTCCCTCAGCCGCTCCCCATCAGACTTGTGCTCCAGCCCCTTCCCCAGCCCCGCTGCCCGTCTCTGGACACGCTCCAGCCCCTCTACGTCCCTCCTGCAGTGAGGGACCCAGAACTGAACCCAGGATTCCAGGTGCAGCCTCCCGGTGCTGGCTACAAGGGCACAATCACTGCCCTGGTCCTGCTGGTCACACTGTTTCAGATACAACAAAAGATCCTGGCAAGAAAGAAGTGGTTGAATTTCTGTTGTGACTGCAAAGCTATCTTTCACCATCACTTTAAGGTTGTCAGTGTGGTTCACAAGTTGGCTTTGAGCTCTTCACTTCTGCAAGTTGTGTGGTTGAGAGAAACACGTCTATTTTCTGTGGCTAATAAAAACATTTTGCTTAATACTTCCTTGATATGAGCTTTATGTTACATGTAAGAATGAAACTATTGCTTTCATAAAATACCAAATGCTTTAAAAGTTGTGGCCTGATTTCTCATTGTTTCCAACCACAGATCACTCCCATGACAGCGATGAGTTCCACATGACCAATGAGCCCGCCAAGTTCCACAAAGCAAGTAGTGCCTGGATATAAAACTTGTGCCAACTCTTGCTGATATTTTTATTTTTTGGTAGGAATGAAAAAACTCATCTTTTTATTTCAGTGCAGTCATTGTTCAATACTGTAACAGAAAATGGGTAGAAATCACGCTTTTATGCAATGAGGAAAAGAATAACAGACTCTAGGCTTTACCTTTAGAATTTGGAGGGCACTCCAGTTGCTGATGGATGTGTGTAGTATGTATATCCCAGCACCAAAAAGAACACCATATCTCCAAGTTTGCTACTTAACGATGGGACCTGGTGACTTTGCCATCCTATTTGTATTTTTTGTAATGATGCTATACAATCCAATTCAATGTGCACTCTTAGCTTGTGCTTTAGCCTTTCTTTGATTGCATATTTTCTTCATCTCCGGTTATGTAACAAAAAAAGGAAATGATATATAGGTCAAAGAAGTCTCATTTAAATTGGTTAATCCTCTTAGTGATTAATGGTGACTTACCGTGGATTGCCAGAGATAAGAGGAAAAACCTGAAAGGATTTCTAAGTAACTTTCCATGTCGAAAGATTACTTTGTGGTGTGTGTTCCCTTGTACGCTGATCCTACAAATCTCTCACTAGTGGCAGATTTTGCCCTGTTGTCGCGGATGGCCAACTTTTTTCAGAGATACAAACTTGTATTTGTGCAATCTGTGTGTGTAGGAAGTTTCAGCTCAGGACCTCTGCTCTTACATCTTTTTTTCTGGGTTGTTTTTTTTTTTGTTTTGTTTTGTTTTTTGTTTTTTTAACCCTCAAGGTGCATCTCATTACAGACACTATGGGAGAGTGAATCATTGCAACAGCCCAGGTAGGATAAAGTCCTGCTGGAAGAACATCAATCAGATTTTGAAAAGTGCATATAACTAACTGGGTGCTTCATTTAATGTTAAATCTTTAATGACATTTGAGAGAGATTTAGAATAAATGTATCATGCTTCTAGAGTTGCTTGAAAGTAAGAATTCTTGTTCGCAAAACGTCCTGGATTCTTCTAATACGTTGATTTCTCGCCAGCTCAGAAGAGTTTGGATAATAGAATCATCAAAGATTTGCATGGGTTTGTTTTTTAGCTTTTCATTCCTTTTTTTTTTTCTCTTAGCACCACGTGTTGGATTTTGTCCCTTTGATGAAGAATATTTTTTTTTTCAAAATTTTAATGTGGTCTAAGTTTTTTTCCATGTTCCTTCATCTTCCTGTTAGTCCTTTCAAAGGCAGCAGTAACAGTGTATGTGTCATATCCTGAAACTCTGGCCCAGGTTCCTCAGTGCACTGGGTTCTGTGAGAACACAAAGAAAAAAAAGGCTGCTCTCTGAGCTGAGGAAGGCTGTTCGTTACCTGAGGCAAAGGTGTTCTTGTAAAACACAGTTCATTTTGGAACAGCAGGTTCCTGTCAAGCCCAGATTGCTTGGCTTAAAACACGTTGTGTTTGAGCAGCTTTTCTGGCTCTGGTTCTTGCAGAACAAGCTTTTGTTGTTTACAGGAGCCCCTGAAGCTCGTCAGCAGTCTGGCATGGCTGGGAACAGCACCTTCCTTAAAGCTTCAGCCAAGGGCCTAACCAACAGGACCCTGCTGTGGCTGACTGGAGTTGTCCAGTGGGCTGCCTGGAATTGTCCAGGCCAGCAATAAGGTGAGAAAGACTTTCAAAACGAGGACGACCAAGATATGCTCGTAGCAGTCAAGGGGAACTTTGTAGAAAGAGAGGAAAAATGACAATGGCCAATGTTTCCTTAATGGGGTCCCCCAAATGCCTCTTGCAGAAATCAAAAGGTGAGGACTAACGTCCAGAAAAAGAGTTTTAAGGGTGTGGGAGGATAAGAATGGCAATATCTCAGTTATGTTATGCTAAGAACCTGTAAGAGTTGGGATGGACGGATCCAGGGCTGTGGTTTCCTTGGAAAAAGAGCAGAACTCTTGGACAGAGGGAAGTCCAAGCCAGCTGGTTCAGACAACCATCATTTAAATCTCCCCATGGGAAAGTCCCCATAATGTGACTGCGTAGTGCTGAAAAGCTACCGTGATTGCAGCATTTGCTGTGAGAAGGCACGTGTCCATGGCTACTCTGCTGACATTTGTGACACAGCCACTCAATATTGTATTAATTAATGTCTATTAAAAACAAATTTGTTTGTTTTTTTGTTTGGCAAGTCAAAATTGGCAGGTGTTGCTGGACATTCTTAAGCTAGTCTTCCAGTAATACATGACAAAACACCAGCTGTGTTAATCTTGTACTAACTAGTCCAGAGTGATCAAGTGCCCTACATGTTGTGTGTGACTTAGTAAAACCTTCAGTCAGGGAGTTCTCTTGGTTAACTTAAAACTTTACCACTTCACATCACTTAGTTCTTCTTTCTTCTTTTTTCTTTTAAGGGTTTATTTATTGTCAACTTGAAGAGATAAACATAGAGTGTGAGAGAAAAGGCAGCTCTGCATTTTCTAAATTAATCTCTTCTAATTTTTAGACAAAACTATTCATCATGTTTTAAATGAATATATGTATAGCTTCAGCCCACCTAAAACTGAATTTCTAATGAAATTTTTAAGTGCCAGGTTTTATTCCCCACCTCTATTCTTGTCTACTAATTGTCAAAATCTGGAAAATGTCACATACACCTCTTTCATAATTGCCAAGGAATATCTTTTCTCCTTTTTCTGAATTAAATGGTTTGGTTTTTTTAAAGTGCAAGCCATCATTTGTTAGTACTGAAGGCACTTTGATGACCAGGCCCCAGGCACTCGCCTTTTCCAGATCTTCTTTGGGATCTGTACATCTCTGAGAAACAGCCACGCCACAGCAGTGGAGAAGCAGTGACCAACACGCGTAGAGGTGGTGAGGTGAGTGCTATAGAAAACCAGAAGCTTCAGGCTTAGTTTCAGTACAGTTGTGTGATTGCTCTAGTGCTAAAAATTACTGACAGCTTTTTTTTTTTTTTAGCGAAGATTCCAGGATGTTATACCATAGTAAGTCACACTACTTATTTTTGTAACCAGGTTCCTTTTTGTCTACAAATGACACTTTGTGGTCTACGTTCCTTGCAGGAGATAAATGTTGTATCTCAATGAATTTGTGCCTGTCTTCCCCACCTTTGTAGAAATTATGCAGAAAATTGGAACTTCTCAACTTCTTTAATGGACTAACATATTAGTCAAAATGTTTCTGTTGTTGTGTTTATTATGACTAAAGACACATACAAACTTAGATTGGAAGGAAGATAGCTGTAATAAAACAAATCTAAGGTAACCTAGAGCTCAGCCTGGTAGGCAGCTTTTAATTTTTTCTTCTTTTGACTATGTGGTGGGTTGACTGTGGCAGGATGCCAGGTGCCACTAAAGCCTCTCTATCACTCCTCTGCCCAGTTGGACAGGGGAGAAAAACATAATGAAAGGCTGGTGGGTTGAGATAAGGACAGGGAGAGATTCCTTACCAATTACCATCATAGAATCATTTAGGTTGCAAAAGACCTTCAAAATCATCAAGTCCAACTGTTAACCCAGGACTGCCACATCCACTACTAAACCATGTCCCTAAGCACCACATTTATGTGGTTTTTGTCATGGGCAAAACAGACTTGACTTGGGGAAATTAGTTTAATTTATTACCGATCAAATCAGAGTAGGATAATGAGAAATAAAACCAAATCCAAGAAACACCTTAACCCCCACCTGTCCTTTCTTCCTGGGCTTAACTTTACTCCTGATTTCCTCTAACTCCTTCTCCCACTCCCAGTAGCATGGGGTGATGAGGAATGGGGGTTGAGGTCAGTTCATCACATGTTTCTTCTGTTTCTGCCACTCCTTCCTCCTTGGGGAGGGGTTCCTCACACTCTTCCCCTGCTCCTCCAGCATGGGGGTCCCTCCCATGGGAGCGTCCTCCACAAACTTCTCCAATGTGAGTCCTTCTCATGGACTGCAGTCCTTCAGGAGCAGCCTGATGGGTCCCGTGTGGGTCCTCCACAGGGCCACAGGTCCTGCCAGGAGCCTGCTCTGGTGCTCCATGGGGTCACTGTCTCCTTTGGGCACCCACCTGCTGCAGCATGGGGTCCTCCATGGGCTGCAGTGGATATCTGCTCCATCATTAACTTCCATGGGCTAAGTGGGAAAGCCTACCTCACCATGGTCTCTACTGTGGGCTGCCAGGCACCCGCAGCACCTCCTCCCCTCCTTCTGCACTGGCCTTGGGGTCTGCAGAGTTATTTCTCCCACATAGTCTCACTCCTCTCTCTCTGCTGCTATTGTTCCATCCACTCCCCCCACTTCTTAAATAGGTTATTCCAGAGGTGCTACCACCATCACTGATGGGCTCAGCCTTGGCCAGCGGTGGGTCTTGGAGCCAGCTGGCATGGGCTTCATCAGACATAAGGGAAGCTTCTAGCAGCTTCTCACGGAAATCACCCCTGTAACTCCACCCGCCCCCCCCCCCAAAAAAAAAAAAAAACCCTTGCCACAGAAACCCATTACAGGCATTCCCCCCACCCCCCCTTTTTTTTCCCAACTATAGGTTTTGCCTTCAACTTTGAGAGGTCCACTTCTGTGAAAAGGCGGTTGGCTACCATGAGGGGTAGGGTTAATTTTGAAAGAGAGAAGTCTGTCCTCAGAACATCAGATATTCTTCTCCTGTATGTATGAAGCAGCGAGCAACCAGCAGTGCTAGGATGGATGCTGGTATGTTCACAGCAGATGCATTAGTCTCCTCATAACCAGCACTTCTGACAGATCAGAGGTTCGTTTCTCCCAACATGGATATAATTTGTCCATAATTGCATCAAACCAATGTCATTCAATAGTGTTTCTAGATCTGTTCCTCATGAAGTGCAATATATAATTAGTGAAAATTGGTTTCTTCCTTCAGATAAGGATTTTTGTCCATCATGCAGGCACTGAACTGTGTGAAATCACTGTATTGCATCACAGCTGCTAAAACTCCAGAGATATTGAGCAAGTTACTTGTGGAACTTTTGTGCTTGGGACTGATTATGTATTTCATCATTGTGGATTATGCAATGATTAAATCCCCGCATTTGGCCCTGATCCTTTGAACTAGTGCCTTCTCCTGCCCTTTGCTCTGTCAAACATGTCCTAAACTACTGGAAATTACAGAAGGTAATTTCCCCTGTTTGGTTCTGTTCTTCCTGGGTGATCATCTGTATGGCTATAATGCTTTATTTTCAGCATTTCAGACAAGGGAAGTAATATGTAATAAAACAACATCTCTTTGCAAGGATGAATAAAAATGGCAATTTTGGTAAACTGCTGCCAATCAATTAAAAACTGTCCATATGTTTCTCATCCTATTGGAGGGGACAGGTAAAGATATTATAGACAGCGTCTAACATCAGGGCAAGAGATTAATTTTTTTTAAAAAACTTTTGTGTTTAATATTAGACCTAAACACATAAGGAAGTGCCTATAGTCTATCTGATCGTAGTCTATCAATCATATAGTTAATGATTATAAAACTCCTTCCCTGTGTCTCTTTTCAGACGTTAATGGAGTGTTTTAAGCCTTACATCTGCATGACTGTTTTGGGATCTCATAGCAGAGCTGCATAGTCAAATAGATCACCATTGTGGGGCTACAGTTCCAAAGCATTTCAAACTGTTTTCCAAATCATGTACAGTTCTGAATTCCCCATGTGCATACGGCTTCTCATATGCAAGATTTTGATGAAAACAGACATAGCTTTGTTGACACAACTCCACGTTTACCTGGAAACCAGGCATTCTGCTTCCTTGCTGCTCTGCAATGGGGGAGAGTGGAATAATGAAGGAAATAACGCCCATTTTTCTACTGGTACAGGGCTATTTATCAAGGTTGAACTATTAAGTCCCTACAGCACTTCAGACTTCCAGCAGATACTTCTGTGAGTAAAAGCCCTTTGGGATAAAAGAGAGGAGGTGTATTACCGGGAGACAGCAGCCTGGTGACCAGGGAAAGTGGGGACAGAGAGGCTGTAGCTTTGCAGCCCGTGTCCGAAAGTGCTCTGGCTCCCCAGCTCTTCTCTTTAACATCCCCAAACCACTCAGTACTGTCTGTTTCCCAATATTACCTTGGACAAGGCTCAGTTTTCCCTGATGCGTTTCCTCTCCTTTCACAGCCCTGACTGAATGGCTCCACAGCACTGGCACCTAGGCCGTCTTTTCGTCGCCTTTTATAATTCGTACAGGAGGGGTTTGGCCTGTTCCCTCTGGCCCCCGGAACAACAGGAGTGGGGGTTTAGGAGAGGCTGCAAACTTTGTCAATCTGTATTTTGGCTCTTTGTCTTACTGTGAGTGCAGCAACAGGGAGGGAGAGCGGGGCTTGTGAGGGGATCAGAGGAGGGACGGCGGAGGGAGGGAAGAGACAAGTTAGGAAACTAAAAGAAGAAAAGGAGAGTTAGACAAGACAAAACCAGAAAAAAATTATGTAGGCTTGACCCTGGCTTGGGAAGGAATCCAACTGGTGAGTTCATGCTCAGGGAAGGGCCACGTTCAGCTGAAGTTTGAGTACCTCCGCGGGTATTCAGACTGGGCTTTCACATCCTCTCCTGGGCAACCTGTCCCAGCGCTTTGTCACCCTTGCTATGAAAAGGGTTTTTCCCTATGTCTGATGAGAATTTCCCTTTCCATGACTTGTGGCTGTGGCCTCCTCTCTGAGAAGACTCCCGGCAAAGGCCTCCCCAACGCAGCCTCGCAGGCCCCAGCGCGGGGAAGCCATGGCCTCCCTCAGCTGGGCAGCCCCTCGCTGACCCCACTCCGTGCCAGCCTCCTGACCGCATCCATGTTGGGACACTGAAGGCAACGTACTGGCCCAGCAACGACCACCCACAGCTGGCCCCGAGCAGGCTCTGAGGGGCAGGTTGCTGCCCTGGAGCCTGGCTGCCTGCTAGTTCACTGGTATTGCTGCCCCCCGGCCAGTCCGTACAGCCCCGTTCGGTCACACAGGTGCTAAGCGAAATGCAGCCAAAGCGGGGTGACAACAGCCACCGTCCCCTTGCCCACAGGGAATAATCGCTTCCCTTGAAGGCATAAGCACCTCCTTGTTTCTATTTTTTTTGCCTTCTGTTTGCATTATGGTGTCGTAAATGTAAAGACTGATAAGATACAGTTATGAGTCATATCAGGACCTAGCAGGCAACTTTCTTCAGCCATTTGCATTAAACCTTTTTTTTTATTATTATTTGTCTTTAAATTAATTTGTGAAGGTAATTTGTATGCACTAAGTACAAATAAAAGGACAGTGCTCCTGAAGTTGAGACCCTCCTCATGGCTTTTGTTCTGAATCGAAATCTTAACCTAATTTCTGAAGTTGAACAAACTATGTGATAGAAGGAGTGTGGTGAGGAAGACCCTGCTGTGATGGGGGCACAGCAGCAGCCCCAGCCTGGTGAGAACCAGAGGTGTCACAAAAACTGCCGAAGGGCAGGATGAGGTGAGCACTAACTGGGTGACATCATTGCTCTGGTCTCCAAACTGCTTGTGCTTGGCTAGGAACAGGTAGGGGTGTCAGCTCAGGTGAGAAGATTCTGTCCAAAAAGCACCACATGGAGAAGAAATAGAGCTGTAGAGTCAGAAGGGAGACTTGAGATGTAAGGCCACCTCCATCTAGCCAATAGTATCAGTGTCCACAGGTTAAGCTGTAATTGCCCAGGAAATGGCAGGAGAAACACCAAAGCTGGGTATGGGTGTAATAGATTTGGGATTGGTGAGAAAAAAGAATTAGGTATGAGCTGTTTATTTGGGGCGGGGTGGGGTGGAATTTGGGCAGAGGTAAGGACATGCAGGGGTGGTGGAAAGGTGGGTTCAAAAAAAGGGGGAAAATGGGGAACAAGGTATAAAATGAGGAAGGAGAGCAAGATATGGGAAGATCTTGTGACAGAAGGAGCGTGGCTGTCTCCAGTCAGGGGTAAAGCCAGCCTGTGGGCCCCAGCTCCCTGGGACGCTGGGGCAGCCCCTGTGGATAAGCCAGCAGGCTCTCCACCAGGTCTATGCCTGAAAGATAGTGCAGGAGCGGGGAGTAAGAAGGGATAGATAAACTTATAAGGCTTGTCCCTTAACATTAGTGCAGGAGGCAAGGGAGCAGAATCACAATGTAATAGCACTTACTAGTGATTTTTCACTTTTCTTTATAATAATTTAACCAATATGTTAACGTAACCACTGTATCAATACTAATAGTAGTACCAGACTTGTAACTCAATATTAATTAAGGTGATATAATTGCAAAGCAATATTGATAATAATAATGGTGTTTTATTAGCCAAATAAGGTAATACCTTTTTTTATAAGATGTGCTGTCTTATCAATAAACATTATAATAATCATAATCAGTTACATCTCAAGACTCTCAACTAACGAGGGAGAGGTGAACTTGGGGAATAATGAGTATATTAGCAAGACAGGAGACAAACTGATCTCTTTTTTTTAAGAAGGCTTTGTCAGCAATTTTTGAGATTATTCTTAGACTAGCGCTTTTGATGCTCTTGATATTAATCAATAGATAAAAAGATACAGTTGATACCTTGACTTCAGAATGTTCTCTTTCTAAAGCAGCTGGAGACTTTCCCAGTGCTGACACTAGAGTGAAATGGGAGGCTGGATGCAGAGGAAGGTGAGTTGATAATCTAATGCCTAATTTTCATATCTTCTTAATGGCAGTTGTTTGGTAGAGACCAGACAGTGTAAATTCCTGCTCAAAAATTAACGAGTAAATAAAAAATCCCAGGTTGTTACCGAACAGCCAGTTGGGGTGTTTTTTGTTTGTTTGTGTGTTTTAAAATAAAAAAGTGGTGCTGATGGGGAAGATAGAGAATTGCTTATGGCCAGTCTGATGCTTCTTGATACCTGCCAATCTAGAAGTAGTTATACCTGATTCAGGTTTAACTATTATCTTTATGGAAAGTAAAAATCTATCAAGCCAAACCAGTCATTTCAGGTGTTACCTTTCTAGTTAGCTATTTTGTATCATTGCTGTCCTGGTTTCAGCTGGGGTGGACTTAATTATCTTCTTAGGAGCTAGGGTGGGGCTGTGTTTTGGCTTTGATGTGAGACTTTTCAGTTCCTCAGGCCTTGCTAAAAAAAAAAAAAAAGCTGGAGGGGCACAAGGAATTGGGAGGGCACACCACCAGGTCAGCTGTCCTGAACTACCCAAAGAGGTATTCCATAGCATGGGACGTCACGCCTGTATATATACCTGGGGGCTTGGCTGGGACGGGCAGGTCATTGCTCGAGGACTGGCTGGGTATCGGTGGGCAGGTGGTGAGCTGTTGCATTGCGCACCATGTGTTCCTTTCTCCCTTTCCCTCTGGATGTTATTCTTTCCCTTCCCCTTTTCATTATAACTGTTATTGTCATCATTGTTATCGTTGTTCTTTCATTTCTATTCTATTTTGACTATTAAATTGTTCTTCTTTCAACCCTCAAATTTTACATTCCCTTCCAACTTTCCTCCCCATCCCTCTGGGTGAGGTGGGAGTGAGTGAGCGGCTGTGTGGTGCTCGATTACCAGCTGGGATTAAACCACAACAATTGCCTAATGCTGGCAGACAGTCCTAAAACAGTTCAGAAATGGCTGCATTCTGAGAGCATTGATCTTTATATATTTTTGTGGTGTTTCAATATGATCTATAAAGCTGTTATAAAAAGAAGTGTACATCACAGCGTGGGATCTTTACTGCCTCCTCCCCTGTGCCTTGTCTAATGGCAGTGGATTTGAGGAGAAGCACCTCCAACATATGCAATGCCATGTGCGCTGCGAAGCTGCTCATATGTACACTAGCCATACGAGTTTCCCTGAATTCTGATTATTATATAGAGAAATTAATTTCTCTGAATGACAATCTACTCTAGAGTTATTTACATTTCTAGGAAGAAATAATAGGAACACACCTTTTGTGAGAGGTACTGGCAGTCTGAAAAATAGAAGGAATGTAATTCTGAACTGGCTATGACCATGTCTCTGAGTGCTACCTTAAAAGCAGCTACTTAAAGCTCGGGTTACTCTATAACCGCCTGGAGCTGGTAGCAGCTTCTGTGTACACCAGCTGACCAGGACTTGGCCTGCAGCCACCACATTCATCACACAGGTCACAATGGCATTGGAAAGCACCAGCCTTCGGCAGCACCTCAAAGAGTGTACTTGCAGTGATGTCAGAGTCTCTCTCCAGGGTTTTTTCCTGAGCCATGCAAGGCAGCATTAAGATAGTGTGTGATTTAGTGGAATGCTCAGGAGTCACAATACTTGAGTACAGGCTGGCAGGGGAAAGTAACAAGATACAGCTATTGCTTATGAAGCAGTATTAATCCACTCTGGACAGTAGAGATTCGGTAGAAAATACAGACCCCATTCCAAGTTGCTTTTAAGCTAACTCTGTTTAATTGATTTTTAACTTATGTAATTTATTTTAACTTACCTAATTTAAGATTAAATAGTTCAGATGTGTAACAAACCGGCAGAAGGTGATGGCACTGAATATATGGTAAAAGAAACTCTAAAGAAACCCGTTTCCATGTATACTCAATGATGTTGCTCACACGTCCCCACCAATACTACAGTCTCACAAAGCAGTAATCTGGAAAGCCTGATATTACTGTATTAGCCAACCAGTAAATACTAATATAGTGTTCTGGTATCGTTGCAGGTAGTTACTGAGCTCCTGCGAACATGCCACACTGAAATGAATCTGGCTGGGTTAGGCCCATGTCCCTCTGCCCCCAAGTTTGGCTTATTAAAGTAGAGCACAGCAAATATGCGGTTTCTGTAGGTAACATCAAGAGTTACCTACATTTGTCTTTCCTCATTTCACAACCCACACTCCTACCCCTAAAAATACACGTACTTCACCCACAGAACCACTACCTCACGGCCTTTTATTTCCTTTTCTTTTGGGCTGAATCTTCTAACCTACTTAAAAAAAAAAAAATATTCCCCAGCATGCTGTTATCTCTCATTATAGCACCAGGAAGGTGTGCTGGGGCCGAATTGGGCACAATGGAATTTGCCATGGGGAAACCCGCTGATGACAGCGGAACCCGCCCGCGTGTGAATTCCCGCGGCTCCTGCAACCCCTTTATAAGCAGGTGGAGGTGCGGTACGGCTGGCAGGACAAGCAGGGAGCAGCTGAGGACTCACCAGAGCACAGCTACTGTGTGGAGGAGAAATGGTTGGCTTTAGCAGCAAGAGCTTGGTCCTGGTTTCCCTGCTGGGGCTCCTGGCACTGCTCCTGTGTGGCACCTCTGAAGGTGAGTGAACTTACGCGTTCCGCCCCAGGGAGTGGTTCTCGGTGCCACTCTGCAGCGCGCCAGCCACGCTGCGGTGTGTGGCAGGACAAGGGTGAGCTGGAAGGGAATTGTTTCAGCGAAGTATGCTGCCTCTTGCTCCTCTTCTGTTGCCAGGGAGCTGGGATAGTCAGGTGGCTGGGCAGTGAGTACCCTAGGCAGCATGGCACCGTGGTCCAGATGGGGTTTATTTACTTTGTTGTTTTCCTTCCTTCCAGCACACAGCAACCAGGATTGCTGTCTCTCTTACACCAAAGTGCGTCTGCCTCGGTGGGCCCTAAAGGGCTATACTGAACAGCTCTCCAGTGAAGTCTGTGACATCCATGCAATCATGTAAGTTGCTTTTCAGAAGATCCTCTTGTTTTTTCTGACATACGTTAACCTTAGGATGTCTGGGCAGAAACAATGATTTGAACATTGTAAGCATCATTTTTCTTGCCTTTTCAAAACGTTAAATTTAATGAATAAATTGTATATCGTATCTGTAAACAAAAGATACAACTTCTTGCTGATAAAGGACTACTAACCGACAGGACAGGCATACAACGTAAATAATAAATCTGCCTGTTTAGGAATCAGCTGTGCAAAGACATGCTCTGTCTCCAGCTAAGGACCGCTCTAGCCAACACACGGTGCTCCCTTGCCAAAACCTGTTAACAGACACATAAGTGACAAGAGTTTGCTTAATTCAGAGATCGAAATTGTTTTTTCCATAAGATTTTAGCTCTCGTAAATGTTGATCTGTCACCATAGTTTGACAGCAACTAGTCTCCTTAGCCTCACAAATTATTTCTGGCATCCAACAAAGTTCTTTGTCTCACTAGTTCCAATAAATTGAACACAACTTTATGGTGCAAAATATGATCTGTGAGACTGACACAGCGATAACATTTAAATTTCATTAGCTGTTTCTTTTTGTTCATATAGCATTGGAGAGGTTGTGGAGCATCCCATATCTAACTGGCATTTACAAAAGCAGTTGCTGTTGTTTATCATATAGAGTAACTGCAACACATGTTTTTGACCAAAGATATCTTCACAGTATTTACTAGCAGAGATTTCTAATTATTTACTGATCTCTATTTTTTTTTCTCCCCAGTTTCCACACCTACAGCGGGCTGAATGCCTGTGTAAATCCTAGGGAGGGCTGGGTGAAGAAGCATCTTCTGTTCCTGAGGTAGGAATCTAAAAATCTGAATACTATGCTGATGAAAACAGAGCATGTATGAAAGCCTGTTTCTTACATCTGCTGGATGCCCCTTCTCACGGCAATAATAAACATTTGTCTTTCCATCTCCTGTCAGACGTGGCTACTCCTTTTTAGAATCTTCTCAGGGACAACCACGTCATATTTCCCTTTTTCTACCTGAGCTATTCTCTCAGGAAGTACTATATCTTGGAGAGAAACCTGTAATTGACCTGTGGCTGAACTCATTATCTGTATGTTCTTTCATTCTTTTAACAGCCATAAGCTTAAGAAGATGTCAATGTGATATGGTTTCCAGCAGGGAACTAAACACAGATGTGGCTGAAGCACCACTAGGCTCAGTGTCCTGGTTGGGATCATCATCTTGTACATTGATGTGTGCTTCCTCACCACTATCTCTGGCTTTTTCGGAACCGTTGAACTTCTTGGGTTGATTCATATTGCATCACTCTTTTGCTTGAATTAAGCATTTTGTTAAAGCTTCTATTTTTACTAATACATCTATGTTACTAATGTGACATAACAGTTCTGTTTAGTAAGGACTACTACTGTAAGCTGTTGTACAGAGTATGAAATTTGTTCAAGTTTATTGCATGTTATTTTTGTTATTTTCAGCATGTGTAAAGTGGGTTATTTATTCTGTTTATTTTGTTACTTCTTTGGCACTGTTTTGTGCCAAAATGTTTCATTTTAGCTGTAGTCAGCATTAGAACACTTCTTGAACTATTGTTAAATAAAGTCTGCTTGTGGAAAAAATGGAAATTGGAGTTTAAAAAAAATGTTAAAATGTGCACTCTGTGTGATATGTTTATTTTTAAAATTAAAAAAGGTAACTTCCCCTTGAAATTAATTCCTTTCACAGATTCACACAATGGTCAGGGTTGGAAGGGACCTCTGGAGGTCATCTAGTCCAAGCCCCTGCTAAAGCAGCTTCACCTACAGCAGGTTGCACAGAATTGCGTTGAGGTGGGTTTTTAATTACTCTAGACAAGGAGACCCCACAGCCTCCTTTGAATTGGGCAGCCCCTTCCAGTGCTCTGTCACCCTCAAGATAAAGAGGTTTTTCTTCATTCAGATGGAACTTCCTGTGTGGCAGTTTGTGCCCGTTGCCCCTTGTTCTGTCGCTGGGCACCACTGAAAAAAGCCTGGCCCCAGCCTCTTGACACTCATCCTTAGACATTTGTAGTCATTGACTAAGATGTATCTCAATCTTCTTCAGGCCAAACATTCCCAGCTCTCTCAGCCTCTTCTCACATGGGAGATGCTCCAGTCCCCTCATCATCTCCATAGCCCTCCGCTGGACCCTCTCCAGTAGCTCCCTGTCTCCCTTGACCTGGGCAGCCCAGCACTGGGTGCAGCACTCCAGATGTGCCTCACCAGGGCAGAGCAGAGGGGGGATCACCTCCCTCCACCTGCTGGCCACGGCCCTCCCAGTGCACCCCAGGGTCCCACTGGCCACCTTGGCCACACGGGCACGCTGCTGGCCCATGGGCACCTTGCTGCCCACCAGCACTCCCAGGTCCTTCCCCGCAGAGCTGCCCCCCAGCAGGTCAGCCCCAGTGCTGGTGCGTGGGGCTGCTCCTCCCCAGGGGCAGGACCCTACACTTGCCTTTGCTGAACTTCACCAGGTTCCTCTCCGCCCAACCCTCTGGCCTGCCCAGGTCTGGCTGAATGGCAGCGCAGCCTCCCGGTGCACCAGCCACTCCTCCCAGTTCCGCACCACCCCCAGACTGGCTGAGGGTGCCCCTGCCCCTCCACCCAGGCCGCTGATGGATGAGCTGCACAGGGCTGGACCCAGCACTGACCCTGGGGAACACCGTGAGCTACAGGCCTCCAGCTGGCCCCTGCGCCGCTGGTCACAGCCCTCTGAGCTCCGCCATCCCGCCCGTTCTCAGCCCACCTCGCTGCCCGCTCGCCTGACCCACACCGCCTGCGCTCACCTGGGAGGGTGTTACGGGAGACAGCGGCAAAAGCCTGGCTGAGAGGTCAGGGTAGGCACCATCCACTGCCCTCCCCTCATCTACCCAGCCAGTCATTCCATCCTAGAAGGCCACTGGACTGGGCAGGCGTGGTTTCCCCTTGGTGAATCCATGTTGACTACTCCTGATAACCTTTTCCTCCACATGCTTTGCATATAAGCCTCCAGCTGTAACAATTACGCAAATGTAGTCACATCCATTAAAGTCACTTTCCACCCTGCTCACTTTGTTTGCCCTATGGGTACTATGACGTCTGTAGGATATAATTCCTTCCTTTCCCCAGAGAGCTGCTATATATGAAGCTTTTGCTTAACATGGAGACCTGTTCTCAGCTCAATTTCATCTTATTCAGACTTGAGAGAATTTCTCTTACCAGTTTATGTATTTATTCAGGAGAAACCTTACACATATTGTTATAGGGTTTGTTCCTGAGAAGGCTTATGATTTTGATAACAGTCTGCTCTTGACTTAAAGGGCTTGTCCACTAAGAATGATTATGGTTTTAATAACACAGTCTGCTCTTGACTTAAGGGACTATCTCTAAAGGAGAAATCTGCAGTGTTTTCCTCCCCTTTATGTGTTTTCTATAGTATCCTATGACTTCTGGCATACTGAAGTTTTCCTGATGCAGGATCTCTTGATGGAGGTCTGTAGACATTACTGCGGTACAAATGATGCCTGATAAAAGTAATGGGACTAGTAGGTAGGTGGGACGTGGATGCAGGTTGAATGGGGAAGGCTGCTCAGCTTTTTAAGTACTATTACATGGCCCACGAAGGCTTCAGGGATGTGACCAAGTAGGCCGTGTAGGTGTAGTCCTCTCATTGTCAGTACCAGAGTCTTTGAGATAAATCTATGCCTTGGCTTTTAGTACCTCTTGGTCATAGAGAAAGAAGCATTAGTTTTAATTTAATTTAAACTTAAATGTACAGTATTTTTGGTGTCCTTGAGAGAGGAACTGGTAGGTGTTGGATTTTTATAATGGTGTTCATGAGTGTAAGGCTGTTACTTTTTGATTTCAAAACTTGCTAGAACTTAAGCAATCTGCTTGTGACTACAAATCTGGGAATTGGCAGGTCTCTGTGGGTGAAGCTCTGAAGGAGCAAGATTAATTGGCTTAAATTTCCAGCAGGTGGATTCCATGTCCTTGATACTAAGGATACCATGTGAGAAGCTAACAGCCTCCCAGGGAGGAGTATTTACCTATTGTGTTCCACTGGGTAATCTCCTAATTTCTGAGCAAACCTGCAGGGCTTGCTCTAGCGCTAGTGTGGACTCCTGCTTGGGCTCAAAGAGCTCACAGGCTAAATCAGGCACCAACAAAATGGTATAGACAAAATGGCTGGATTCATGTTAAAAGCATCGGAAGGTGAGGTTCCCTAAGCTTACCTTGGGAGCAGGCAGGCATTGGTTGAGAAGTTAGGAACCAGAGCTGTATATAAGCTTGGTATAGAAAAGCCCGGAGTCCAAGCTAGTGAATTCAAAGGAAGGAAGCAAAATAAGAAAGTGAAGACCAACATGTGAAATTCTGTGTGTAGCTCTTTGTACTCCCAGGCTGGGTCTGTTAAAAATTTTTTATTGCCTCCATAACCCATCCTTCCTCATCAGCCATGGCTCCATTGCTACAAAACTCCAGATGTTTCATCCTCAGAGCTATGATTTGTGGAGGTTTTTTTAGTGCCTCTTATTCTGGTTGATTTTTTTTTTTTTTAAACCAACCTCACTGGAGGAAAAAAAAATATTGAAGGCGCATTTTTGTAAGTAACCTTATGTGGCCAATTAAGAGTTCTGATGGCTCTGAAAATCATGATAATTTCTAGGAAAGCCTGAATCTTGATTACTTTGGTGTGGCTCTTCTGCATTCTGTAGGCAAGTTTCTTCCTTTATATCTTTGGCCTCATCTCCTAATTCAGCATGTGCAATTTAGTTGAATAATGTGAGATGCAGTATTACATGATCATTTGGGGACTTTTTCTATTCCATTTATCTTTTTTTTTTTTTTTTTTAAATTTTTCTTGCAAAGTGCCAATGAGGCTTTTCATTATGGCTTGGGTATCATTCAGATAATGGGTGTGAGAGCTTTCCCTTCAAAGTCTCAGCACAACTTCATACTTCAGTTCCAAAGCCTCCTGCTCTCACTGTATTGAGACTAGTCCTCAGTGATTCCTGTGCCTGCTGGAATATTGTTAATGAATCCTATTTGTACATACTCTTTTCTTTTTGAATTCTGCATTTGTTCCTTCTGTGTTATCAAGTGAAGGTAGCTTTCAGTCAATGCTCATCAAGAGCTGCTGACATTAGAATTTTTAAATATGATATACAATAGATAGGGTGCTGTGGCTGCTATTATATATTAAGCATAGTGTATTGTTCATGTAGCTGCTACTGTAAATAAAACCAGGCACTTGTTTAATAAGTCTTTCCACTTCCTTGAAATTATAGCATTATTCAAAAATTACGCAATCCGAAATACATACTTAAGGTAAAAGCATCAGATAAAATTTAGAATACTGTATGCTTACAAAGCAAATCTGTCACAGGAAAAGTAGAGATTAAGATGCTATTGTTAATTGTTGTTACTAAATTTACAAGAGCATTTCTACAGTTTTGCTTATATGATTTCAGTTATACCCCCAAAATAAAGTAACAATTTTATTTGTAAGCATCTGCATCCACATTTCTGTGTTCCTGAAATTTTGCTACTTCCTAATTTCAAATTGAAAACACAATTCATATTTTTTTTTTTTTACACTATCTTTGTATCAAGGAGACAAGACAGCCTGGGTTGAGATTCCCTGAAAAAACAGGTATGGTCTATATGGTGTCTATATACAGAATTGTGCTGGATACACTTACAACGTACACCCTATACTACAGGGGTTTTATCTACAATCACAGCCATGCAGCTGGACATACAAAAGAGTAAAAGAGGGATTGTACATGGCAGATTTTCCTAGACTAACAGTGCCAGCAAAGGGACATGAAAATCCAAGGAGAAGGAGCTACCCGACTCTCAGAAGAGGTGACTGATACAAGTGGGAAGTGATTTTTTATGGGTTTCTATTCTGTGGATCAGTCTGTACCTCAGGTTCTGTTAAATCTGGTTCTTCCCAATTGTTAATATTCTTATTATTGGAAAGGTTTCCAAGGACCATGTCAGATGCAGTCACTAAAGTTCATTAAATATATAATTAATTCCTACATGTATTAGTTTACAAACTTAACCTCTTGGTTAAATCTGTTTGCATGACCTTTGGGTCCAAAGCATTCCAGTGTATCAGGGTTTCACAATACTCTATCTCCTGGAGTATCTTGATTTACCTAAAAATCTAAGCTTCACAATGCTTTTTTCTAGCCCTCACAATTACAGAGAAAGCCTTGGAAAACAAAACATACAGAACATCTCAACAGCTTTTAACATCTAAGCTAGTTGTATGACGTTTTGATATCTGACTCCTGTTTTTGAATGGCAGCTGTAGTAGTGAAATTTAAAGTGAGGGTTATTGGCATGTTTCTTGCAGTGAACACTGCTTTCAGTTATCAGAAATTATGATCTCGAGCCACTTTTTCAGTGGAAAAAAATTGTTCTAGCTGAGGTTGAAGATATGTACGCTCTCTCTATCTGGTTTATAGTTTTTTTCTTCACTTCTTTACTGCTGGAGATGGGTGTAATGGCCCACAGGCTTCAGAGCATACTTAGCTTGCTCAAGAGCCCACAGGCTTCAGAGCATACTTATCTTGCTCAAGAGCTAACATTAACCGTTTCCTGTGCTATGGTGAATGAGAAGACACGGGTAGATAGTTGTAGTAAGATACCAGATAAGCTTTTCTGTTAGTTGGGGGTTTCTCAGCCTGTGAAGAACACCTCACTTGGTAAGACATGCTTATGGCAACAATGCAGGAAAGAGAGACAAACCAGTTTCTGGAAATGGGAACAGTGTGGCCCAGCACTTGGGCTCCCTGGTGAGAAGGCCTAAATGTTACGATCCATTTAACATCCATTTAATATGTAGCTACAGTATAAGGCAAGCTAGGAAGCAAGAAACATTGCGACTGCACTTGGGGTACCATGATTAGTGAAGACATGCACCAAAGTGTACAAAAGACAGGACAAAGTATTTCGCATTTCTGAGTCAAGTACATTTGTGATGCAAATTGTGATTGTTTCTGGCCATGTGCCCATAAGTCAAGGCAATACATTTATGTGTATGCAAAAATTTTATGTATAGGACGGTCTATTACGACAAAATTGCACTAGACTCTGCCTCTATCTTCTGGATGATAAAATTTAATCAAAACATAGATTGTTCTAGAAGGAACATGAGTTGCAATGGGATACACTCTGTACCAAAAATTCATATAACAAATACGGAAGTGACAGTAGATAGCATCATTAGGTACCAAGGGCAGAGACATTACAAATCTGTAAGAAGCTACAGACTCAAACCTGGGGGGAGAGGATAGCAAGGTGCTATGCACTGGCCAGTCAAGCTACCCGAGTTGTGTCAGTGGAGATGGGTTCAAGTAAGTGGTCCATTTTGCAGTGAAATTTTCATTTACAATGTCAAGATTAAAGCAATAGTTTAATATCCTTGCAGCATCGTTGGTCAGGCACAAAGCTAGCGAGAACACTACAAACTTACAAAGTAGGCAAATGGGAATTTGGGAACGACATAAATCAGAGCTGTGGAGTGGTCAGTGTAGTGATTTCAACTGTTCACTCAACGTGGCAGCATCTCACGTATGAATAAGCTTTGTTATATAGCTGTACTTAATACAAATCAAAATGTTCATGTAAAAGTTTGTCGTGCATATCTGAAAAATAATAATACTTTAGCTATACGCCTTCCTACAGTGATTCCTCTTTTCAAATGTACAGTTACTAGAGCTGGTTGAAAAATATATGTTCCAGTGGGCATCTGAATGTTTCATGTTGTTACAACTAGGAATAAATGGTCAAAATGTCTTTCAGAGACAATGCAAATCTGAGATACAACTGAAATAATGCAAATCTCAAAGATCTGCTCGCTATATAGCATCCTCCAAACTGGTGTGAGAGTGGTTAGTGCTGTATTAATGCTAATTACAATGAATGGATGATACACATAAGTATTGTTTTGCACATCCATATGAAGTACATCAAAATGATGGTAAAGAAACTGAGAAAACAAGAAACAGATAATGCAATGGGGCTACCACATTGAGTGAAGTCATATAGATATGTAGAAAACAAGATGGTTTATGTGAAATGCTTAATGAATTTTGGCATTAGAAAAATGAAACTTAAAAGCCCAAATGAGTTATTTTGACATTTTTGTTATAAACAATGGTGAGATGAATACAGTTTCACTTCAATGTAGCTATGTTTTCTAAAACAAAGAGGCTTTCACTACTTATATTTTTCAATTCTATTTTAGACTTACTAGAAATCCTGTTATTCGTCAGGAGCTTTTTGCTTCTTCCTGACTCAAAGTGGTTTGACCCAATTGTGTGTTAGGTATATGTGGGAGAAGTGCTCTTCTATTTTCCTCACTAGGTGCATCTGGATAACTCACTGCCTTTCATCTTGCAGCTCAGACAATCTGACCGCAGAATACTTGTGTAATTACCTGATAGCGTCAGCTTTGCCATCTTGACTAGATGATACAGAGCTCTCCTTAACCAAAAGGTCTTCAGTCCCCTACGCTCTGGGCCATGGAAAGAAAAATTAAAGGTGTTTCTGAGTTCTCAGAGAGGGTAAGATGAATATATTATATTCAGTTTTTTTGCATTGAGTTTTTTTTGTTGTCAGGTCTACCCATCAGCTTAGCAAGGTTAAGAGGAAAGGCTCTCCCTTAAAAACTGGACAGCAAGGAAAAACTTTCTTCAGCTAAGTGAAAATTTGCCTGAAACAAGTAAGTATGAAATTTGCCTGACTGCATGGGATATGTAAGCAGTTTGTCAGAAATGGGAGATGGAAGAGCAAAGAAAAGAATTACTGTTCCTTTCTGGTACTTTGTTACTTTCTCACTGTAGGTAAACACGACATGCATCTATTCATGTGAACAGAAACTTGTAGATGACATACTTTCTAGTCAAATAGCAACCAGTAATTTATTTTTTTATTATTATTTGAGGTAACTTTAAATTGATGACAACAGCTGCACAAAGACGAAAAACCATCTTTGGTAAAGAGAGCACTTTGTCCGTTCTACAGCACACTGTCAGTTCTTTTTCCCAGCATAGCTCTTACTTAGCAAACAGCAGACTCCCAGAATGTCGTGTTCCTTATACAAGTAATGTAGTTTTAACATTTTTCATGGCTGTAGTGTCATGATTAGCATTGGGAATAACAGAGCAGAAGTGAGAAGAAGCACTAACAATGCATAGAGAAGTGTACATGTATAGCGGTGTCTGTCTGTTCGGGCAAGAGGAAGCAGGTTATCTATGCCAGGATAAAACAACTTTGAAAAAAAATTACATAAACCCATTTAATTCATGAAGCAGAAACAAGGAAATACCTGAGCACAGACCTTCTGCATCTGACAGACCCGACAATTATGAGAAAGGACAGCATGCAAAAACGTCCTTTAGTAAAAGTTTACTGCACCCGTTACTAACATAACAGAAATAGGAAGTGGCTTTCTGCATCTTTCCCTTAACTCAGACTACTCTTGGGCTGGCCTTTCTGATTTAGTTCATCATACCACAGACTGACCTACTTCAGAACAAGTGGGTCATGATAGAACTTTAAATCAGGAAGCCTAAACCCCACTCTTCTCTGCAAGCGAGAGTGTGTTTGAGTCAGAAACATTTGCTTCTTGTTATCCTTCTTAGGACGGTACTTTGGCTCAAGAAAAGAGGTTTTCAGAACCTGTGTTGGTAAGAAAAACTCATGGTTCTCAAAAGGAAACTTTTCATTGTAATTGTATTAATTTTGCTTCATACTGCCCAGCTTAAGTGTCTCCAGCACTCTAGGTAAGTGTGTATTGCAGCCTTTCAAAGGATTTTGAATATTGACTGGTAGCGGGGTTTATAGTATCTTAACTTTCTGCCACTCCTGCAAACTTCTGACATAAGCAAAAACACACAGGGAGCAGCTGATGTGTAAGTTATCTTTCCAGGCTGATAACATCAATACTTTTTAATCTCTGTACATAAAAGCTGATTATCTCACCCTCGATGAATGTCTCAGGATTTCATTTTTTCTTCCAGTGTAGATATTTTTTAACTCTTTATGGTGTGTATGCAGATTCTTTTAAGCTGGCCTTTCATGCCTTAGAGGCTTTGTGCGCTCTGGATGCTAAAAAATTTCAGGACAATTTTGTCCCAGCAGTCTAAAATGTTTCCTTCTAAAAGCATACAGTAGTTGTCCATTTCCCTGAACATGAAAAGCAGTTGCATTTCTGCTTAACAGTCAAGGTTTAGTGGTGTGTAGTGAGACTTCAGCTCAGTCTGCTGTATCATCAGAGTCCCTGCCTGACTAGTCCTCAAGTAACTGTGTTGAAGTCTTTCTCTTCACTCCCTCACTACAGTTTTTACTGTTGCCTAGGGAATCCAATCTGTGCTACCCTCTATTTTTTTATTTCTTTCCCTTTCATGAGAAAGACATACTGTTAGTTACTCCATTTTGCAGACAGGCTTGTCGTGTCTGGCACTCCAGGAAAAACTTCGTCTCAGCATAGTGTTAGCTCTTTGATCCCTGCTCAGGAGGTGGTCAACAATTTTTTTTCTAGTTGCTGTATAGGAATAGAGCAAACAAGTCGATTATGGCTGTGCCTCTTTGGGGCAGTCTGGAGAGCAGGCATGGAGCTAAGAAGGACCGACTTCTGCTGTGCCTCCACTGCTCCTGAATCTTCTGCTTACAGAACTTGCAAGGAAAGGATGCAAGAGCTGAGGCCTGATTTGACTTATCATCTTCCAGAGTCATTGTTGCCTCTTAACCCCAGGTGATGACAAGCTGTGAGGCATGTATGTTCAGATGGAGATTTACAGCAAGAAAGTGAGGGGAGAACGTGCTGAACCACCGAGTATTGACGTCATGGAGCTTTGCAGCCTTTCCATTTCCCTCTCCCCTGTTCAGGCTTTTTCCCTTTCTGTGTGTCATGAAAACAAAAAAAAACAACCAAACTTGTTGGCGTATGATATGCAGAGTATTGCAACAATTGATTCAATAATGCAAATACAACCCTGAAGTACAAAATTTAAGAGAAACTATGTAAATTACAGTTGAACTGCAGATACTCCTGATTTATGCTGTAGAGAAGGAGCAAGCCTTTAAATTTGACTAAAAAATTTAAATGTAGCACTTCTAGTTGGTGTTAAGTAATAATGAAGGCACCAGAAAGGTTGTGTGAATGTGTGTTTAGGAAGATCAAAGGTGGTGTTAACATAGGAAGCAGTGCCCATGCCATGTTCATTGTTCAGGTCCCTTAAGTTAAAGGAACAGAAAAATATTTATATTCTGAAATTATAATCTGGGTGGATACATACCATGCTAAACAAATACAAAAAGTTGTTAAGAAACTGGAGACCACCAAGACTCAGGGTAGTTCAAAAAGTTATTTTTGAAGAGGGTTTGGTCCAAGTAAGTCAATTCAGTTGGAAAGCTGTTTGGATTATTTGTTTTCAATAAAAATGTTTCTTATCTGTCTCAAGACTTTCCACATAAAAGCAAGTCAAAAGATTTAAATAAACAAATGGGGATGAAAACCCCAGAGACCACTTTGTCCCCCAGTCATGTCCCAAAGAAAATCTTGAATTGGCCATTGTATTTTACTTCCTGGTTTTCAAAAACCAAAGGACTATCTTCAAAGTGAAGCTGTGGGGAGCCATGTGGGTGTTTTTGGAAAAGTCACATATTGTTAAACACTGAGCAGGAGGACTGTCTTCTGTTTGACCCATTGTCAACAATGTGGGCTATGAGATTTGCTAGATGAAAATGTGTTTGCTGCTTCCCCCTATTGATGCTCTACAGTCATTTCTGCATGAAGCTCTACTCAGATTTTTAGCTCTCTTAATACACAATCTTTCAATGATTCAGTGTTAGTTATCTCTTTTCATATACATGTATTTTTTTCTGTCTTTGATGAAATGGTATTTTCATACACATGTATCTGCCCTGAGTTTATCTTCTAAAAAAAAATTAAGCTGATCAGTTTTTTTCATTTTCTTGTTAATCTCTGCCCACTTTCCTGAGTAATTGTCTATTTGCTTTTCAAATAGCTTTCATATATTTGCTGTGCCGTTACTTGTGGCACTTTAGCACTCCAAATTTTATCATTTTTTAGTGAACGCTAGCCTTTGAAGACCTGGTGCTTCCTCTATGGCAGACCAGAGCCCTCGCAGCTCTGTATGGGTTACACAGCGTCAGCAGCTCTGGTGGATGGCATTCAGGGTGGTCAAGAGGAGCTGTTTAAAAACTTCAGGAAAGCCTTGCAATACCAACTGAAAGGCCAATGAAAGGTGGATAAAATTCAGTGAGGATAACTACAAATCTATGCACTTGGGAGAAAGCAAACCTATGCTTGTATAAATAGCGATGGGGTTCCTGCTGGCGATGCCTACCCTGCTAACATCTTGCAGTTAAAACGGATAGTTCTGCTGAAATAAAATCGCAGTAAAAAGCCCCGGACGTTATGAATTCACAAGAACGAACTGGGAGTAGGGAAGAAAATGGCGCCCTGCTACCGCCGGCGGCGGCCCGCTCCCTCACGGGCCTCCGCTCTCCGCGCCAGCCCTGCAGGTGCCAAAAGCCGGGCTGGGGGCCTTGGAGGGGCCTTGAAAGGACCTTGAACGGGCCGCGGCGCGAGCGCCCCTCCGCCGTCCCGCCATGATGGGCCCCCGCCCCCAGCCGCCCGCCCCGCCCCGCCCCGCCCCGCCCCCAGCCGCCCGCCGCCGCCCGCCGCCGCCCGCCCCGCCGCGGAGCGCATGCGCGCAGGCGCCGTTGGCCGTTGCCATGGCAGGCGGCCCGACGCGCGGGGCCGGCGGCGGCGGAGGATGAGGCTGAGGCGGCTGCTGCTGCGCTACTACCCGCCGGGTGCGGAGCGGGGCGGGGGGGCCGAGCCGGTGCCCTGCCCAGGGCCTTGGCAGCGGTGGGGCCGGGCCGGGCCTGGGGCTGCCGCTGGGCGCCCCTGAGAGGGATGCGCGGCGGGGGCGCTCCGGTGGCGGCGGTTCCCCGCGCCCCTGCCGTGGCTAGGGTGGGGGAAGGCGGGCAGGCCGCGCACCGGCCGCTGGGGTGGCTGGAGGTGCGGGTGTTTCGGCGCTGCGGTTGGTTGAGAGACTCGCAGCTCATCGCCGATCGGGCTGTAATTAACGAGTTATCATTGCAAAATCAGGGCGGTCTGGTTTGCATGACAGTAAGGAGTTCGAAAGCGATGGTAGTTGGTACCAAAAAACATGTATGTGTTATGAAAAGGCCTGTTAGCAAAAAGTTGGCACGTTTCTTATTTTTTCTTTCTCTGTTTTGTGAGTTTTCTGAGCAGAACCGTGGTTTGAAAAGCTCTGCTGCTGAGCTGTCTTCATCATGAACTCGGGAGACTTTAATGCGTTTTCAGAAGTGAAACAAGATGGAGATGGCCAGCTCAGGGAGTGTAGTGTGATAACAGATCTTTCAAATGGAAAACTTTTCCTATGGACTTGGTAAAATGCAAAATGACATAAAAATTCATCTAAGTTGCCCTTTGCCACAGAAAACCAATGAGCAGCAGGACTCTTAACAACTGCTTCAAAACAGGAAGCAATGCGGTTAAACATTTTAATACTTCGGCTCAGCAGAAGGCACAAAAGTGCCAGAGCATACCTAGAAATGGGAAGTCTCTTACAATTTTATGTACATTAGTGCACACAGGCCTTTGAGAACACTGAAATAAATGTAACAGGTTTTGTAAAACATGTTTTCCAGGCTTCTTGGAACACCAAACTACAGCAGGTATCTTCAGGACAGCTTCTTTGAAAACAGACCTGATGAAATCATGCAAAAAGTTTTTTTGGGGAAAAAAGAACTTGTTCATTTCCAGAACAGAAAATGGCTCATAAAGAATAACACTTAATGCATTTTATCATATAAACACATTCAGAGTCATTTGTCACCCTGCTAACTCTTAGCAAGAACAGCTAACATCCTTCTAGTTCCAAGAACTGGAAGTAGGTCTGCTGAAGTTAGTAGAGTGATAAAAGTGGAAGTATTCCTGCCTACAGTGCATGTTATGAAATCCTGGACATTTAATTAAGACTCTTACTAAATTTTTCTTTTTTAAAGGAATTATTTTGGAATATGTACAAGACAGTGAGCCAAAGACCAGATCTATAGATCTACTTGATCTTAGACCTGAGTAAGTATGGTAATATTTCAGTTAACGGCACTCTGCTGTTTTATAGCACGCTCATGGGCAACTGTATTTGACTGTTTTAAACATAATTGAGGTCAGCTATGTCTTTGTTCAATAAAACACACACACAGAGAAAAGCAAATAACGTAGTCAAGTCATTTTCCTACTATTTTAAATACAGAATTTTGGATTCCAGCTGGTCATTACCATCGTGCTTCTCTGTTTAGAGTTGAAGCCTCTTTTTGCTTATGGAGTTAGGATTATCAAGATGCCTGTACAAAGCCAGCCGAAATACACAGTGCTTAATGTAATGTTGTGATGAATGGCAGTTAGTTCTTAGGTCCTGTAATAGTATTTCTGGTCTTCAGAATGCTTTCAAAAAGTGGGTCTAACTCAATCTCCAGTTACATTGGTTTAAATCCCTGGAAATAACAACTAGTCATCAGTTCATGTCTCTTGTTAATTAATTAATCCTCATAACAACCATAAGCAAGGTGGTGTAAAGTAAGCAAGTAAGTGATTTCCTCTCATATGTTTGTGTGGAAAACCTAAGTATCTGCCTTTGTTGCAAGTAATGGAAATTTTCTGCTTTCTTCTGCTTCAAACTTAATTGCAGTTGGCTTTTTTGAAAGAACAAGTATGAGTGCATAACCTGATTGTCTAGTCTCCTGCAGATGATGAAAGAAATTGCAGGAGCTTGGTATACCTAAAAATCCGGGATTGGCCTAACTGAAGAATTAAAGCTACAATGTATTTCAAAGTCAAGTTTAGATTTAAGTTTGATAGGATATCTTTAAGTGAGATAGAAGGCAGAGGTCACTTCATGAGGAAGCAAATGAGACTTGCTACGTGTAGGACTATACTCAGTCACATCTGCCTCTAGCTTTCAGACAGTTAGAAGGCACCAGTCTGAAACTCGTGTGTGTATTCCTTGTGAGGAATAGGCCAAATTTGTTCTGATGAGAATGTCGATGTAACAAGTTGCTATGCGGAATTAGCTTTAATGCTGCTATGTATAATTTATTCACCAGTGCTTGAAAGGTTATTTGACTGGCTATTTTGTGCATTCAGTGACAGATACAATGGCATGTCACAGAGTCAAAGAATTGTTTAGGTTGGAAGGGACTTCTTGAGACCACCTAAAGCAGGGTCAACTAGAGCAGGTTGACCAGGACTGCGTGTAGTTGGGTTCTGAATATCTTCTGGATGGAGACTCCACAACCTCTCTGTGAAACCTATTCTAGTGTTTGACCACCCTCACAGCAAAAAAGTATATTTTTGTGTTCAGATTGAATTTCCTAGTTGTTTTTGTTGTTTTTATTTGTACTCATTGGCTTTTGTCCTCTCAGTGAGTAGTACTGAGAAAAGTGTGGTACCCTCTACTTCATTCCCTCCCATTAGCTATTTGTACACATAAAAAGTATGGAACACTTCACAAATTTGAATTTCACATCTAGTGGATTTATTCACAGAACTTTTTGTCTGGCATCAAACACCATGGAAGGATTATCAAGTTTTATTCAGCTCTCAAACTGTTTCTTCAGTTTTCCTCCAGCTAATGTCTCCCTTTAAACACCCAAAAGAAAAAACAAAGAGAAATCTGAGAGCCTTAATATGATTCTGATCATAGTAGTCAGCCTATGAGCTCTACTCTGCCAGCTCTGGCAGGAAAAGCTTCAGAAATATAAAAAAAATTCCATTAAATAAAGTTGCCAAAATCCATGGAATTCATTAGGCAGAAGGGCATGAAGTAATATGATTGTCTTAATACCAACATTGATATGGAAGAGATCTTGCATGTGGCACAAAAGTAGCAGACAATGTAGGCTGCACATACAAGGAAAAATCCAAATTTAAAAATTATTTGGTTTTGTCTACCTGGAACTTCCCAGCTTAGTCGTCTGGGTAAAACCTAAGAAGTCACTTTGTGAAAACCCTAAGTTTTCTGGTGTTACTGAACAGCAATATAAACATTGAGAATACTAATTTATGGGATTGTTAGTGGCTCCCATTTAGAGGACTGATACAGAAAATCCCTTTTAGACTGCAATCATTTACATACTAACAGAAATGTTAGGTTTTCTTGCCAAGACTCATTTTAAGTGTATGTTGGTGCTTTGACTGCCAGGTACTGTCAACCCTGTTTCTCATGGATGGCTAGGAATCAGCAGTTTATCTGATGGCTAGGATGATGGATATCTGATGGAAAGATGATCCAATTCAAAGATGAGCTGTGAACTACTTCCTGGGGGCTTCATGGACATCAGCAGACTGCAGACCACATTTTAGAAGTTATTACCACAACTAAGAGTTACAGGAACAAGCATAGATGTGTGAAGCCACAGACAGAGATAATTTTAACACTTTTCATATATAATTTAACTTGTTGCTTCTTCAGGGGCAATTCACTTGGAATTTATGAAATTCCACTTTAATTTAGATATTCATTCCAAAACTATCAGTTTTGGATACACATCTCCCATGTCTGACCCTCTGTGGAAACCCTTGTGAAAGGTAAATTTGTTATCAGGCAAGTTAAATCTTACTGAACAACTTTAGTAAGAGAAGGAAGTACACAAACCAAGGAAGATTTATCCATATTTCTTTAAGCCTTTAGAGAATGAGGACATAAATGCATATCATTTAATTGTGTACTTCAGTTTCTCTGCAAGTAAATAATATTCTTAGTTTTGTATTTGTAATTATTGCCAGAGGATGAAATCTAGTGGGTTTGAGTTTTCAGGTTTTTAATTTTTTTTTTCCTTCATAATTAGCACAGATGCCATAGCCTTAGTAGATGAAATTCAAAAAGGAGAACCTCTCATCACTTCGTGCAAGGAGCAGGTCATACATTTAGTACGAAGATTGCAAGAGAAGCTAGGGGAAAAAGAGGATCACAAGTTCTATCTGTCTAAGGTCAGAGGCGTCTTTAAGATAATTTTGGGTGTTTTGCGGGGGTTTCAGTTGTGGTGTTGTATGTTTTTACTTCTGCATATTGTGCCTGAGAGCAGAATTTGGTCTTTTATAACCAATTTCTTGGCTCTTTTCAATCATCTCTGCACTGTTTAGAGTGACTGAGTCTTGCTGGGTTATGTCTGCCAGGAATTCCCCAAAAGGCTGGGAGGTGTAACTCTTCCTAGACACTGTTTGCACAGGTTTATGTACAAAGGTATGTTTCAGATGGAGAGAAATAATACTCTTATTTGTCAAATAAGACTCTATGGACCAGCAACATCCATAGTTACGTTAAAACAAAACCTGTAAACAGACCCCAAGTAAATTAGCTGTTGGGAAAGGCCTAAAATTTTTTCATACCCTTGTCTACTTGTTCATCATTTTGTGAAAATTCTGGGGGGTTTATATATTCTGCTACGTACAGTACTACGAGTTGTAATTACTTTCTGCTATTGCTATCATGTTTGAATATTGATAGTTTGATCTTCAGCTTACAGACAGCACTTTAAAAATTTATTTTAAATGAGTCAGCTTTTTAAGAACAATGATTAAAGAGACCTTTCAGAGCTTCAAATCAAGGATTCAGGCTGTCAGAAGAGAATAGGTTTAATTGTATTTAATCGTGGAAATAAGAATACAATTACTTCCAGAGATTTCATGTTGCGATAGGAAATAATTAAGTGTTATGTCTTTATTGTGTCAGCAGATGGCAACGTGTAGCTGTTAAAAATTGCTGGTCAGTGCTCTGTTACTGTTACCTGAATTTTAGAGAGAAAAGGGAGAAGTTTTGTGTTGGTTTGTTTGGCTAAAAAAAAGCCCTTGCATGGTGGTAGATATACCTTGGATTCTTTTGACCAATAGTGCACATCTGGGTGAATTCTGCAGAGATTTGTGTATTTAACCTTGAAAACAGAGCTATGTAATAAGGCATCTTAAATTTGAAAACTTCCTGTTATCTTTTAAGGTGTGCTCTCAACTGAGATAATGCCTTGCTTTTCACAAGTTTTTAAAATTGTTTGTTCATCACAGAGACTGACAAATCATCAAATGCTTATTCAAATTTCAGTGTAACCAATGCATTTGTTCTTTGTTGGGTATAGTGCCACATTTGATCTGTATTTGGAAGTACTAGAAGCAGGCAAATCCCATCAGTGCTGGCTTATATCCTTCAATGAAGGGTAGTTAGAAATACGTGAAAAGAATTTGTCTTATATTTCAGTTCCATTTAAGGCTTGTAAATAAAACATGAGTATCAGGTTCTTCTGAGATACTAATAAAGTACAAGAGGTGGGTAGGAATGAGAATTCCTGCCCCCCCCCCCCCATGTTCCATGTGTTTGTGGGGTTTGTAAATGAATATTTTTTCCTTTTGCACTGGAGCATAATCTTAAATGACTGTATAAACCCATTTTTTTGTTATTTCCAGTAATTGTGGTGATGGTGGTGTGTTAGGCACCCTGCAGAGAAACAAGCTTTGTAATAGTTTCTCAGGTTTTGAACCATTACGTAGTAACGGTATGGTGTAGCAATTTGTAGATTTTTGTCTTAGGGACTGCTTTAGCAGATTTTGCAGAACTGGAGTACATTATTTTAATATTGCATTAGGGTTTTATTATTGCATCATTTGCACAAGCAATTCTTGCTGGCTTGGAGTTCTGTGGATGAAGCAACAGCAGCACTGGGCTTTGGAAGAACAGAATTAGTCCCGTGATCTGACGCTGAACATAAACCCATCTCATTTTCCTCCCTTTTTTTTTATAATTGTTAAGTAGGTTTGTTGTTCAGAGCTGCCTGCATGGAGCCCTAAAAATGTCATGGATCGAATTTCCATAAATTTCCATAATTATCCATTCTCATATGCAGATATTTGTATACTGTGGCTGTTTTAAAAAAAAACAAAGTATTTTTTTTTCATTTCCACATCTTGATTGCCCATTCTCACTGCTGTAGCTGAAAGTACAACTCATCTTACCTTCTCTAGAGAACAGAATTTTCTGTTTCTTTAATATAAAATGTTTTCTGTTTCTCTCCCTCCCTCTCAGTCCTTCACTTGACCATTGCTGTTTCCATTGTGATCAGTCCCTACTCTTCCGAGCAGATCTTTGACCCACTTTTGTTATCTTTTTAGAGACAGGTGGCTGAGAGAGCTACAGATAAGAACAAAAAGTTGAAACTCTGGTAATACATCAGTTATTAAATGACATTGCTCATAAAGCATTTCTTCTTCATTCTTACACTACAGAGAAGACCTAGTGGAACACTGCTGTATTTTTATCATCTGTTTACTTCACTGTCAGCAATTGCTGTGGTTTCCCAGGTTATGATTTTGTTATGCTTCAGACTTGAGCAGAAGCCACCTTCTAATAGGTGAAAGCTGTTCAAATACGAACCCTCTTATGCAGTAGCCAGTTTATTCAAACATGAACCAGATTGTGTTTTTTTGGTCATTTTCAAAGTCTCATGGCATGCTGAACTGTATTGGCAGTATCTGAAACCATTTTCACCTATATTTAATAAACCTTAATGTATGTATTATTATAGCTACAAGATTATCTACATGAAATGTATATACTGTCTGATTAAAGGACCTTAGAAGCAATGTTTGAAAAACAATGACCTCCACAACCTGCACTATACAGGCAGATACCAAATTTGACATTCTTTCTTTGAATTTTGTTTTGATAAATATCTTTGTGATGGGTCTGCATGCCGTTTTTTGTCATGGCCTCATAGGATGTAGATGTAGCTTATTTCTGTTCTTTCTGTTTTTTAAAACAAAATCATATACTAGCTGAAAGCATCCCGTAACCTAAAGGACTCAAAATACTCAATTAAGCTGGATCTCTTGATTCACCATATAAGGCTTAATGTTAGTTGGAATTTCTTTCTTCAGTGATCTCACCAGGCATGGTCTCCTCACTCATTTGTTTTTGCCCTTTCAGCTCTGGTCTAGGGTCACTTTGCTGGTCTCGGAGGAGGTAGAGAAAAAGGAATCATAGGGAAAAGACAGTTCATTCGAGTAAAACCTAAATTTGAAATAAATGCTATATAGTGTCTGCAGCGATAACCTGCTAAAGCATGGGGGATTTTGTAATTGCTAATTTGACAGGAGGAGGAGAAAATATTAACCTATTGAGAATTTTGAGTAATTGTTTTGGGTTTTTTTATCTGTATCAAATGTTATTTTCTTCTTTCTCTCCCTGCTTCTGTTTCAGGTACTTAGAGCACATATATTGCCACTGACCAATGTAGCATTTAACAAATCTGGTTCCCGGTAAGTTGTTTTCAAAGTCAAAATAGGTAATCACTAATTTTATATTTGTAAATTACATTGTAAGGGAATCTCAGTGCTCTTACCTTGCTGCAAAATGAATTCAGCTGTGCTGCCTATAAGCAGCTTCAAGCATGACTGGGGGTTAGATTTCAGGTCTCCATGGGAGAACCAATAGGAGATGCAAAAATGTAGCGGGTGAGATTCAATTTATGTAATTTTTTTCTTCCAAGGTGATAGTTTGTTGGCAATTACTGTACTTTAGAAGGAAGCACCTTTATGGCAATAAAGTGAATATTACTAAAAGCTAAATGAGTCTTTCACATGAATTCATTTAGGAGTTTCATGTGGTGGAATTACATGTTAATTGATTTCACTGTAGGCATGTGTCTGATCATTTTTTCCTTCATGTCTTGAAAGCAGCAGCTTGCTTTCTAGTTGAAATACATTAAAGATTAGAAACAAGTGTTTTTAATGAGTAATCTTAAAAAAAAAAGAGGAAGTTCTATGGTAATTTACATTTTTGAAAAAAATAAGAGATTCAGGGTCTGAGACAGTGCTAACTGAAATCTGTGGAAACAACTCATTAGACTATGTTCCAGGACCAGTAAGGTATTTACTGTATTCAGAAATGAATTTCTTGTTGCTTTAGCTTTATCACTGGAAGCTATGATAGAACATGCAAAGTATGGGATACTGCATCAGGAGAAGAGCTACGTACACTGGAGGGACATGGAAACGTTGTCTATGCAATAGCATTCAATAATCCCTATGGGTAAATATATTTTCTCTGAGATGCTTCTTAATTGTTAATAATGTTATTTTGCAAATACAGAACTGTCACTTTAACATAAAACAGGCTATTTCAAATTGAAAGAATTCAAATTCTGAATTTGTAAAGTTCAACTGCAACTAATCACCATGGGATGACACTGTATATTATTTGCATAAGAGGTACATTCAAACATGTTTTCTGCTATAATTTTTAAAAATTAATTTTAGAAATTCAAAGCATAAATTTCATTAGATATTCAGTGTCTTGAAAAATATGTATATGAGTCAGTTTAATATATTTAAACACAGATTTCTTTCAATAATATCTGCATGATCAGATTTTGTTCTGAACATTAATCATTCTTTTCTGCCTCCATGTAATTAATTGTATATGATGTGAAATATAAATACTTAGGACAGATTGTGTTGCTTCAGTTAAGGAGAAAGAACATTTCTGTCATAATGAAAGTGGATTTGCCCATTTGGTGTTACTCACTTGTTATTGTTTAGAACGATTTACAAGTGTCACTGTCATTGAGTAATTTTTACAAGATCCACAGGGTGCTGCTGTATGAATGTCAAATATGAACTTACGCATCTGTTTTCTGCAATACCTGCTCTAGGTTAGAATTGCTACCTGTTAGGTGAAGGGAATTACATGTTAGCTATTGAAGTTTCACTGTTAGTTTCTTCCTGAGAAAGCTGTTGTGAGTAAACCATTTTGCTTCTCTGGAAAATAAGAGAAATTAATTCCTGTTTTCATACTGAATCACATCACTTCTTTCACTGTCAGATGTGCTGTTTATCAATTAAGTGATACATAGTTAACATCAGGAAATAAATATTAAAGACTTTTTCTTATGCTATTTGGAGCATCATCATTTCCTTCTAAATGAAAAGACTTTATCCAACCTAGAACCCACTCTGACAATATCTGATAGTATTCTTTACTTTTTAAAAGCACTTAATCAAATTCTTTTATATACGTTGAAGAAATTAATGTATGGCAAAAACCTGTGCAAAGATCAATAGAGTGTAACATGAAAGCAGAGAAGCAATATATAGCAAATAAAAACCTTGTGAGAACCTTGAGCTACTTCTACCGTAAAAGTTCAGTAAAAAAAGAACTTTTTTGGTTAATCTTTAAGTTTTGATACAGTGTCCTTTGCTGCATTTTCTGGGTACCTCACTTCAGTCTTGCTTTAACTGCAGTTGGTCACAACTCTTCCACTGACTTCAGTGGGAGTGGAATTTGACCTCTGAAATTTGGGTAAGCTGCTTTTAGAAAGAGTTTATTTATCAAACAGATGCTATCTGATGAAATGACATAACTTTTAAATACAACTGGAAGTACAACAGATAACCTCATCCCTTATGTAGGTTAGTCATCAGTTATGAACACTTCTGTGCACGGTGCTGCCTTCAGAAACTAATTATTTGTGCTAATTTTTTCCCCTTAACATAACTTTTGTTTGTGAAATCCTGCTCCAGGATCTTGTAGTGTGGCAGAATGCACCAAAATGCATGCCAGCTTTGACAACTGGGTATCATTTCTGTGAGTTCTGCTATCTTGGAAGTCAGTTTCTTTTTAAATAAAAATGACAGGATTTTTTTCTCTTTAGTGACAAGATAGCCACTGGATCTTTTGATAAAACCTGCAAACTGTGGAGTACAGAAACAGGAAAATGTTATCATACTTTCAGAGGACATAGTGCAGAAATAGTGAGTACTGATGGATGTTTCTTATTCCTTTGTGTTTCCTCACACCACCATTGATGGCCGTGGGTGCCAAGTCCCCGTGACAATGGAAGGGGCAGCTATTCTGCTGCATCTATTCACACATTCAGATATTGTGAACATTTCTGCAGTGCAAGAAAGATGTTCTGACAGTTCTTAAGAAATGGAATAAACTATTGTATACAGTTTGAAATGGTATTTTTATTTTTCACTTGTTCCAATTTCCCTTGTGTACTAAATGTTAAAACATCTTTGAAAAATACCATAGCAGTTGGAATTTTCAATTTGTAGCACATATTTATTCCTTGATTTATTTACATATCTCATTTTTTCCTAGATAACTTGCATTGCCTCTCATATTTGTAGAACTAAATGCACAAGAACATCATTACTTGTATTGCTGTCTTTTACACTAAGGCCTGTACTTCACATACAGGACCAATTGGAGCTATAGCAGAAATCATAAGTCATGAACAATTCTGTGCTAATAGATAGGCACAGTGGCTCAGAGGAATTTCTGAAATTTTAAGTGTGTTAACTAGGTATATGTGGGATGCTGAAATGTCAAAGGTAATATGAAACGAAACCAGTGTAAGCTTAAAAATGGTTGGTTTCCTTTCCAATGCACTAGGACCCCTATTAGCAATAGCAAATATCTTGATGCACCATGTCACCTGATTTAAAAGATCAGGGCAAATCTAAATGCAGAATGTATTTTTAAACAAAAATAGCTATATAGTCATTATGCAATAAAGCATTTCTGGAAATTGTTTCTGGAAACAATTGGAATTTAATCTGTAGATTGTGAGGCCTATAACTAGTGTGAGAAAATGGTGATTTAGCTTGGTAGTAGGTGAGGTTGGTTTCAGTGAGTTTTTGATTTTCTGGACACTTTGAAACCGTTATCCCTTACAATGGAGAACATGTTTGCTTATTGAGACAGGTTGCAGTGATTTTGCTTCCACAAATCAGATAGGTAAGTACTGGAAGGCCTCTCAATTTCTGCTGACTTCTGTAGGGGTTAGATTAGACCCAAAGTGTTATGAGTTGTGCTAACAAATAATTAGTAGAAGATAATAGCCAGCAGAAAATAATTTGTTAACTGTGCCAGTTAACTATGTGCTGTTAGTGAATCAACGTACTGCTTCTGCTTTGATTTTCATGAAAACTTTATGAACTACTTGTGACAGAAATGAAGCACCTAAATAGTGAATTTTAATTCAGACTTCAGAAAACAATGTGGGAAACCTTCCAGTAAGTCTTTTTAATGTATTGCTACTGCAGAGCCGCCAACTAGTCTGTTTGATTTGAGTAGTCATCCAGAGCTATGGGATAAGGGTTTATTGCTCTTTTAGTGAGCTGTTGGAAGAACTCTGCAATTTCTCTGTATGCCATAAAATATTAAGTCAGGCTTTTGTCTTGTTTAAAAATATTAATCCTGACTTGGTTTTTTTTTGAGAAAATGTGTATCATTACTCTCCAAACTTTTTCCATCCAACGTTTCTTGCTACAGGTATGTTTATCGTTTAATCTTCAGAGCACATTGGTGGCAACTGGGAGCTTGGATACCACTGCCAAATTATGGGATGTAGAGAAGGGAGAAGAAATAGTCACTTTAAGCGTATGTTTGCTTGCCTCATGTTTTTAAAGGTGTTGGCTGCTTTCTTAGTTTTCTAACTGAGATAAAAGTATTTCCTAAATAGTTTCCAAACTTGTAGAGTTTCTTTTACCAGGGGGTCCCACAGTGACTGCAGTTAAAAAGCAGATGAAGAGAACTTGAAGGGAATGACAAAGCTATGGTGTTCTGTAAGAAGTCCTATTTATCAAGACAGATTTTCTCATTTCAGTGGCATTATTGCTATAGGTTAGAATGCCTTCCATTGCTCATTAAAACATGTTGTTATACTGTCAATTATGACCTTGTCTGCATTAACATAAAGTAACTCTGAGAACATTAATGTCAGATGCTACATCTGTATGAATCTTTTTTCCTGTGGACATCAGCAGAGGACAGCCACCCAGTTACCTCTAGGTTGTGATGTCTCTTTGGTCTACATGGCTTGCTGGGATTCCACAGGTTCAGATTGGTCTCTGCTGTTTCAATTAATTTCTCTTACATAAATTGTAAATAACAGGTAGTGCATAGCCTTGCTTTGGTGTGTGTGGCCTACAGAGTGAGTGAGGCATTTTCTCTTCCTTGACTTTCCCTTCCTTAGAGCCCTGATCAGAGCAAAGAGCAATGGAATGTGTCAACCTTTAGCTTATAAGTATGCTTTCATTTATTTTTCCAACTCTCTCCACCACCATCAATGACAAACCGTACTATAGTTTACTGTAAATAAATTATCTTATTTCAGTATGTATTGTTGAAAAAATGTGATTCTGTTTAAATCAAGTATGGAAAATACGTACTGATGATATCACTGGACAGTTGCTCACTGCTTAAGTGATGTGCCTGACTCTTTGCAGTTGTTGGAATATTGACTATTCCACAGTCCAGTAGATCTTTCTGTCAAAATTTTGATATACTGGACAACAAAGTAAATAATATATTGAAGGGCTATAGAAGGATTGTGCTGCTGAAAAAAAGCTACATGTTAAACTACATTATTAGAAAAGTCATAATTTGCATCCTCGTACCTCTTTTTTAAAATTCTCTCAGGGGCATTCAGCAGAAATCATCGCATTGTCTTTCAACACCACTGGAGACAGGATTATCACGGGCTCCTTTGACCATACAGTAGCAGTGTGGGATGTTGGCACTCGCAGGTACTAAAGTACTAATAAATATAATTTTGCATTACATGTTTTAGTGACAAATGAAAGACTCAACATTGAGGTACAAATTACAGACCCTGTATTTTTGCTTCATTTAGAGTATGCATTCCTTCATTTTATCATTTTTTCCTCCTGTTCCCTATGTTCTGCTGAAAAGGAATGCTGCTTCTTAAATGCTTTTGTATATGTTTTTTGTTCTAAATTTCCATCTGATGAGGCAGACAATGGACAGATCTTGTGTTTGTTACTGATGAATTCTCCAAACAGGAAAATAATTCATCAACATAGCAACTAATGGTTTGGAAGGTGTTTATAGTTTCTAGATGGATCAGACTCTTTAGGTAGAAAGAAAGTGTATTTTATGTTGTAGTAAATTAGTCTGGCCACATTGTGTTTAAAAACTATACAAGGACTATTTTCCTTGTCACAATCCTTTATATCAGGATAAATTTATAAAAAGGAGAAAATTTGGCCACTGACTGCAAAGAACAAAATGTCTTGATTATGATGCCAGCAAATAATAACGTAGTAGCTAAATATGAACTTGTTGTATTATCCTGACAAATCCACCTGTTTTTTCAACTGGAAACTCAGTATAAGTAGAATAATGAAATGATTGCCCTGATTACTGGCAAAGTAATTTGTGAAGATAATGATTCTATTATGTTTTCTGAGGTCATGCCTTTTTTCTTCTTGTGAGAGCAAAGGGAATATCTCTAAAACTTATATATAAAAGGAAAGTGTGTGTACAGTGATATCTTGGGATAATAAACAATGTGTATCACCTAAAAATGAAAGTGATTATGTGATTTAAAAAATAATGTACACATAGTGCATCATTTAAGGCTTGCTCCAAAGCTTTGAGCTTATTCAACACTGGCAGTTTAATGTGTGGCAGGTAAATATTTAGGAGGTACTCAACGAATTGGACCTTTGTATTCAACTTCACTCAGCCTGCAAATATTTTTGTTTGAAAACACCTGCTTCTTCCAGCTTCTTGTGTGAGACTGCAGTGAAGTCAAAGCCTTGGGATATTCATTTTGCATTCTCTTCTCCTAAGAAATGAATGTGGACTTCACCTCGGGGTCTGTAGCAGGAAGTGGAATATGAAGGAGAAAATTCTTGTTTAAACACTGGCAGCTCTGGTGATGAGCTAGTGGGCAATATAATGGTGCCAGGCTAGCATTAAGGCTTTTAGATGGCAGTTGGACATGTCTACATTTAGTAATAATGAAAAGTTGAGGTTGGAAAGACTGTGAGCAAATCATACTTTGCTGTATACAGATTCAGATAGATTTGTAAAGATCTTGTAGGTGAGGTTGTATGTGCCTGTCTTTCACCGTATGCAATACATCAGAAACACTGCTTTCCAAATCTGAGTTTGAACTTGACGTTTGTTTTAGTGTTGCTGGCTGACTCTGAGTGTCTCTTCCTCAGTTGTATTCTGGGTGGGTATCCAGAATTGTTCTGAGGGAAGTTTATGTAGGGACAAGAAATCTCAAGGAGGTTCAAGATTTTCTTCATAAAATTAAAAAAATCAAACAAACAAAAAAGTGTATTACATCCCTTGTAATACAGGTCTGTATTTCATCAGTATTTTCTCCATGGCAGATACAGTCATCTATAGTTCAGCTGGAGGTGTCTTCAGGGCTTCATTTACAAATTAACAGCCTGTAAAACTGAGGTCAGGAGTGGTAGACACCCGAATGCCGAGAGACAGACGGTTTCTTCTTATTTGCAATTATGGTGCAAATATTAGAGCATCCATATATTCAATTTCACTGAAAACTGAAGGCTAAAGAAGTATTATCATGACTGAAGCTGATTTTTTGGGTGATTTTTTTTTCTTTAATAATTTTAATGGAAAATTTTGATGGCATTTGACAAGCCTGTTTTCTGGGTTCTTTCTAATTGTGTGTCTGATAGATGGTGGTTTCTGTGATATGTTCCATATGTTGCTATTTATTCTGCTTATTGACTGGATATTTACATTGAAGCTTGAAACCTGAACTGCCTTTTTGAAATTTGGAAATGAAAACTTTTACATTTTAAATTAACAATTTTTTCATTATTAGGTATTCTGGGTATTAGGTATTACAATAACAGCAGTCTTGTTGGCCAGATACTATGTTCACAAAATTAAGAAGTTTTCCGCTGTTGTTTTCTGCTTGTTGATTTTTGGTTTTATTGTAAAAAGGTCTGGACAATTACAGCAGTGCAATTGTTAGAAAGTAAAAGGAGTAATTCTGTAAAATGACATGAGTATTTTCAAATCTCATTTGAGATGTTTCAAAAAACCCCCAAAATATCAAGTTTTTGTTGTCATAAACAGAAAATTTAGGTGCTCAGAAGATTTGCTTTGCTGTTCATTTAGCATATATATTAATACAACTACCATTATATATCTTATGCAATGAATAAAAACATTTCAGTCAAACTCATTTTTTTCTAGTTGTTAGTTTATCCATTAGTTAAAGCAGGTTTTTTATTAATGGTACAGTGATATTAATTAGCATTGTGATAATAACTGGGTTTACTAATCCTTTTATATGTATATAAAATTAATCTTCTTTAGGGTTCATTTCTTTATAGGCCATTAATTCACAGGAAGCAATAATGGCTAATTGTACCCTCTGTATTCTGCTAAAGCTGAAGAATTTAATGGAACTAGTGTTTCCAGTCTTGTGCTGCAAGAAGTTTAGGATTAATGCAGATTAGAAATCATATTTCAGTTTGGCCATTATTTGCCTATTACTTGGGAACACGTACATATTAAGTATCCGATCAAGTTCCATTTAATCTTTGGTGGATTTTATAAAAGGTTTAGATTATATGGAGTTTTAAAGATCTACTGTTTACTGTTCGCTGAAGTAGGATAACGGGAGAGTAATGTGGAAAAACTTGCTGTATGTGCCTTGCATGTAGATGAATAAAAGGAGTCTGTCTCTGGCACTGGAAGGTCAACACATTTCACTGGAAATACATTCACTAAAATATTTTTGAAAGAGAAGAGAGGGCTTTTCCATTTTATTCCTTACTGCCTGTCTGTGTCAAAGATAAAAAAAGGAATTGATGTAGTACCAGAATCCTAAATGACCTGTACCACTCCATTTAATTGCTTTAATGGATAAAATGTGAAGACTTGACACCTCAGAGATACCATTTTTTAAATTTCCTTATAATTTATATTCATGTATAAAAATCCGCACTAAAAATTTGATTTTTTTTTTTTTTTTTGGTAGGGTGTTACATACTTTAATAGGTCACCGAGGAGAGATTAGTAGTGCACAGTTCAGCTGGGACTGTTCTCTCATAGTCACTGGATCAATGGACAAAACATGCAAGGTAAGAAAGTTGAATATGTAGTGAATACAGCTACTTGATATATCCATATATATATTTTGTAAATGGAAGAACATTATTTTAAACTAGTATTCACTGAAGAATTTACAAGTAAATACAAAACCTATAAGCTTAATAATTTCAGTGAAGTCCAGTTAAATAACAATATATATTTTAAGGCTTGTTCAATCAATACACTGGAGAAAAAAATAGGACTTCATTAAAGTGACTAAACAGTGACTTTTTACTGATTTATATCCAGTTTTCATGTTAATGCATTGTCAGACATCAGAAAGAGCCTATATACGTTGCTTTATGGATCAACTAGATACCTACCAAGTAAACTAGTCAAAATAAGCAAAAAAAATTTACTTTTATTTATCTATGCAGCTGTGGAATGCTATGACTGGGACACATATAGCAACTTTAACAGGTCACAGCGATGAAGTACTGGATGTCTGCTTTGATTATGCTGGCCAGCGTATTGCAACTGCTTCTGCTGATGGTAAGTTAAGTGACTGGGACTGCTATAAGAATTGCAATAGTAGCGTAAAACACCTTTGTCCTTTTCCTTTGGTTTTGCTTTGAATGTAGCTTGATGCAAGAGGAGTATCATGACCCAAAACTATAGATCAAGCAATGTTTGTTGCAGTACAGAAAGTTTGGCATTAAATTTCAGAAGTTTTCCCCAGTGAAAATTTTCTTGTTTTTCACACTTTAAACAACTCAACACGTCTTTCCCCTTTAGCTTCAAAATTGCAGGGTAATATCTCACTTGTGGCTGAAAAGGCTTAAATGTTTAGGTAAATAGTTTTTGAATGAATTTGAATGAGTTTTATTTGGGTGGCTCAAATTTAGGCTTAAATGAAAAAGGTAGTTGGAATTTTAATGGTGCATTTGCTACTAGGCTTTCCATATGTACAGCAAGAGAATACACAATAAAGAGGTAGTGAAAGAAGCAATTTTGCTTTGTTATTGGTGTACAGCAGTTTTGTATGCTTATTATTTCTTTAGGAATTGCATAATAATAAATAAATAGGTTTTTGTATTTGTCTGTACAGTGTTATATTATAGTGCATACTGACGATACCATATTATTTTTACATACTTAAGTGTTTTGATTTCCATTTTCAGAGACAGGATAGTAGACTGGATGAGGGCACTCTGCATCTGATTTGTTGTAGCTGCTAAATTACAACATAAGACAGCGTAAATTTTTTCCTGAAATCAATAGCTTATTAAATATAATTAATAGCTTATTAAATAGAATGAATAGCTGAACTGTAATGAAAGCTTTCAGAATATATTGTACATACATCCTAAATTTACAGACTTCAGTAATCCATCTGTATGTGGACATTTGCATTCACATGTTAATTTTCTAGCAGAAACCATTAAGAATTCAACCTTTTCCAACCAAATTACAGATCCTTTTTGACATACTTTGTCCTTGGGGGAAACTGTGTTAAGATTGTTTTTCTATTTCAAAATCAAACCTGAGGATGAGGTCATACCAACCTTATCAAAATGTTCTTACTGAAATGCATGCTTAAGGATAACAATCACAAAAGGCTCCTAATCTACAACAGGATCAGCAAGAGTCTATGATGCAAGAACAAAAAAGTGCATTGCAAAGCTGGAGGGGCATGGAGGTGAAATTTCAAAGGTAAGTTTGTTTGTGGTTTGCACCTTTTCTTATTTGATTAGTGACATTCAATCCATCAGTTATTCCATGACACGGGAATACTGTTAAAGAATGTGGTGGTAAAATCATTAATATTTAAGACTGAGAGGTCTGGCTAAGAAGTTGTCTTTACTAAAGGAACATTCTTTTCAAGTAAAAGCTATTTGTAAATGTTATTTATACAAAATACACATACAAAATACAAATACAAAAATGTATTTTTAAAAGCTTAGCGCCCTACTTCTGAGCTAAGATAGTATTGTGTGTGCTAGTCCTATAGGTTTCAAGAGTCATCTTTCCATATTGTCATGTCATTTACTATTTGATTCTTTAGAACTGAATTCAGTTGCGGTCAGCAAGCTACTTAAGAAGTCCATCCCTCCCAGGGATCAGTACCTGGCTTTGTTAACATTGAAATGACTGTGTTTCCTTACCCCTGTCCTTTTTCTGAAACAGTATATAGGCTGGCTCTCCACTACTGCTTGGCAGAGAACGAGGGGAGCAGAGAGAGAGATGCTGTCCAAATATTTGCCTGCTATGATCATAGTTAATAGAGCTTCTGTCTGACCTGTCCTAAATTGCATTTGTGTTATGCCCTTGGGGCCCCAGATTCTCTGAAAGAATAAGCATGAGTTTTTTTAGTCTTTTGATGGCATCTTAAAGCTATTGCATCTGAGGCTTTTACTATCACCCTTATTCCTTGCTTCTACAAGATCTGCTCCTCTTTGCTTTTTTTCATTTCTCTGCACACCCAATTTATGGAACGGAACAGAAAAAACATATTTCTGTGGCAAAATACACGGAGAGTCTTATTTTCAGAAGTGTGTAAGGGACTTGCAAGTATAAAGCCTGTTTCAAAAATCACTTTGTCATGAGGAGTGTGCTCGTGTACTTGGCTGGAAGACTTGTCTGGCTCAATTTTGCATGCCGAAGTTCAGTTCCAAATGCATTTAGTTACTTCCCAAACTGTACATATTTTTAAAACTTTGATATTTGACTGTTGCAACTTTTCATTATTCTTTCAACTGGATAGTTTTCACTTAACTTAGGTTAGTATGCTAAGTCTGTGCTGCTTTTGTTTGATGTATTTTGTAATTGAAATGTTAATATTTTGAAACTGGAGTGGTTCTTAGTGAACAAAACTCACATGCTTTGATTGGATTGATTTGGCAATTATAATCACTCCACTGAGAGCATATTAATTTCAGAAGGGCTAGTCTTTCCTTGCTTAATATAGTTACTGCAATATTTCACGCTCAGTGTCGATGCACTGAGGAATGCAGTCTGAACACGTGCTGACACGTGGGTGGGTTAGGGACAGCTTCCAGCAGGGTCCATAGTGCTGGCATGATTTCTTTGCTGGAAGTGAGAATCTGCTCATCTGGGAACATGTTGAAAAGTCAGTCTATTTCTGCAGATGTTCTGTGTAGCTGTGATCCTTTGGGAAGATTATTACTTGGAAATTGGATTTCTGAGGAACAGGCATTTTGCCCTTAGTAATTAAGCAACTTTGCATTATATAATAAACCTGGATTGTCCAGTTAGTGCTAGGAAAATATACGTGATTATCTGGAAATACATGCAATTTTGACAATGAATGTTAACAAATATGAAGACAAAATGAGTTGCCTTCAGTGGAAGTTTTTCTATTACAGAGACGTGTTATTTCATGTAGAACTCTATAAAATATGTATAAATTTGGAATTATTGGAATAATAGTAATAACATTTCAATAAAGTTGACTCTAGGGGAGTGCTACCCCTAATTTTAGCTGAAAAGCTGAATGCAACAGTTGCTGGCTTCTGTTCTCATGTTTTAATCACTAGATATGCTTCCTTTTCTAGGCATATTGGCTTGCTAATTAATATAACTCTTTTCTATATTTTTTTAAAGGTATGTTTCAACCCTAAAGGCAATCGTATACTAACAGCCAGCTCTGATAAAACAGCTCGACTCTGGGATGCTGCTACCGGACAGTGCCTTCAGATATTAGAGGGTCATACTGATGAGATATTCTCCTGTGCTTTCAATTACAAAGGCAATATAATCATTACAGGTAACTAATATATTCAGGTTTTTTCTCCTTTTATTTTTGAGACACACTTGAAATCTTGTTATGGTAAAAAAAAATAAGAGTTGGAAAAGTTTCCTGGGACCATGTCTGAAATGCAAGTACCAGCAGTGACTTAAAATACAGTCAAAAAAAGCTAAAACCTCACTTTTGTGAATATGACCATGAACAAATTTGTGTAAAGGCATGGGAATACCCTAGCATCTCTATATGGGCATATACTGGCACCAGACCAGTGACTAAGCCATTTTTTCACAATGCATTGAAGTGAGGGAGGTCTGGATGAGCAAAAGGCAGGAGCACACCTTGTGTGTATTTGGCACTGAACTCTGTTTAGGTTCCCTTCATTTCAGGCAAAAAGTTGTGGGAGTGGGAAAAGACGCGAACAGAGTATTTTTGATCGCCTTGATCTTTTGACTGAATTACCAAAATATGGGAGGCAGGATGCTCTCAGCTAAAACTGTTGCTCTAGGTCCTACAGACTGTTGCTAGTCATGGACAGAAAAATAGTTGTCTGGCTTCTCAGCATTCTGGGTAGATTGTTAATGTAGGTGTTAACAAAAATGGCTAAATTGTGTGATACAGCTAAATTATTCCTTCACAATGTGTGTTTATTACTAGGAAGCAAGGATAACTCCTGTAGAATATGGCACTGACTGAAGAGAAGGAAAGATCCAGTTTGGTATATGCCTACTTGGCACTGACTGAAGAGAAGGAAAGATGCGGTTTGGTATTTGCCTACTTTGTGAATTTCATAGTCAATAAACTCAGTCTTTCAAACCTGTTTTCTCTCACCCTCTTTGTTCGCCTTCAGCTTTACTGAAGTAGAAAAGTTACCTAGATTTTGATAGATTTGACTTTGCTGATGTCTGGTAGATATGGAATCACAAAACAGTAAATGTTGGGAAGGACCTCCTGGAGATCATCTAGTACAACACCCCTGCCCAAAGCACTGTCAGCCAAGCAGGCTGCCCAGGACCGGCATGGCTTTGAGTATCTCCGAGGACAGAGACTCCAGAGTTTCTCTGGGAAACATGCTTAGTGTCTGATCAGTGTCACAGTAAAAAAGTTGCATTTTTCCCCTTGTGTTTAAATGGAATGTTTTCTTCTCTTTCAATTTATGCATGTTGCCTCTTCACTGGGTACAACCAAGAAGACTCTGGCTCTGTTATCTTAGTCACCTGGGAGAAATCATGATTAGTGTGAATGAATCCAGTAGGATGGCTCCATTTTGTTGTGTGTAATTTTTAACTTGTAACCCTTGTAATAAAATACCCACAGCGTTATAATACTCTCAGGTGTGAAAGGGGTGTTGTTATGCACTTGTTCTGGGAACTTTTATTGTAATTTTTTTGTTGTGTGATAAAGTATCAAGTTAAAATGCCAGTTTCACTAATTGTAATACAATGTTCCACTTGGTATTTCTAGAGAAAACCAGCAACCATTTGTGAACTGCACTGCTATTAACTATTGCATGCATGCTGTAGTTAAACTCCCACTCGCCCCCTTTTTGTATTTGCCCCCATTTTTCCATTCATTCCTTTCCTTTCTGCTGAGCCCTCATTCTCCTATTTTCACCTGAGGTAAAAAATTATGGTGGTGACTCCAATTCTGAATCCCGGTCCAGATATTATGGCCAGCATGAAGAAACTCAATGCACCAAAGATTTGGAGCCAAGGATCATGACATAAACTGAGAAGTGGATGAGGAACTCCTGCAAGTTATTTACCACTCTACAATGAGCTCTTGCCCAGGTTTACCTCTCACCAGCAATCGCTAACAGGTTTCAGCATTGTTCATAAGAAGCTCTCCCTGCTTCTTAGCAGAGTACCTGAAGCTGCAGTTGCTCTTTGCAGGGGAGCAGTGAAAGAGTGGAGCCGACTAGTCTTTTCCAGCAGCCTTGGAAGAAGGATGAAGCAGTGAAGCGGGTAGGATTGAACAAGGTATGTGTGTTGACTGAGAGAAAAAAAAGGAAGAAAGGAAATGTGCAGCAGAGAATGAACTTGGAGGTATGTTGCTTATGTTTACATCTCTGGGTGGTTATGGACTTCTAAATGTTGTTAAATCTAGTAGGAAGTTACTAATGCTGATGTGTTCTGACTGTCTCTGAGTGTTTGCCAGCATTCTTGTGTGTAAATGAAGAAACAAAAGTGCCTGTGATTACTTGGCGAATATCCTCATTGTTTCAAGTAGTATAATTTTGTGGGAAAACTAAGAAATGTGATGCAGATCGCTTAAAATTAAACCTTTACCAGTAGGTAAAGTGGCTGCTATGAATATTACTGTAATGCTTATGGTGTTCCCTTTTCTCTTGTGCAAAGAGTTACGATATCAAAAATGTATCTCAGTAATCTGGAATTGAAAGGGGCAGGAAGGGCAATGTAGTTCTGTGTTACTTCAAAATAGCCTGGTGTCCTCAGGTCGGATTGCACTGCAGCTGTACTCACAGGTGTGTATTTCCAGCTGACAAAAATGGAGGAAAATTGGTGTGATGAAATGTGTACGGATACTGCTACGTACTTAAAACCTGAAATGTTATTTTCTGTGTAACCACCACAAAGGAAAAAAATCATTTGGACTGTGGTTAGGTAGTAGATTTTTTTTTTTCCTTAATCTTTCAGGTTGGGTTACTTTTTGTTGCCTTTTCCATTATGACTTTTATATTATACTAGTGATTCAGTGAATCAAACATCTGTAGTAGCTTTTGGCTTTGAGCTGTTATCCTATTTTTTGTAAAATTGTGAGTTGAGGTTTCATAGACTAAGCATTGGACTGGGAGGCCATCTGGGCTCTATTTCTGACTCCCTAGATCCACTCAGTAAGTAGAATTGCTTTTCAAGCTAAGTTAGCCAGGTTTCCTGCTCAAATGTGAAATACTTTCACATCTGGTGTGACTCAGCACTGCTGAAAAGTGTGCTGAATTGGCGCATTGTAAGAACTTCTGTAGTACGTAAGGTACCATCATACGAATGCTTTGATATTAGGTTCTCTGCACCTTGGTTTCCCCATATGTAGATTTAATAAATTATACAGATATATGTTAAGAGTGCATTGAATAGACGTATCCTCCTGAAACCATTCTGTGTCCCTGGTAGCAGCCTGATCCCTTTCTCTAATGCCACTTCAGACCCTGCAACCAAAATCAGCGCGTGCGTGCGTGTGCTCTAGCTCTGTTGTCTGGTGCCTCTTTAATCTTATTAAAAAAACATTGGCTGCTACATACCTTGCACTCTCCAAGCTGCTATTTTAATCACTGGGTGGCTGGAGTGGGATGCGGCTTTCAACATTAGCCTGAAATGCTGGCAACCAGGAGTCCCTGTGCCCAGACTGACCAGGATTACTTCGGGAGATGCCCAAGGTGTGCCTTAGCAAGGGCTGTCACAGTGGAAATCATATTTGCTGTATTGTTTCTGTCCTCTAGACCACTGAATCCTTCCATATATAACTCTGTAAATGTACAAGTTTGTTTTTCAGGGAAAATAGCCCTTAGCCTGTATCATGTGACTTCCCCAGGACAGAACACAAATTTTACAGGAGAAAGATGAGGAAGGATTTCCATGTAAACACAGAATTTGTACTTGAGACTCTTGATGTATGCTGTTTCTATCTCCTGAGATTCAAATTGTTTTCTGAATAGGAATGCTCATACCCACTCATGTTTTAAAAGTGGCATTTTGTGAGAATTTCTTTTTCGGCTCCTTCCATGTGATCACTTGCATTTTCTGGGTAGTTTGTGAAAAGATTTGAAACATATCCTGCTTGATAGTATTTTCTAGTTTGCTCCACTTTATTGTCTAATTTTCAGCTGAAGCTGGGAGGGGGGCACAGTATCCACAGTATCAGCCAGACCTGCCTTTACTTCAAATTGTTTTAATTAGTTTGATAGCCCAGCTGATTCGGTTTAACTGTCTGTCCTGCTAAATGCTGTACAGCCGCAAGTTGCTTTCTGAAGGCCTGTTCCTTGTAATGACTGGCTTTACACAAGGTTTGAAAAATTGAAGTAGTGGCATTATAAGCTTATATTTAGTGCAGGCTTAGGAATGGTTCTGCCTTGAATTAAAATTCTTAAATTTGCTAGTATGGACTTGCTTTCCTTCTCAGCTGGAATTTGTTTTATTAAGTAGCTCACGTGGCTTCTCTATTTCAATGGAGTGGTGGGTATTTTTCCTGTCATTTTGGAAGTTGGAGTGCAGGATTCATGGTGGCATTCCTATGCTTGCCTGTCATGCAGTTCTGCATGAAACTGGACAAGAGAAACAGCAAAATCGGCCTCTCCGGAAAAGTTACCTGCTGAATTTAACAAGATAACTGTAAACAGGTGACCACTTTTATCACAGACCACAATAAAATGGTTAATTTACTTGAAGATACTGAAAATCTCCAGTGTTATGACATAATTGAGGTATAGTTTTTCAGCTGCTGCTTATCCTAACATTTAAAGTGCCCTAAACAAATCCAAACTAAAAATGAAGTTTTAAAATACTTATTTTTCGATAGGTAATTCTCCTGTTTGAATTAATATATCTATAGGCCTCATTCTGCTTGTCATTAGGTGGGTGGTAGAGTCAACAACCGGATAGCGGGCACCTTCCCCCAAAGGCTTCTCGCAGAGTTGAAGGTGGGCGGGGCTGCCCTGACTGGGACCAGTGACACCCTGACTGGGACCAGTGCTGCAGCAGGTGCCAAGGTAAACGTGCCTGCTGCTCCCATGGGTGGCCTCTGGTGGCCAGGGCATCTCCTGAGGCTCACGGGGTTTGTCTGTGGTGCATCTCGTTCAAGCACTTAACCAGCTCCCACTTGAACCTGTGTACAAGTTTTGCATCCTCTCCTTTGATAACATGTTGTCGCTTTTTGCTTGCTTTGAATCCGGCTCCTGTGAGTTTCATTTGTTGAGTCCTGGTTTGTATTGGGAAAGATAGTGAGCAGCCGTCCCCAACATGCCCTCATGGTATTAACAACCTCCATCATGCTTGTGTATACAGAGGGGCCGAACTGCTTATCGTTTACTCTGATTTTCACCTGAAATTGTGTATAGTATGAAGTTCTCATTTATGTGTATTTAAGATTGACTTTCTTTCAGCCTTTTTTAATGGTGTACAAGTCCTGTTCTGATTTACTCAGCGAAGTGTTGGTTTCCTTTTCTGTTTAGCAGTAGAAAGACCTTTATACTTAGGCAGTAGGGCAGTAAATATCTGTGCAAAATTACACAAGCAGAAGAAACTCCAGAGCTTCTGTCTCCCCACCCCCTGCACGCTTTTGCAAGTACTGAAAGCAGCTACAGAGAACACTTACAAGAGATTTGGTGTGTTGAGGGTTTTTCTGGCAATGAATATGTAATTTATTTTACTGTGATACTAAGAATGTTATGATTAGCCTTGTATCACTTGAATGAATCATGGAACCTGAGTAAAGCCGTAGCTTTGGAAATGAGGTAAGACCTGGAGCTTGCTCTGACTTGTTCTGGTCAGGGCCATGAGTCAGGCTTTTTATCCAGAAGCAGAGCTTTGAGAAGCTGCAGGGATGGCAGGCAAATATTATTTAATAGGTTAAAAAACCCACAGCACATTCATGAACTTCTGAAGACGGCAAAGAGGACACACATTATAACATAAATTTATTTCTGAATAAATTGCAACATTAAGAACTACTGTACAGAGAAACTGCATCACACTGTTACAACTCCGTCATGGTATTTGTGCTTTGTAGGATAAGTAAACGTTTATTCTATCACAGCAAAAAATTTATACGGACAACTAACTGTATTTGGTTTAAAAATAAATACACTTTCCCATTTATGAACTTAAACAAAGCACTTTAAGTCTGTAGTACTTGGTGCTTGTTATTAACTTCCAGCCTCAGAAACGCTGAGCATTCAGAATTGCCGCTCATGTTAGCGGGAGCTATGGATGTTCAGCAATTCTTAGCAGCAGGCCCAGTGACTGCACAGTTATGTTCAGTGTACGCAATAAATTGACCCTTACCTTGACAGTAAAGTCACCTTCACTGTTTCGTATGTTCTGCACAGTAGATGGAGAATTACTCGTGTTAATGTTCCACGTTAGATTTTGATTCGCTAACAATTTGTGTTTCATAACAAATGAGTGATGCAATCATGCAAGTTTAGGAATGGTTTTAAAGATAAAATTGAGAATATGGCTCTTTTTCATAAATTATTTAAAACTACTTCAAAATTTTCAAAAATATTTAGTGCAAAAGGATAGTTTTTTTTTTTTTCCCAAGAAATATTACAGAAGCATATATTGTTATATGGAAAATAAAACATCTCTTGAATATTGGAAAAAGCAGGCAGATTTTCTATTATGCTATTTGGGTAGGGAGAGATGAAAAATAAGTATTTTCAAAGAAACAAACTGCAGAAGAGCTGTGATGTGATAAGTTGTATTTACCTTTAAGTTCAAAACCAATCTCTTTGGCAGAGTCAAGAGAATGTATCATTAAGTACATGATACTAACAGATCATCTCAACAAGACAATACCATAGTATATCTTATCAAACAGTTATATAAATGTTATAGTAACGTGAGCTATCGCATACAGTCCAAACGCTTATATCCAAAATGAACAAGTATGCCGAAATTTTAACAATCATTCTGCTTTCTTGTAAGCTATAAAAATTAACATTAAGATTTTGATGATAAGATGGTTCTTATTTCAGATATGCATTTCTTCGCCTTATTAGTGATTTGATTAAAATGAAAACTATTTTTTTTTTCCCCACTGCTTTTAACTGATATGTAGCATGTTACATAGGGCTTGAAATAGAAGCACTTTACGTAACAATTGTACTATCATTACTCCCTCTTACCAGGTAGGGACACTGAGGCACGGAGGTGAAATGACTTGCCTATCGTGGCAGGTCTGTGATGCGACAGGGCTCAGGACCCGCGGCCCTGACTGGCAGAGCTGTGTTCAGGGCTGTGCCAGGTGTAGCTATACTGAACTGCGCTGCCTCCAAGTGAAAAGGAATAATTTATTTTTTTTTATTTTTTTGTTTTAAGGGGAGTAACTGAGAGTCTAGATTTTACTTCCTTGAGAGCACAACAGGAATCGGGAACTGCTATGGAAGAAAAATTATCACGTGGAAAGAAACTGTGTTTTCAGCAGCTTCCCGCTGTGTTGTCTAACTGCAAAGGTGCTAAGCGTTCAGAAGTTTTTAACCCTTAGCAGACTATGGGGAGTTAAAAACAATTTGTTATAGGGACATGGGTGTGTCTAGGCATCCTGGAACATACGCTGGTTCTAATAGTTAAACTGTACAAATATTGGTGTTTTAAAACTGAACGTTGGTGTACTATCCCATTTTAGCTGATTGATTTAATTGAACTGATGAAGATGGAACACATTAGATAATTAAGCCTTTACTGTGTAGTCCATTAATTCAGAAGGCTAAAAATCCATCCCCTCCTAGTACAGTACATCCTATAGCACAATATGTCAAGAGTCTCTCGTGATACAGAAAGATACAATACACCTTGGTTTCACTGCTCCTGGTTCAGTTGTGGAACGCACGTGTGCTGATTCTGTAGAGTTTGTATACTGTTGCTCGTTTTATTCGGTGTTGTTTGGAAATCACAGCATTACACAAGCCACTGTTTATTTAAACTGGAATAAAACAAAAATTCTGAACAGGTGAACTTTCTTAACCCAGTTCGAGCAGCCAGTCGAACAGGCTCGGTGTCATCTCTCTGCCTTCCTCGCTGAGCTTGCAGTACTGCACCACGGCATGAAAAATATCCCCCACTTTCCAGCACTTCCGTTGAACTAATTGCACAACATCCAAAAACTAAACAAAAAACCAAAACAGAACATGCTTAGGATTTGGTTAACGTTTTGCTAAGGTTTTGTTAAATGAATACACCCAGGGTGCTATTAGAACATCCTTGGTAGATGCACTACTATATGAGGGAGAGGACACAATTCACCGTGCAGAAACGTAAAGGTTCTTTCTATTTATAAAACTTCATTTCTGAAGTTCCATAGCTCTGCAAAGACTGGTCAGGTCTCGTGACATTTTCTAAATTAGCTGCTGTCATCAACTATTTTTTATTTATTGCAATGAAAGTAAGAACAGTGAAAGTGAGCTTGATAAAGGATCACAGCTTTGTTATCGACAGCTCACTGTCAGCATAAATGGAAGTGTGACCATCCATTTTAAAGAAAATATAGCTCCTCGTTACTATTAGCTATATTTTAATTTATATTTTCTGTATTTCCACATACACATCCCATAGTATTTTAAATATTCACATAGTACTGGCGAGAGGGAATTCTGGGTAAATTGTCACATGAAGACATTTATTACAGTTGTGGTTGAATCACAGAGAGTATCTATATTTGATCTTGTTTTAACTTCCGGATAAACCAAAGGTTAAATATATGTTCTTAAGCAGCTGTAAAAAATCCTGAATTTTGTCCACTTTATACTTAATAATGGGCTCACAGTGTCATACATCTGGTCCCATCTTTTTCTGCAGCACATAAATGAAAATCAAAGCTTTTCATTTCTTTGAGTTTCACAATCAATATCTAATTAGCTTGCTGCTCCTACGTTTCCAGTTTTAAACCACACAAGAAAATATTGTATGTCTCTAGTTAGTGTAGCTGTTTGCTATTTACATGCTGAAGCCTAAACTTTTAATATGTATTTTAATGATATTTAATAGGCACGCGATTTCCAAGAGCACTGTTGTAGGCAGGATGTGCTTCATTATTCTCTAGTGTATTTTTGCAATTGAATTAACTGTTTGCCAAAGCACATGGGTAAAGCTGACAGCTGTTTCTTTAATTAGATGCAATTTGGACCGCTGCTGCTGAATGCATTTTAAATTATGTTTATGATTCCCAAATGCATGTACTCAAGAAAATCAAACAATATCTCCGCTACTTAAAACGATCTTCCCATAAAAGACCAAAATACTGATTTGTAATACTTTTTTCGTTAATTGATTTGAAAACCATGACACTTTGGTAAGCCTTAAGGCTTGAGCTGTTCTTGGTGATCTTGGAAATGGGGCTGTTTTGGTCATTCCTGAAATACTGTGGGTGGCATTTGGTGGTATGTACAGTGGAGCACCAACTACTCATTCAGGAACAGAAACGGTTTGTGCTTCTTGTGACCATGTTTGACTTCAGTGCTGCTCTTGGTGCTCTGGCTTGGACTAATAGCTCAGAAGGTTTCACAGTTCTGGTAGTCTGATCCTGTCTGCCTCTCCCTGAAAGTAGACTTTGCTTTCAAAATGGTGGCTGGCAGAGGCAAAGCTATGCCTGGGCTAGGAGTGCTGCCACACACAGCACTTTTTTATTGCTAAGCCAGGGGAGGTGCTTCATAATTTCCATGCAATGATGCAAAATATTTCAATCAGTCTAATTTTCCAAGTAGCAGATGTGTGATAGCAAATATGAGTCCACTGGAAAACACTGGTTGGTCACTGCCTGGACTAGAGCTGTCTCTCAGGGTAGTAATAACATAAGGGTACGTCTACACAGACGGGTCTGTTTAGTCTCATTATGTCGGACAGTGCACCTGAGCCAACAGGTTATTGCTGTTCTGCAGTGAAGTCACTTCTGTACATTTGGGCGGTGGGCAGCAGTCCTCTCCTGCCAGCATGACGTGACTATAAAGCCAACGCATCTGTCCACGGCAGATCTCACCTAAATGCACAGGAGGGGTCAGGACCCTGTGGTAGCCCCAGCTCTAACTTTATGAACAGCCAGGCGCAAGGTCCGACCTGCCTGAGGCTGCCCTAATCAGTGCAGCAGGCAAGCCAGAACCTGCGTAAGGGCTAAAAAATTTCAAAGCTGGAAATCTTAAATCCAACTTTTACCTCGCATCATAGTCAGCTTTTACTGTCAGCGAGTAGAACTTTGTGTGATGTCCACATGCATGAGATACTTATTTTTTGAGCTACCTGCATAAACGCCATGTAAGCTATCTGTCTGCAACCCTTCCAATGCAGCCACGTACAGGACGCTGAATTCTGCCTTGGGCACTGATGCTTAATGACCACTAATATGAAAAAGCAAACTGATTCATCAAAGCATATTATAGAGGCTTTGGAGAAGGTCTCATGGTGATACTGTTTCTTGTGCCATAGACAACCTACTAAATATTTCACGTACATTAAATTCTGACACGTTTAACCCTCTCCTCCCTTTCTTAATACACACTAGCATTGCCATCTTGCTGTAATGATGTTTTTGCATCTGCTTTTAAGCTCAGTAACATATAAATCATAACTGCTAATGTGATTAAAGTGACTTAATAGTACGCCCAATTCTGTAAATACTACCTTTTCAATTCTGTTTTCCTGAGATTTCTTAAAGTAGATGGTTGGAATTCCAAGTTCAGAAGCAGCTATCCACTGCAGGGTGGCTCGCAGCTCTGCATCGGGGCACTCTGGTTCCAGATCAAAGTTTATCACCAGTAGGTCCTTTTGACAAGCAGCTGTTCCCACTGAAAGCCCAGCAGTACTTTCTGGAAAAATATTCTCAACAGTTACTGTGCAATTACTTGTGTTAACTTCAAATGTGTGTTTTACTTGATATGGTTCAACTTACCTTCTGTATTTTCTGTCTGTTCTTTAAGGAAAACCTTTTCTTCTACTAATTCACTTAGAAACAAACAACAACAAAGCTTATTAGTGATATTTAGGAACAGTCTACAACATTGCTTCATGATGGATAAACTTCTCCCTCAATGTAAGACCTAGAAAACTGCAAGAAAAAAGTTACACAGGATGAAAGAATATAATAGTGAATATATTTATGTAATCTGTTACTCAGGAAAAGGTATGGGAATTCCTTTAATAGGATGAAATACTTGAACTGGTTGCACTGTGCATTACAGTTCACCAGGATCTGTTTATCTCTACAGTTTACATAGTGACAAGCAAATGACGTTATGGTAAGACACAGCAAGTCTCATAACCTGGGTGGAAATACTGAACTTCCACTGTCTGCCTTTTTCAGTGCTATTCTCCCCAGCTGAATCTTTTTAAGTCTTGCTTTCTAGTTTTATCTTTCATCGTTAAACACAATCATAACTATCAATGACATCAGCTGCTTCTAGTTTTAAATAGATTAGCTGTTTGGATAAACAATTTCTGTTTACACCTTGCAAAAATTCCCAAAGGTCTTAGTTTCTTAGGTACAATCTCTTTCTTAAACTACAGGAAACAAACTCCAGGCATGCGGTCGCTGCTTCAGCTTCCATTTCTGAACACAGCAGCCGTGCTCATGTGCTTGTGGCAGGAGAGTGCACATTCACTATTGATGTTGCAGCTGATACACTTGTTCCATCGCTCCCAGAGGGACAGCACTGACAGCACACGCTTCCAGGCGGTCCCATTCTGCGCTCAGTCAGGGGAAATGCTGCAAGCGTTAGGCTTGTTCTGGCATGGGAGGATGCTACTCTTTACCACCCTCACTCACAGGATTTCAGAATCTCCCCCAAGGCTTTAAAGAATTAAGATTATTTATACTTGCGTAGTGGTTATTGCAAGATGTGAGAGGAAAGAAGAAAATGGCAGCATGCATCATATAGTTGTTCATGACTTAGAACACAGGTGCTTAAAAACTTCCTTCCCATCAGATTTTTTTCCAGTTTTCTGTTTGAATAGCAGATGTACTTTGTGCCTTGACTTTGACTTGTGGAAGTGCAAACTTCTCACGCCTGTTGGCTAACACCTGAGAATAGCCCCTGAAAGCTAACGAGGGGAGGCAGAAATTTATCCCTTTGGTCCTCAGACATATAAGGGAGAGTGGTCATCTTTAGGAATGCCTGCAGAGGGTATTGCTGCCTACTGTGACGATGGGAGTATTTTAACGAGGTTAGTCTCTGAATTGGCAGCACAGAGAGAATCCGTGTACTTCTACAGAAATGTGAATGCCCAGATTTCTTACAAAAAAAGAGCCTCTCAAAAGCAAGACAGTTTAGTACAGTCCGGTAACAAGCTGTGAAGATGTTCTGATATCACCAACTTCACAAAGTTTACATTCCAAGTGTATAGACTGTGATACAGCCTATACGCTTCTGCAGCGGCCATGCCCTGACTGCATCGGGACATTCACCGTCTGGCAGGTTATACCAGGTTGCAGGGTACCAGAATCTTTAGGCAGGTGCTTGCACATCTCTTGATAATTTAATTGATGCTCATTAGAAACATGCCCCAAAACAAAAGGCAAGATGTACTTTCGGCCAAATTATTATTATTATTATTGGGAAGAATGCTATTGTATTTTTTCTCTTTGACTTTAATTGATCCTTATCTGACTTGATTTGGTATTACAGTAGAGTTTTGATAAGATTTGAATTTATTTGGAGAATAAAGTTACCACAATGGGAAACTAATACTGCAGAAAACTTTTAGGCAGAGCGATTGGTGGATCCATCCACTTGAGAGATCCACCTGGGTGGGCTTTCCTGTGATCTTTCGCTGTCCAGTGTTATCACTCTGCACAGACACCTGCTTGTGTTTTTTTACCTGAAACTAAGGGCAAGCTCAGCAGCAGCTGCAAAGCAAGGCTTGGCACATTTTAGATGGCATAAACAATTTGCAGTTAAAATTGGACTAAACATCAAGTCTCACTTCGGTGACTACTTACTTAATCATAGGAGAAGATGGCACGTTCTCCTGATAAATTTCCAGGTCCACAATGCCAAGACTGCTAGTTGTACTGCTGTTGCCATTGCTGACAAAGCAAAAGTTTAAATATTAGTGCCAAGCTGCACTGAACGTGTCTCCATACATCTTTTTGAAATTTATTTATGTACAAAGCAAAGTGAGGAGGCTGCCCCCTGTTACGCAGAATTCCACATGACCGATTGTGCTCAGCAATTGGTTCCCAGAATGAAGCACCCTAATCTGCTCAAAATAACGAGGCTTTTATTAAAATAGTTCTAGATGGAGCATGTCTCAAGTGATGATGTAAACTGGAGAGGAAAAACAAAAAAAGTGGACTATCTTCTTGTGAGTGGCTTATGCAACAAAGATTTGGCCTCAGACAAAACCCAGTCTGCATAAGTCCTTGAAAAGACGGATGATCAGGCACAGAGATGTCCTGGAAAAAACCTGCAGAGATTCAGCTACCTCTGAACATGGTAACTTAGAGCAAGGCATTTGGTTGCCCATCATACTACTTACCTGTTCGGTGACTCCACGCCTGTAACCTGCAGCAGTGTCCGTGTATTACATCACATCCCAGATACTATCTGGGATCTGATGGAACCCACAGGTACAGTGGTGACCCCTTATGTTTCTGACTACTCTGAAAGACTGAGATTTTAATTAAAGCCAGAGGTCATTGGGACCAGTAGTATGTAGAAGTACTCTCTTTGGCTTCTTCACAAGAATGAAGTATTACATCTGAGAATATTTAGAAAAAATAGTACCAGTTCACTTTATAACATCATCATAAATTTGACAGTGAATGTTTACGTAGATATTGCAATGGTCTCATGAGCAAGTTGTGAATTTGCTGGCTGCAAGTCAATGAGCACAAACAAGTTCTGTATGGCGAGTCAACTTGAACCACTTAATTTTTATGGGAAAAGCAACTAATAGAATTTTTTTCTTACATTATTAGAAGGATTGATTAGACAGTTCCTTTCCCCATCGGCTTTTTCTGAGTCAGTGTCAGCACGCCATGCATTCAGACTTGCTGTAGCAATTTCTGTTTCAATGCAGAGCCAAAAGGCACAACACATTAGCTCTGAGACCAAGGACTTTGTTAAAGGTTGATACCATAATAATGGGATGAATGTTCACCCACACTGACAGACTAGTTTTGTTCAGTATTTTTTCAGCTAGCCAACAGTGCTCTCTGACAGAGACTTCTTCTCTTTCCTGCTTTACTACCGTACTGTCTTCCCTCCTTTTTGTCTTAATACCCAAGAGAAAGTTGTGATTACTTGGCAATGTTTTAAAATCTAATCTAAAAGCACGTGAAGAAAAAAATCCTTGCTCATCTTGAAGTCATGAAAGGGCTGAAGTCAAACTAACATAACTTTATATAAACTCAAACGGCTAGGTAACTTTTTTAAATACGTGTCCTGACTTGAATAGCAATAAAAAGCCGCGCATTGCAATGGGAGCTCTGGAGTTTACACCTACGCAAGGGAACTTGGTCACCCTCCGTTAATCTGCTCCCCTGTGCCAGTCTAAGCAGATCAGGGCTCTGTCTCTGCTCTCAGTGCACAGATACCTGGTGGGAAGAGCAGTCTCATCCATCTCTGCTAAGGAGATGCCAAGAAAACCATTATGCAAATAAATCAAAGGAAAGACCATACCAATTAGCTTGTCCAATGGCCCTTTCATTGTAGGACTGAGGCACTTGAGTGGTGCCAGGAAGATTTTTCTTTGTCTGAATCTAGCTGCTCAACAACAACAAAAAGACCTGGCTGAGAACTAGAATGTGGCTAACTTTACCCCCCCTTTTTAAAAAATAAAGAAATTAACATTGTCATTAGGCTTCCTTTACAGATTCTGAATAAATCTCAAGTGGTTGACCCTCATTCCTGGTGCATGGTAGTCAAGTCGTTGACTTGTCCGAGTAGACCGTATTGTATACTGAGAGGAGACAATAAGGGTACCTCAGGGATCGCTCGCTGAGTTGTAAGTAGCTACTTGTGTCATCAGGATTGTCCTCATCGTTAGCTAGCTGGGACCAGCTGCCAGTGCTTTCTTCACTGCTGCTGAGATGGTTTGGAAATTCTTCAGCTGTTTTTGTCTCTCCCACGATTTCAGCATCGGGTCTGCTCTGAGGGCTGTTGCTAGTAAGGTGATAAGGAAGGCACATTGATATTGTAATTAGACAAATAGTGCCACCGGTTTTCAAGCAATGCTGCTCATTAGAGTCAACCAAGCTGCAAAATTATACAGATGCAGGGGACTGGACAAGTGCATAATTTATACACGAAGCCCAGCTGAGCATACTGAGGTGCTCTTAAAAAAGGATCTTATGACGGCTATAACCAAACACAAAACAAAGTAAGCCTTATGCTGAAATATGCAGAGAAAAGCTTTAACTTGTACAAAAAGATTTTACATGAACAAAGCGAATGCTGACTGCATAGGCCTGTTGCTTAATGCACTTCAGGCATGTGGTATTATGGTTACATGGTTAGTGCAGAATGATGGTGTTTCTTGGAAATATATATTGGTGCTAAATCCCTGTCCCAGTAATGGATGAATACATTTCTTGCCAGGGTTTTCTACCCTGTTGGCCCTGTAGATCCAAAAGAGGTCTGGAAGTAAAAGTAGGAAAGTATTGTGGGTTCTGAATCACTAAGGACTGTTAGCCCTCTGCATTCCTTAGGACCCTTGCTGCTTAGGTTGGGGAAGGACGAAGAATTCTTTTTCTAGGTAGGAGCGCAGCAGGTAGTCAGAAACCAGACTGAATATGGAGCCCAGAGGGAGTTTAGAAAATACAGGGTTAAAGGAAAAATGCTTTATAATTCTGCATACTGAACATGTCACACACACAAATATGCATAGAGACACACGCTTCCACAAATGGACACACAAATGAAAAGTAAAAACTTCATTTATGGTCACTTTTCAGAGCCAAACGGGAGTGTGTGAGTTACTGTAGGGCTTTTGATACGCAGGCAGAAAAGTATATAATACCCCACCCCCTTTTTTTTTTTTTTTGGATGACAAGAAAGAATTAGTTACATATCACTGCAGTACCAGAATAAAAATTAAAGCAAAACTGTAGTTCTGTTATATTTACTGGATGGTCTGCGTTTGCAACGTTGTGATTAAAACAGTGTCATGTGTACTGGCAGCCTTCTGCAGGATCCCACTAGAGAAGTTCTCGCCTTCAGGCTTTTATCTACAGTCATGGCTGGGGCATCCTGTCTTCAGTTAGAGCAAGGGATCACTCCCAAAATTCTATTGCTCCCAAGTAATTAATTTGGTTAAGAATATACTGAGGCAGTATTGTTGTGGATATCTCCTTTTGCCATGTTCTGACTCTCAGGATGGCTGAGAAGTTGCTGCATTAATGCGGGATGCTAGAGGGAGAGGAGCCTGCTGCACGGGGGGAGCAGGACGTGTTTGCCTGAGGACCTCTGCTCTGCCAGGCGCTCAGCATCTGCCAGCTGGCTGCGCCTGTCATCCCCGACCCCTCAGGTGCCAAACTCACAATCTGTAGTAACATGAAGGCCCTGAGCAGCCGAGTTGCAGGGCAGTGGTGTTATTCAGGTTTTTAATACAGGAGAGGTAACACCTAATACGTGGTCCCAAATACGAGAGGTTTTTGTGGGCGCTGTTTCTTGGCGTGTTGGGGTTTGTTTGATTTGTTATGCAATTACATATCAGACCAGCGATGCTGTGCACTGACAGCTCCCTACTCCTGAACAGCCAGTTGGAATGGTTTCTGTGTAACTGACAGGACTGGGCCTATTGCACTGCCTACATACAAGAAAAAAATTTTTTTTTTTTTTCTTTTTCTTGCTGAAGACCTCTTCCCCAGGCCTGCATGGGCATGGCTTTTTTATTTTTATTTTTCCCCTGTAACTGACTGTATGTTTGCTTGAATGTTTTGCCTTGAGTCCTATGTGCCTGTATCTACACTCGCAAGTAATTTCATTGGGTAGGAGTGGATCAAAGCAATTGGTGCTGATGCTTTTACATCTACATTATATATATTTTTAGGTTCTTACTTCAGCCTAGACTTGGTCCAGACAGCTGTGCTGCAAATGGCTCACATCCATGTGAAGAACCACTGGAAGCTTTGCTTTCCCTGTCGGGGTACAAGCACATCTGGTACCCACTTGTATGGCTTCTAGTTGAGATCCCTTTAAAAGAAATTTGTATCGCACGCTGCAAACGGAGCTGATGTGTGGAAATGGAGACGGGCTGATTCGGAACTGCACTGCATCGCTGACCCAAAATGCTCGTGTAGGTGTAGCCTCTGGTCACTAATCCTGCCCTGTCAATCCTATTGCTTTAAACCTCCCATAGCCACTTCTGGAACTCTGCTTCAAAGGCAAAGTTGTTATTAAAGGGCTCGTAAACTGCCAAAATAACTTCATTTTCAAACAGTCAAGATTCTAAATAGGTAGGTTTCTGAATGTATCTTATTTAAAGCAGGTTGCCTTTGAAGAAAAAGGAAGGTTAGTGGGGGAAAGTATGAAAGAACAGCAACACCAATAATTATTCACCTAATTGCTACCATACACAGGAAAGTATATGCTTTCTCACTTCAAGCAGAGCTTTGTCACTGCTCAGAATAAAATCAGCTACAAAATAGTTTCTAACACTAGCACCTGCACTCTTTCTAGCACTCTGAGATAATGGGGTGCTGCAATGCTCCACTCGTCTGGCAATTTACATACCATTAAAGTAACAGATAAGATGAAGAGAAAGAGCCTTGCTCTTAACCTCCTAGCATCCACAGCAGTCCTATGCCTTTGCACTGCACTCTCACACTGGGTTTACACCTTGCCTTAACCAAAGCAAGTTGCAGATTTCTCAACAAAAAGAATACAGCTGTAAGGAGAGGCTGCTAAGCTGTGGTATAAACTCTATGAAATTAAAAGAAAATTAATTTTTATTCTTTATCTAAATTCTATCAGAGAAGTCTTGAAAAATAGGAGGTAAGGGGTGCTTTTAATTAATATTTTATTTCCTCCACTAAGGAATTTTTATTACTTGTAGCTCCAGACTCTAAACTCAAAACTGAACTTCAAGCTCTTGGAAGCCTGATCTGGATTCCAGGTACACAAAGCACAGCAGAGAACTACAGGTCAAATTCTGCTATCTTCTGTTTTACAGTAGCACAGATTTTTATTTATTTATTTTTCAGTTGAGGTATCAGCCAGTGCTAAATGAAAGCTCAAACTTTTCCCATCTTTCCTGTCTCAACTATGGAAGACTGAAATATCTGTAGAGAGAAAACTTGTCTGTGCAGCATTAGGCGTGAATCTTAGACCCATAGCATCATCGTAGTCAATGTAAGCGTGCACCAGAAATCGGTGCTGTGAGGGATGACTGGGTGATTTGATGCCATTAGAAACCTGTAGTCAGAACTTAACCTGTTTATTTCATTAAAAGTGCTTCTCTCTTTACCTTCTTTTATTGAAGTAATTTTTACTGGGAAATTGACACAAACACCAAAGCAATGTGCTGATTTGTTATTTTATTACTTACCTATTTGGTAGGGCACTGGAAACTGTGTTTTTCCCATCAAAAGCTTCTGGAGGTTTTTCTTTGCTTTGGTGCTCCTTTCCAGCAGGGCCACATGAAGTTAAGGACTCGGAATCTTTATCTGGCTCATCTCGTTGATCGGTTTCTATCTGAATTAAAGGCACTTCCCTGTGCTGACCTGCAGGGAGGTATCCAGGGCTCTTCATCTGCTCTTTTGTCTCATCCAGACTTACTCCATCCCTTTTGGGTTTTGACCGAATTTGAGTTGCGCTTTGGGGATGTTTGCTTTCCAGCATATGTTCTCGGCTTGTATAATCGAGGGAATCCTGCTGGACAACAATTAAATTTTTACCGCTTTCAACAATATTTGCAGCCAGTCTGTTTGCATATTGCTCCACATGTGGTGGGGAATCACTATGAAACTGGTCTGCCTCGGCAGCATCTACTTCATCTGCTATGATTTTGTTCTTGCGCATCAGGGATTCGATCGAACTTGCCCACGTCTCGTGAATCAACATATCTGTGATCTGGTCAGTCTTGCACCTCTGGTACAGGCATGAGTCAGACTTGCAGAGACCTGAAGAAGCCACGGTACTGACTGGCTGTACACTTAAGGAATCTTGGCGATGGTGAGCAAATCCGTCTAATGAATTTGCTTTAACTGGGACATTAACTGTTAGCCTAGAGCCTGATGATCTGCTGTCAGGCATGGATGATTGCCTAAAGCAAAAAGGTGGTCGTAGAGCGGGTGGTAGCAAACTGCCACACCAGTCCTTTGAATTCCGAGGGGAAGATACATTATCTTTATTTTCCTTTTCTATTTCTCTTAGCATATACCTATAAAATTCTTCTGTTATGCTTTCTGTGCTGGACTGTTTGGATGGGCAACTTGGTCTTACATTAAGATGACCATTTTTCTTGGCTACTTGTTGCAAAGCAGAAGTTAAGATGTTGTTTGCATTTTTTCCTGCATAGTAATCCAGTAATAAATCAAAACCTCTTCCTTCACTTTCCATCTGGTTCACCATAAATCTTGAAAATTCATCAGTAATGCTTTCACAACTAGACTGCTTTGAGACAGAACTTGTCTGGCTCACAGGCTGACCAAAGGTGTTCATTAGGCCTAGAGTATTGAAAGAGGCTTTGGAATCGGAGTCCTCCTCTGGTATGCTCTCGCAGCTTGAGGCCTTGGCTCGGCTCCATCTTTCACAGTGCAGCCTGTTCCTGGGGTGGTTTGGACCTTGCCAGATACTATCCACCATGGAGAGTTCGGTGAGGTTCATGATCTTGGCAGCCACTTCGTTTGCAAAGATATTGACCGAGTCTGGTGTATCCTCAAGGTTTATAGATTCATCTACTACCCGATTCATCAACCTTTCCTTTAGTTCAGGGTGCTCATCTGTTTTTCTTTTGATCTCACTAAGTCTAGGTGCCCTGTGCTTCCGAACAACCGAACCATTAGCGTGGGTCTCCTTTTTCCTTTTCATGGTTCTGCATGACAGACTCTGGGTCACCAGATACTCGCTGCCTCTCTTCCACGCACAGAACCAGGGCTGCTTTCCGTTTGAGTTTTCAAGACAAATGGCAGCGATTTCTGTTGCCATAGAGACAACTGTTTCTGCCAATTCCTCTGCAAAATCTGTTATACAGTATTTGTCCCTTGCATGTTTCACCTGCAGCACAGGCTGTGAAGGAAGCAAGACATGATTTCCCAGTAACGACAAGCTAACCTGGACATCGCTGTTCAGCACAGCATCACACTTATGCTTGGCCTGGTTTTCTGCATTCAGGGTGGCACTGGAAGACAGCTGTTCTTGAACACCATGGCTGCATTCGTTGTTTGCAAAGGTATTTTCTTTGCCTGAAAATGATCTGTAGTCTTTCTTCTTCTGATGATTGTTACTCTGATTTGGGGATTTGTAACAGTCTCGTGCGGTTCTTTTCAGGTATCTCTTCTTGGGAGATGTTTTTGCCGCAAGTGTGTTATGCCCTGTAGCTTTGCTTGTTGGTACTGAATTCAGTGTGGCACTTTCCTTGCTGTTTACGTCTTTCATAGTACTTCTCCTAGTGTTTGTGACATTTCCAAGATCTTTGCTAGCACTAGTGCTGTAGCATGTACCAAATGGCTTAACAGCAGGCTGATCGAGGCGGCTGTGTGAAGTTTCACATGCTGTTGCCTGTGTTGACCATCCTTCTGTTCTTGTTACTTTCTCTGCTTTTGTGCCCTCGGAAAAGAGAGGAGAACATTCTTCAACTTGTCTTATGTCGTTCATCTTCTTACAAGTGAAATATATTACGTTAAAAAGCAACTTGTTTGCAGCCTCCATGAAAACGTCTTGTGTACTTGAGCCATTTCCTGAATGGGAGTGTAGCTGTCTCTTCTTCCTAACCTCTTCCATAGAATGCCGTAGAATAACATTGGATAAGTTTTGTGCGAGTTCATCCCTGATTACTTCATCAGTGTGTGGAATCCGTGGCCTTGCTGCTGTTTCAATAATTTTTCCATTTATGGATTCCATAAAATGACCTACATTCTTGTATGTGTTGGGTTTTGTCAAAATTATTGATGCCTCTTTGAGAAGTGCCTCCGCAATGCTATCGTTTAGCTTCTCCATGCTGCTTCCTATAGCTATGCTACAGTGAAGAGTAATGGCTGCAGAAGTCTGGGCAGCAGACAGAAGTCCACTCGAAGCTGCAGGGTACTTCTCCTCCTTCGTTTCCCCCAAACCACAGACAGCTACAGCACTTGCTACCTGAGTCATGCCACACAGCGCAGATGGAAATGAATAATCTGTGGCAGCACAGTCATCAAGTAGCTGTGAAGGTGCTGGGTGCAGCTCTTCGTTATCAGCTGCTCTGCTTTTAGGGTCTGGGGCTTCCGGATCCCGCCTGAATTTCTCTGCAGCCTGGGGACTGGAAATGGTTCCGATAACAGTGGCTGCACAAGCTAGAGCCACTTCCAGTGCACTCTGGCCGTGTCCGTTTGAATGTTCCTCCTCAAAGTGATCTGAAACTTCAGCAGAACTTTCTGATTCGGTCCAGTGGCACAGGCTGGGGAAGGCAGACCCTGGCCAGTCGGGTATGTTCTCAGAACTGTCTGGACTTTGGACTATGACGATCTTTGGGAGTTCATTCCACGACCGGGAACCAGATACATCTTCTGACTTACAGGAGCTTCCTACAGAGACACTGACTGCAGCCTCCTCACTGAAAGTGGGTTGAGACTGTGACAGTCTAATGAATGCATCTTGTAGAACAGATTCTGCTAAATTTGTGGCATACTGACCTGTAGTTGCCCGCTCATTTTGTGAGGGAGGATCCATCTGTCGGATACCTGCGCCGTCCTCTCCGTCTGCCTTACTGTTGTGTTTCACTGTTGGGTCACACAGAGGCCCCAGCTCCTCTTTAGCCATTTTGGTTGAAGACTCCTCTTCCAACACGTGCAGTAAGCAGGAATTTTCAACGACAGTAGTCAAATCAGTAGCACTAAAGGATGAAGTAGCTCTTGCAGCTAATTCCTTCTGCCACAGTATTTCCTGGTCTGACTTATCCTCAGGTTGTAGGATGCCATTTTCAGCCACAACATTCACAGCTTCAGAGGCTCTAGTAGCTGCATTGTCGTTATTAATGCAGTTCCCTTCAGGAATGAATGGCAACCTGGCTTTTCTGTAGTGGAGATTTTCAAATCCCTTGCCTTTACTTTTTTTGACATCTGAAGATGCTTCTGAAACACTTAATTTTTCCTGACCTATTGAAAGAAAAAACAGAAATTAGTTTTTGCAGAGTACCCATAACTTTAAAAAGAAAACGGCTGTGCAACTGTGCAACACATCACTGCTCTGTAAAACTACTGCACAACCATCCATCCTTGTCTTTGAACAACCATGTAAAAATACGAATGGCTGCCTATTGTCTAAATTACAAATAAATATATGCATGAATTATCATCAAGTGCAATTTCTGTTCACATTGCCATGGCAGTTTTGCAGGATGAACGACAGCAGAATTATGCTCAGCCCCATTGTTCTCACCAGTTTTATATTCATCAGTCTCGTTGTCATCCTCGAGGTGCTCTGATGCTGTGAGGAAATCTTCTTCTATTGAGGACACTGAGCAGTTTGTGTCATCCTCGGGCTTTAAGATACGAGCTTCTATCTGCAGCTGTCTCTCCTGAACAAGCTCAAGTCCAATCAGAAACTTGTTTATTTCAAAAATGATGCAGCTTGCGCTGTTTTTCCTGTCCCCCCTTGCACACTGAACCAAGCAGACATCTGCCAGCCAAGGACACTAAAGGAGAACAGAATCTCAAATAGTTATTTAAGTAAAAAAAAAAAAATATTCAAAAAACCCCAAACAACTTATTTTAAGCTTCCCTCTCTAAATACCTCAGGAATATTCTGTTGCAGAGATGCAATACAAGTTGTCATTAGGTGTTTGTAATGCAGTGTGCAGTTACTGTATGCTAAAATAAGACTGCTTGGACCGACAGCTTTTGTTGTACCAGGTTTTAGTAGAACCCAGCGGTATCATAAGGGCATCTTTATTTTGTTGAAATTACCAAGCTGTTTGTTTTCAATCAAGTTCCTGTTCTAATGACAGAGACTTATCTTCGTGTATCCGTGTCAGAGCCAGCCATCTGACATACTGTTATTAATAACCTCACACCACCCGGCGTTACCTTTCTCTCGAGGGAATTGTTTGTGGGCACGAATTCCTTTTCAGGATAATTTCTGTTGCAATGCTTGTTTGAAGGTAGCCCTGCAAGGACTGGCTGGCGAGATTGTGAGGAGCAGGTCACCTTTAAATGCTTCTACAGACTGCTTTAAAGTAGTGCTGTGTTTTGTTTCTTTGCCCTTCTTCCCCTTGTACCTATTTTTGCCCAAAGCCCCATTATTTCAGACCAGTGTAACTTCCCACTCGAAATGGGGCTCCACTGTGCACCGTGCTGAGCTTTTATATAAAACTGTCTTACCCAGAGAAGCTGTACAATTAAGTTGAAAGTTGGACGGAAACCGAGAGAAAGGAACTCCTTTTATCCTCATTTTATTGATATTAAAACTGCTGGGTATTTATACAACCACAGAGCTAAGTTGGTATCTCTGCAGGGGACTGTGTTTGTGGTATGGATGCGCTCTGAAGCCAAGCCAAGCTTTGCAGCTTGTGATCTTGTGCTTTAACTCCAGGGCCCCAGGAAGGAGCCAGCTTGAGCGGAACCTGCTCTGGGTTAAGGCAGTCGATTTTAAGCTCTGCAGAAGATGCCCCGGACCCCCTGTGCATTTGCACAGTATCTAGCATAATGCAACCCCATCCTAGACCTTTTGAGTGTGAATGCAAAGCAAATATCTAGTAATAAAGGCAATGGGATGAGTATTATGTTGGAATAGCACATTTCATTAGTGTGGTCCTCCTTTCCACCTAAAAATGTGTCTGAACAGAAAACCAGGTAAATTAGAGTGTTAAAAGTAAACCAGAAAAGATACATTTTTTGAACTAGCTGCAGATAAACTGTTGCTGACTCAGACTTGAACATACACCATATTGTGAAAAACGTTATCAAAACCAGATGCAGCCCTAGGTCAAACATTCCCCTGCTGTTTCTCCAGCCCACTGTTTGCAGGGCTGTACTTGTGAAAAGGGCTGAGGGGGAACGGAATAAAAATCCTTGTATGAAAACTATGCGAGGCTCCTTACTAATGATATTCTCTGGAAAGTCAAAGAAACCTAAGGATGACCACAGCATGTGCTCTACCTGGTCAATAAATCTCACCCAGTCTCAATGCAAAGCTTTACTCATAAAGCAGAAATTCAGCATGGTTCTCTTTGCCTCTTGCCTGCACCCTCTTTGAGAAGGCTGCCAGTCTCACTGGCCACAGTTGTTCGGTGATGGGCATTACTGGGGTACCTGAGCCATCTTGTTGAGTCCCCGAAACACCCTTGTGTGCTTTGCAGTGCTGCTGCCCCGGGAAATGGGGTCTGGAGCTCCATTGCTCCTGCCACAGGCTTGTACTCTTATTTTTTAAAATTTTTCTGAAGTCAGCCATTAGTCACAAGTGGCAAGAAAGCTCAATAGCCAGGCAATTTCTCTCTTGAAAGATCAGCTTATTGGTATAACATAAAATTCAATGATATTTGCAATACAGCTGTTCCAGGGCCTGCTTCGTAAAAACTTCATACACAAGTTTTTTTGGGTTTTTGTTGTTTTTTTTTTTTGGGGGGGGGGGGAACTTTCTGCCTTTTTTTTTGTTTTTTGGCAGCAGATAAAACTGGAGATACCTGTCTACATTTTAAGTTTGCTGAGACAGTTTTGGACTCCAGGATAACTTGCAGTTTTAATGAAGTTGTTCCCAATTTATGCTTGGCCAAATGAAATCTGAATCAGGCAGAAAAATACTAAAGCATTTTTCGTTCTCTTTTTCTTTACACAGAAATGAACAGGCATAAAGTATGACAACAATGGAAAGGAAGAAAAAGCTTTTTATTACAATAAGGAGTTAAGCTTCTGAAACTTGTATATTAAAATGCCTTTAAGCAAATGTTATTGTTTGCTTCCTTCCTCTATGCGGTGCCAGTAAGGGGAATTCTTGGCCTCCAGATCACAGATAGGGAACATTTCATTGGCAATAATGGCAGTGAAGGAGTTAGCATGAGAACTTTGCCTTTAGCTCCTTCTAAATGTTAAGTTTTAATTAATGCATTAATTACTTTTTAAGTTGACACAAGCTAAATGGTGTATCAGCTCTGATATGGTTAATGTAGCTTGGCGTTTTCCATTGTCATGTTACAGAAGCCTCTAGGATCTTCAGGTCCTAGCGTTAGTTCTTTTCCAAGGTGCACACGTGGGAGAAGATGGATTGGGAGTAAAAGTGGGAAATAACAAGCCTTCACTTGAAAGGGAGTCTGCAGGAGCTGCCCTGATCTAGCTATATGAATGGAAATAGTGTTACATCTTTCCTCTCTCCCCTCTGTGCTACCCTTCTGACTCCTGCTACTCTTGAAATCTGGGCTTATGGATCACGTCTGCCAGCAGTGTTTGCTTTCCCTTGAAGGATCAGCCACTAATATGGCTTAAAGCACTACCAGCTGCAATCCAGACACGCACTGTATCAAGAGGGAATAGCAGGATCTCGGCCCTATCTTTGTGCCACCACCCCACCCCCCACACACACACACTTAGTAGAGTTTTATCAGACAGATTTACTTTTTGTGTTTGTGTTTGCAGATTCCCACTCATCTCTTAAACTGGTGCAAGGTCTTGGCTTTCAGCTTCCTTTCTTCCTCTTTTCCAATTCCATCCTTCGCAGGTGTGATGTGATTTTAAAGATTTGATTCCTACCTGGATTTGATTGAATTTGATTCCTACCTGGGGAACTTCATAATCGGCCTGAAGGTTTCCTGATGCTAATCCACTCAGCAGGACTATTTCATTTTCCTTTGGTGGCTGTACGTTCATTGAACTGATGAGTTTGGGGAGATTTGGAGAGATGCTGATCAACCTCTGTAGTATGAAAGATAGATTTTGCTCTCAGGTAATGAAATCTGAGTTGCACAGTTACATTCATAAGTAGCAAAATGAAATAACACTTACAGGCAGCCCTTTAGAAAGCTTACTTGAACGGATTGATTAAAAATAGAGCTGCCAGCATTCAAATGCATGTTCTTTCTTTTGAGCCACCAGACAATGGGAACAGTATAAATTTCTGCACAAGTGTCCAGCAGGACAATCTGTCATCCCTTACATTGTCGTATGCTAAGCAGCTCGATTGTATCTGTTCATCTAAATGCTTGCCCTTCCGATTACAAGTGAGTTCCTAAGAGACTGAGAACCCTGTGCTTGTTATTGTCTAAACCAAAAACGATGCACTAAGTATGGTAATGAGCACAGGGCCAATCTTCCCGTTTCTCTCCAGGCGTATGACAGGCAAGAAACCGAAGGGAAAGTTAGCTGGAAACAGCTGATCAAATTGATGCAACGCTAAAGCTGGAATAATGGAAGTCTTTAATACACAGATGAAATATGCATTTCTTTGCTGTTCCACTGAATACCCTCATGACCTTTCATTTGTAATGATACAATCATTTTCAGTCTGTTATGTATTTGCTAGAGGCAAAAGTGGTAATAGTCAATTGGTGATGCTGTGTAACAGAGGAGATTAGTATGGTGACACTGCTAGGCATCCCCAGTGTGTGCAGGAGGCATCTGCGCTCATTTGTGTACAAAGGCCAGACCAAAAGGACAACACCTACCCTGCGAGCGCTTGCAATCCTTTTCTACCAGGGATCTCTGTGTGCTTGCTTTGTGAACAGGGAATCGAGGATGACCCCTTACAGAGTGAGTAAATGCCACCTCGATTTTATGCACTAACCCAGCCCATCAAATGGTAAAGCCATTAGGGGAATGCAGATCTGGGGCACCTAGCCTTATGCCTTATTTACTATGCAATTCAACGATACTTCACTTTTGCTTTTTAATCTTCAAAAAATAAGCTTGTGGTACTGTTATTTTTCCTCAGACTGAATTAGATACCATAAAACTTTCTGGCTTAGCAAATCTAATTCAATTTTGGGAAACAATTCACTTTTCAGTAGACTGATCTTCAGATGAAGCTAAGTATTTATGTTTGACATAACTAAATTTGGTGCTTCAATTCAGTTTGACATTTCAGTATAGTACAAAAAAGTTCTCGTCATTTTCTTTTTTCAAATTATAACCTTTCTATTCTCACACACATTTCTTTACGTATCTCTATTTTTCTACTGCCTAAATTGCCACATTTTATCAGATTTCTTAGGTAGGAAATCATGGCATTTTGTACGCCTTTTACTTCAGTTCCTTACCTTTTGTTCAGAATAAAAAATGAAAAGTCCAGAAAGATTATTATTTTTTGCCACGAAGGTTTAACAGGTAATGCAACATCCTAACTACCAATTAGTAAACAGTTACATATTTCATATGAACAACAGCTATGCTGACATCTTTAAAATTCTTCTATGGTAATGCTTTCACCACATCATGTTGTACAGAGCCCACCCCGCTCATGCTGCACGCTGTACACAGAAACTGCGATGTGCGAGTTTCCTCTTAGGGAAGAATGCACAGCACCTGTGCTAGCTACGCTGAGAGCTAAGGAGCATCATCTTCCAGCCACGGCTCGTACACCCGTTGGGTCTGCACCAGAGGGTACCTGGCTGAAATGCAGCCAAGCCCTGCAGCCTCTGTTGGGGGTCCCCCCACCTGCCTGGTGGGCAGTGCTAGCGGGGGGCAGGGCGGGCAGTGCTATCCAGGGGTAGTGTGGGCAGTGCCAGCCGGGGGGGCAATGAGGGCAGTGCCAGCCGGGGGCAATGCGGGTAGTGCTTTCAAAGGTGATTTGTGCTTGCGAGGGAGTAAAATCATCTCCAGGCATCGTAAAGGGCAGCTGTATAAAGTTCAGGCAAGTTGGCTTCTACAGATATCCAGCTCTAAGACTGAGGGAAAAAAACTTTTGCTATTTCCTTATGATTTCCTATAGCTTTTGTTCCTTAATAAAGACTTTAAACAACAATAAAACCTTATTAGAAACCCACCAGTGCTTCTGTGGATTCAGTAAAGCTAAAGCTCTCAGTCTGTTCTGCACAGTTAACCTGCTGATTCAACAGATAAAACATTTTGCTGCAAGAAGTGTATTTATTTTTGACATTTGAATTTTCATGGATACAGGATGCAGAAAACAGCACAGAAAACCAGTTCCTGCTAATAAATAACTTGCAGGAGGCAAAAAGGTCCCAGCATTTAGCCCGTGAGCTAAAAGTAGTTTCAGCAAACCGTAACACTTTACTGAGGAACACCCTGGATACTCTCGGGAGATCCTACCTTTGGTCACCTACCACATATCGCTGCGTCAGTCGTAGGCACCAAGCAAGGATGATGAAAATGAACTGATAAAGGAAGATATAAACTCAAAAGTGACACTAGCTCATATCTTTAAAATATAACTTCCTCAGATCTGAGGGCTTTTTGGAATGGTATGTAATTTAAACAGCATATCACGATGTAGTTTGTATTAGTGTTTGTAAAATAACTGAGGTGTTTTTTTTTTCTTTTAAATCCCTTTTTTCTACCCTCCAAACTTTCAGTTAAAGAGGTAAAACATACCTTTAGTTCTGTTTTATCTAGACCACTATTCAAGACCACAAAATCAATCTGGAACTTGACTAAAACCGGTTAGCCAAACAAGACCTAAATGAGTAGAAATTCTTAAAGGCTTTCTGGCAGGAGAAAAAAGTGACATCAGAAATTATTTTTATGTAGTATTATAGCAAAATGAAAAATGGGACGTATGATAAATCTGTGTTCACTTCTCTGGTAAGACTGAAGGCTAAGCAAGAAGTCCACTCACATGGTCATGGCTGTGAATTCACAAGCTGCAACAATGGATATTTCTGGGATGGGAGTAAGAAAAGCTGTAATATATGGCCTGGTGTTGAGATAATTTCAGATTCCTGATGTATTGCACTCTGTAAGGGTTAAAAACCTAGGGCCAGCTTTGATTTTTCTGTAGAATTTTGTCCTGGGTTTGTATTGGAGAGTCCTGGCTACCTGAGTAGACCTGCTGTGCATGCAATTAAGACCTAAATTGTTACCTGTTTCACTTGCTCATAGCTGCAGTTGTCTCTGTTTGCATCTAAATTCACAAAACAAACCTGTAATAGGAAAGAAAAAGAAACAGTAGCTTAGAAAGTCGTATTCGAATGGCAGCAACCCTTTTAAAGTCAATATGTGTTCCATTTCTAGTCTTGTAGCTGAATCTGGGAAGCCTTTTCCCAGTACAAGAAAGGTATAAAGGTCAGCAAAGAGAACAGCAGGGTAGATGTTAAGAAAGGAGAAAAAAGGAACAAAAGTAAGAATCATGACTTTATCTGCTCTGACAATTAGCTCATCTGATGAATGGGCAAATGTTGCAAGAAACTGTAATACAGAGGGTATTGGAAAAGTTACAGGGAATGATAAAAATGCATTTGATTGTACATCAGATAAACTCTTCATGTCTCATTTTTCCGATGATTTCTTCTTCTCAGGCATTTGTTGCCAAATGTTTCATAAGTGCAATTGTGACTTGCTTTTAGAGTTTTCTCCACATCACGTAACTATTGTAGTATTTATCTTAATTTCCCAAACTTATGAAATAGAAGTTTAAGACTTTATGGAAATAATTTTTTTTAATCTTGGTTCATGAGTCAATATTCAAGTTTTCAGCAGTGCTAACCGGGCACTCCAATAGGTGGCAGAATAGTTTATTATCTAGTAAGTTTGCCTTTAAAAGTAAAAAAAAAAAAAAAAAAAAAAAAAAAAGAGAGAGAGAGAAAAAAAGAAAAAAAAGTTTTACTTTTAAAAAGTTAAAATTACTACTTTTAATGATAAAATTATTTTGCCCCTTCTTGGATCATTATGAGTTTCAGCAACCATTTAATGGTAGATTGACTTAAACAGAAATTTCAGATCTAAAGACCATTTCATTTCTGAAGAATTTTATTTTTTTTACATGACTGGAAGGCCATTTTCTAATTGTCAGGAATAAGAAAATCCCTACTCCAGCTTTATTTCTGCATTAGAAGCAGGGACTCCAAAGCTAGGCTGACTGTCCTACTTCTGAGCACTGTGGATAATATTTAGAAGTCTGTGAGAGTTTAGTGTTGTCTTGATTTAAACCAAAACCTGGCACAGATTCAGGGCTGAGCTGAGCCAATACGTGATTCCAAATACACTGAAGGTCCAGAATTTACCTTTGAAGAGCTGAGTGGTTTTGTTTTTAATTTCTTTTCCAGTAAACAGCAAATGCTTCTTTCCCTACTTCTGTGTTAATTTCCCCTAGAAAAATAAAATGCTCTAAATTATCCCCTTCACAATATTCTTGTTAGGCATCCAAGCTCCTGTTGGATGCCTGCTTTTACCCCAAGACAACAGTGATTTCGGTTTATATATGCACATACCATATGTACAGATTATGACCATCTGCAGTAACAGCCAGCACGGCAGATGGAAAGATCCAGCCAGACCTCCCATTGTAAACCAAAAGAACCCCAGTGAAAAAGCAAGCTTTTTGCCCTTTAAACAGTTTAATGGCACCTTTATATGAACTTAAAAACACATTGTCCAACATTTTTACAATTATCGGAAAAAATATTTCTTTGCTTGACAATGTCAACAAGCAGGACATGCCACTGTCATATGCATTTTGTGGCTGGCTAACTTTTAAGACATAGCTATAAAAATTTCTGAGCTATGAAGTATTGCAAATACCCTCTAGCAACATAATGTGGGAGTTACGTAATGTCCTAACCATGTTACAGTTAATTATACAGACAAAAATTTGTCTTGCTTTCCACTGGGGTTTTACGTATAGGCATTTTGCGTAGCAGCAATGGGTAGTTATTACAAAGGATTAGAAAATTAGGCTCTTGATTGGCACGTGTACCTGCCCAGCACCCGCAGTGATATGTGCTCGTGAGTCCGCAGGTGCACAGCGGTGCGTTTGCTCAGGGGACCATTGCTTTGGTGATCAGGGTGGGAGTGCTGGAAGGTACGGGGCCAGTTTCTGGTCCTCTCAAGCATGTTCACTACTGAAGGCAGGGCCGTTCTTAAGAGCTTTGTTTCCAAGCCCCCATGCCAGAGCGGTAAGGTCTAGTATTGCGCTGCATTCAGTGTGAAAGCTTTGTGAAAAAGCTGTGTGGGGGCAGTCATGTCGCACGTGCATTCCAGCCAAACACTCAGCTCTCTGGTAAACCTTGTTTTGTCATTTGCTACCTACATGTTGGTACAATGGTGCATGCCTTTGCTGTGCTATACACCGCACTCCCACCAGTGACACTCAGTACCATCCTAAAGGTATGCCCTCTCTGAGCAGCCCAAAAATCACCATCTCTGTTTCATGTGGCGTGGATGGTGTGTAACTTAGTGATGCCTCACTAGAAGAAATAATAGTACAAGCAGGAATATCTACTATTTAAAGTCATATTCTCTTTGTTTCATCTTTTTTAGAAGATTTTTTTAATCTTCTAAACCCCATTGAACTTATAAGATACATCTTTATATGTATATACATTTTATATATATATGTATTACAAGTCCTTCTAAGGACCCAAAGAACTTATATTATAAAACCTATGGCGATACTATATCCAGTTTCCAAATACACTTTTCAAATTCCATTGACATTGATTTATCCACCACCAATGCAGGCTCTTAGTGTTTTCCTGTTCTGTGGATTTTGCAGTTTTAATTATAGACAATTTTAAAACAAAAATAGTTTTGCACTGGTGAAAGACACTGAAGAATTAATTTACTCTTTCCGTTTCGCTGTTTGCTTTGAGATTAGCTGTGCTTTGAGCAGGAGGTGGGATGAGATGGTTACTGTAATCATAAATCAACTCTACAGCTCCATCCTTGCAGGCTCTGCACTACTTTACCTTCCAGGGAGTTCACTGTGAGGATATTTTTCTTGGGGATACTTCACTAGAGGTGCTCAGAAAGATCCATCTGAAAACTCTCTCACTGTTTTCTGCTTACATGATACAAAATTTAAGCTCTCATTAGCTTGCATTGCTTGATGAACTTCTAGTAATCATCAGACACCTCCGTCAAAACAAGGCAAAACACTATATAGTTCATAAACTGTAGGAGGGAAATATTGCACAGGTTATGAAGAAAAAGCCAAATTCAGGCCAGCATTTGTTAACCTCAATTTAATTCCGACTTTCCCCCCTTGGACCAGATGAAGGTTAATTTAAGTAGAACCTAGCCTTGTCCTAATCATAGTATCTTTAAATATCGGTTGTTTCCCATACACTTCTCCTTTACATCTTACATCCTTGTCTTCCTAAAAACATTTTTTCTTTTCCAAAATGTGTCTGCTCTCCACTCATACGGAGTTACTGTCAGCTACTGTCTGGAAACCATGCAGAAATGCCAAGATACTGCCTGTTTTGCTGACTTAGGAAATAATTATTTTGGGGGCAGAAAGCAACTAAAATTAAATGGTGTTATGTAATACAAAAAGTTTAAAGACCACCACCCAAATGCTGTCTTTACACAGTGAGACAATCACCCACAACTTTAGGTTCAGTAGTGTTTCCAGTGTAGAAATCCCGTTTACTCAAATGAGAACAATCTGCTCCCTTTGATGAACATGTACCACTGCACTCCAAGCTAGAATCTCAGTAGCGGCGGAAAGCTGTTTGCTACATAACCAGGAACCATTTAATACACAACCATTTTGCAAATAGCAACTCTTCTACTATGTGCATTCTTGTACAGGAGTAACATGAATCTATTTCTGACCCCCAAGCCTCTCTTTATAACATTCTCCAAGGATTTCTACTACTCTAGTACCAGGCAGATTATCATCACTAACTTGATGAACTTTGATCGCAAAGAAGTCTGCTTTCCAGACTCATCTAAAAAACAAATAGGAGAAACTTTTTTTTTTTTCTTCCCTATTTTGCATGGTAATTTCTGTGGCTGGGAAGATGTGTATAGAATAAATTCTCTAGATCAGCAGTTTCCAGTCCTGAAATCTACTGTGTAGTCAGTGTAGAAATTACAGACACCTCAGTGTCCACTATCTGCAAATTAAGACTATTACTTCTTAAAAGAGCTACATGTTAAGAAATAACTTGTTTACAAAGCACTTAAGGATATAATGTACTATACACACAATACATTTCACTCATTGACAGATGGCCTTAGGGAACTGCTAAAAGCATAATACTGTTCTCTCACTTTGGAAGAGTAAAGCAACTTTTTTTTTTTTTTTTTTTTTAAGAGTACTGATGCTGGCAAGCAGCTGAATGACAAGCAAAGAAATACATTATTGTCTACAGTTTCCATATTTTTGGGGCTATGACTGTGCAGTTAAAGACAGTATCAAATGCCACCATGGGGGCAGGACAACTTCAGATGGCACCTGCACCCGTGCAGCTGATCCTGCCCAGCCTTGGCCCAGGTGCCACCAGCAGACAGGGTCTGGTGCCAGCACCTCAGCACCAGCTAAGCTTCTGTGGATGCATTTGAACCTGCAGGGGAACTGTGCAGAGCTCACTGCAACCTCTGCTGTCCTGGCTGGTATGTCAGTATGTAAATGCTGTCTGGAGACTGAGTTTATAGGGTCTTTACATCCCAGGTCTATGCTTTCTCCATCCTCTCATTCATCTCTCTGCCTTCTGTCACACCATCAAGTCTACTTAGACATGCAAGGTGCTGATTCAGACAGCCCAGGAGGGAGTTAGAGGAAATAACTGGTTTGGGACTGCACTCCAACCTGCCCATAAAACCCACCCTTAATTTCCTACAAACAGATGTGAAGATGACGATTAGTCCCAGGAGAGATTGCAGGAGAAAATAATTCAGAGCAGCCAGTTCCTGGGTGCAAAGGAAAAACATAGTTTAAATGCCTGAGCCTGAGGCCGTGCGGGATGTATCCGTGTTCTGTCCAACAGTGGTTCTGTCAACAAAACCAGCTGAAGCACTGATGAGGATGCTGTCCTCACCGGCAAAGAGCTGCAGCAGCAACTCTATTTCCACAGCGGGAGAGGCAAGTTCAGACTGTGCTGTTCCTGGCACTTGAAGCTTTCCCCAGCGACACGCCGACATTATCTTGTTCGCTCTGAGTGTCTGTTGCTGCCAGGAGCCGGGCGGTGGGAGCGGGCAGGCAGCTATGGCAGGGCGCTCCGCTGGCTCCTCCGTCCTGGGTTTGGTGATGCAGGCGTGAAGCTCTCACGATGTGACTTTTAAATCAGTATGTCTCGGACTGTGCTTCCTTGTCTCTTCCCTTGCCCCTCGTGCCCAATGTGACTATCACGCATCTTACATTAAAGCAGTGATGTTGTAATTATTTGGCATTATCCTTTGAGAAATGAAAGGCTTGGCATTTATTTCCACATTCTTTCCCCTCTCTGTTTTGGGCAGGTATTCTTTGCTGTCAGAACGTGTGTTGTTTCTTGTACGCTATTAGGGTGCTGAACACCTCATCCACTTTTTAAATGTAGAACTGTGAAGCTACAGTTTGTGAAGAGGGCTGTGAAATTTTACAGCATCTATGATTACTATGACAGTTGTTTTAAAGGATTTAATGGAGTGTCTGACCTCATTTATTTCTGCTCTCAGCAATAACTCTGTAATGGGATGGCAGTTTTGGAATTCTGAGCCTTATTCTCATCCTAATTTCATCTGTGCAAAAGTAGAAAAACAATTCAGTTGTTCTAAACTTTTATTAGACCAATGTCAGAGTCTCCTGGCTTTAGAAAGATAGTTTAGATCACTGTAATTTCCCCATAGCACAATAACCAAATACAGCAACTCCAAGGCATCACTCACTGGAATGGTGTCTGTTTCACAGAAACAGCCGTGTGTCATGCTCCCTTAGGAGCTGAAGTCAGCAAAATCCCTAGGAAAAAATATTGGTTTCCTCCCTGCATCTGAGACAAAGCAAACTAACCCACAGAAAATATCAAAGGAGTGGCACTGTGCCATAGTTTGTCTGTTTTCTGTGAGTTTTCTGTGAGCTTTGTCTCATTGGCCAGCAACATTCACATATTTTTCACTTATATTAGGATGGTGTACAATGCGTTTTCCAGCGGGTTCTAGCAGTGTAGCCACTGTTTTTTCAGTCTGTATGACAAGACCATTTGTTTTGATGGTTATCAAAATGCTGATCTGCAAAGCTGATATCAAAAAGGACATTGCATTTATTTTCACTTGAATTATTTATGCTAATGTGAAGGCTAAGAACTCTTGGACTTCGTGTGAGAAAGATCTATATATATCTCTCCTGTCTGTAAGGACCCCTAATTACTGACCTCTTTGTTCTTTAAACTTGCAGTTTGTTGAGTCTTGTAATCTCAATAGAGTTAAGTACCATTTTGTGTTGTTTTTTTTTTAAGAAAGACAAAAAAAAATTGCTGTAAAATGATGACTTCTGAGTAAATGTTCTGAGATGTTACATGAGATTACCCTTTAGCTAATAATTAAACAAACTGCCTTAAAATTTTGGAGATCCTAGGAATGCTTTTAGGATCTAGGTTTGGTAGGACTTGTGTGAAATGAGGATGCTTGTGTGAATTCTTTGGGAAGATTGTGGCTTTGGTCATTTCACTGCAATTATTTACAAAAAGAAAACTTTCATAACTGACACCTGAGGCCAGTATGTCTGTGCCTCTCAAGACAATTTGTACAATATAATTCTGATTCATGTGCTGACAAGCCGCTATCAGGTTTTCACTGTGACTCAGGCTCCAAAGAGTTGAAGTCACTCGACACTGCAGCTTCAGAAATTTGAGGTCTCGGGCAAATTAATTGTATTTGATGCGAATCTTGTTATCGATAACTCCATAACTGCCTCAATGACTACGCACATTGGGTGCAAAGCTTACTTCACAGAAATGACTCTGCATCCATCAAAGCCAAAAGCAATATCCAGCCTAATCTTTCTACCCTTTGCTTGTCTCTCATTACCATTAAATAGTTTGTTTCTCTGTCACCATTTTAATTTACATCATGGGATCAAAAGTAGTTCTTGCTGCAGAACAAGTAGAAAGTATTACTGCTTGTGCAAGACTACAAAGTTAATGTACATTTCTATAAAACCTTATGCACCTGCGTTAGTCACCTTAAATCACTTTTTTTCCTAGGCCTTATGCTTATTTATCTTCCTTCTTTCTGTACCCATTTAAATGTCAAGTAGAATCTCAGAGGACCAGATAATATAACTGTGACAGTTAACAAAGCTGAGAAATCTGATTTCAAGGCCAGTCTGAATAAAACAATGATAAATATAAAACAATAAACCATAACTGATACCATCATTTAGCTTTGTTCAAGTCAATCTTTTCTTTTCTATTTCCTGTATTTGAAGATTGTTGGTATGGAAAAATTATGGTTCTATCAGACCACTGCAGGCAGGGGAGGTTATTTTCAAGGACGACTTGTTCTTCCTGTGCAAAATAACAAGTATGACCCTGAGTCCTGTCTGTGGGTTGCACAGAAGCCAGCCCTCCTTTCTCCTTTCCTGCATCGTTTGATGCACGCTGGTGCCTGCTACGCAAATATCAGCACAGTCTAGAACAATATGCCAGTGACCAGGCTGCTCCAGAAAGACAAAGATAAAACTTTCTAAAACTGTACTTCCAAATTTTAGACACTTCCAGGGAAAAAGATTTCATAGAAATTGTTGAAACTTCCAGTTGTCAAAATGCCATGAAGTTTTTAACTGCTGTGGTTAACTACAGGCCAGACTCTGCTAAATAACTGCACCAAAGAATATAAAATATGTAATGGTTTGGAAAAACGAGCTATTTAACAATGAAACTGAGGTGAAAGACTGACTCCCTGCAGCCCTAAATTTCAATTATTTTGGCAGTGTCTGCCCGGGCCAGCCTTGTTAAGCCAAGAAATGTAACTGCCTGGGGTCTACAAAGCCAAACAGATGCAGTCTTTAATCTTACAAGCAGCCGAAGCAGGGAATTATTGCTATGTTGGATATATGGAGAAGAGAACATTGATGGTGCATTAATAAAGGAATGTTCAGATTTCTGGGACAGTGGAGTATTTGCCTACTACTTTAACACAGAGGTAGTTTCATTTGGTACAGTGTTGCTCTAAACTACTACAAGAATCAATTATTTTTCCCAAAGACATTTCTATGTCATGTAAAATGAAAAAAAGGAGATTAAAAAGTTATAAGTACTTAAATCCACTCTGTTTATCTATGCATGTCAAACAGTTCTATGGTGCTCTACAGGCATTTCCAGTACTTGAGAAAGATGAGGAAGTAAATGCTGCTAAACCTAATTTAAAAATGTAAATGATTTTGCTAAACAAAGATGTCAAGTGAAAACATTCCATAGCAGTGACTATGACAGAATGATTGGACCCAAGTTCCACCTGCTCTGGGTCTCTCGGGTGTATGAATGAGCAGGTATTGCCAAAGCATATCAACTGGATAGCAAGAGTAAATTGTGTCTCATACAACCAGATACAAGCTGTTAGATCAGAAGCAATATCTGAAATAGTGTATTTTTTTAAAACTGATGTAGTTAGCTATTTCTCCCTTGCCTCTACTACTCAATAATGTTTATCACTTCATTATGATACCCAACATGTTCCCCCCCCCCCCCCACTTTTGTGGTATAATTTTAGTGTGCATAATAGTTTAGACTATGTTTCTCATTTTCATAATGTCTTTCACCCAGTGGGGCAGGTCTGCTAAGTATTGGTGTCCCCTGGGCTCAGGTGCCTTCGTTCTGGGCTACGGTGGGGGCACAAGGAACGGGGAGGTGGTACTTCACAGGGCGGCAGACAAAATCAGCAGCTCCATGGTTGCCACATCTCCTGAACCATGTCTCCTGATAAATCTCTACTTAAAGCCTTTTTTGGAGCGGATTTCAGGACTGAATCCAGTAGATCAGAAACTATTGTCTCTGGATTAGAAACAGACCTCTCTGCTGCACTGCTTAGTGAGATCCTTCTGTAGTAAAGCCCACCATTCTGTAAGCTCTCTCTGCTTTTGAGAAAATGAGGTAGGCACCAAGGAAGGAAACACACAGGTTTGATGATAGGGTTTGACTGAGCTCAGCTGTATGATAAATATGCATCAATGTACATATTCAGAATAAAAATCAGGTTTGTAAAATGTAAGTGATCAGGATAGCGCCCTAAACTCTTCCTTCTCCCCACCAAGACCATCCTGGCCCCAGTGCTGCTTCTTTCTTCCTGGGTCATAATGTTAAATTTTTAAACCAAGACTATCTGAAACAGAATGCTCCATCCTTCCCTTACAGCACTTGCATTCAGGGCACAAAAGATCCAGCTACAGCTGAGCAATGTAACAAGCAACAGAAATTACCACCTCATAGTGGATACAGCCTGGTGACTGTTTTTAGCTCCACACACTTTATTTTCATCTAACAGAGACATCCTATAGAAATCTCTAGATTAAGTTAAAATACAAATAAAAAAATCCACTTATTCTGTGACTGAACCAGTTTGTTCTTTAGAGACTTTTCCCACATAAAACAAAGTCTTAGCAACTAGCTAGTGGTTTCCACTGCAATTCAGAAGTTAACATACCCTGTTCTAAAGATTGTGTTCGCAACACATGGCATAGCCTCTAAATTCAGCAATTCATAGTCTCTAAATACAGCCTTAAATCTAATAACTTACATTAGTTCAGTTACACAAAGGCCAATGAAGATAAGACACAAACTACTAGGAAAACATTAACAAGAAAGCAGAAACCCAGAAATGTCAGTGCCAGGCTTGTCAGCGTGGATTAGCCCCGAACAGCAGTGATGCCCTCTGCTTTGTGTGTCCCCTCCTAACCCTACGCTTCAAACAAAAGGCTAATTGCCCAACTTCACCAGCTCAGTCTTTCACTGTGGCCTTTGCTCCTGCTAGAACCTGTGGCTCACCAATCTCTCTTTTCATCATTTCCGTGTAAAGTTCTGTAACAAAGATAACATATGGTTGCCAAAAGCTTCAGTCGTTTTAAATTAAACCTTTAGGGGCTGACCTCTGTTCCTGCTGAAGGAGACTGGCGTAGCATCTGCCTGCTCATGTATACTTTACAAATTCCTGGGCAGCTGTTAGACAGGTTATAAATAGGTACCGCTCTGAAGTAGCAAGATGACTTGAAAAAGAAAACACATTACACGTCCACATGCTTATGAAGTGATCTGGAAAACAGGTGATTGATGATTGGCTGTGTGAGTGCTGGCATCAGAAAAGCCTGCTTACCTACACGTTAATGTTTCAAGGTTAACTTTTCAGATCTTGAGGTGTAAGCTCTGACTGATGCTTTCCCATCAGCAGAGTGTTTATGACGGTGTGGCTTTGCCTTGTTCCACTGTTGCATAAGCAAGGTTTGAGGTCACACTCAGCTGGTGCACTCACAGTCTCCCAGTTTCATCTATATTCATGAAATCATTAGGTACTTTCACCTCTGGGACCTCTGGCCTAGTGTCAAATTAGATATCTCCCAGTAAATCTGAAAGTGACTACCGATTGTCACACTGAGACCTCGACCACGTGTACTCACAAGCTATGTCTTAATTGGAAATGGAGATGCAATCTGGTAGCTTTGTGTGGCACATCAAGCATGTCAGCTACTAGATCCTGCAAACCGCAGAGAAGCCACAGGAAGAACACTGGCGGGGCAGAAGCACCAGTTCCTCTTCCTCCTACTGTCAGCACTGGTGGCAACACAGTCTGTCTCCTTATCAAAGCTACCCACCCTCCAGCCTTCTTTTTCCTTCTCACCTGCCTCCCACAGACCATCAGGGCTTAAAATTTGGCTAGAAAAAAATCTGAAGCCCCATGCTCAGCTGCTGCTGCTGGAGGCAGTGGCTGTGGCAGGCTGTTGGACTTGTCTCCATCAAGGCATGGGACTCCTCTTTCTATTTCGGCCTCTCGGAGCCACCGGGGGAGGCTCGGTAGCCAAACGTGTCCCTGAAAGGAGTGAGCGTGTAGGTCCGTCTTCTTTTGCATAAGTAGGGCTTTTGGTGCTGCCCTCGCTTTCTCTCTGCCTATTTTTAGAGGACTGCTTTGTGTTAGCACCCATGGAAAAAAAAAAGCGTCTTCTATGATACCACCATCTCTGATCCCACAAATTTTTTGAAAATGAAATCATGAATCACCATGCCTACCATGTTGCAGAATGTGCTGTTCAGTCACCTTAAAAAGATTCTTCAAGTCAGTTAATTTGACATCTTAAATATATGCTCTCAAAACCCTAAATGCCACTGCATAATTAGAAAGCCTTAATTGAACTCTGAAATTTCCTTTTTTACCCCACTTTTCCTTTATTTGCTCGCCCCTCAGCTTGAATTTGCTCTTTGATTGCTCTCAGTTGAGCCTGAAATTATTTGTGTTGATAAACAGGCAACCAGAAACCATAGCCATGCTTCTTTATGGAGGCTGTAATCCTAGGTATTCTCTTGATCCTTAAAAAAATATTTAATCAAACTGATTTAAATCTAATTCAACTAGTTTGTCAAACAATTTTTATACATATGAATCCACAAAATGGCTTTGCAACAATGTTTTGCCTAATTACATGTAGTTTTGGACAGGTTTCGGTCTTGCCCTAGTTGAAGTCTGATCTATTGATTTCCAGAATCCAGTAGGAAATAGTAAAGATAAAAAATTTCCTCTCACAGAGTTATTTAAGCAGCATTCAGGGAAAAAATAGGGAGGGAGGGCGAGGTGGTGCAGATCTGGTAGGACTTATCTTACCCAAATACACTGTTTAAGAAGCAAGCTGGGAAATTCTTTAAGGTGTTCATAATACATAAAGTGATTTTAACCAGAAAACCTCATTTTGGTGGATTTGATACCAATTCTTCCCAAATACTTAGAATGATTACTTAGCAAAACAGTACCTTTAGATTCTAAGTAGAGGTTACTTAGAAAAACTACCCACCTTTGCATACCATCAGTTAAAAAAAAGAGTGGAATATCTCAGTCAAACATCTTCTGCTGGAATCTGGAGGTGGCCACCGCATCATAATTATTGAAACCATCCCTAATCCCTGCATGTCGGGCAGAAGCACCCATGCTTCTGCACACTCACCCATTCTCACAAGCTCTGTATTCCCAGAGCCAGACTACACAGCTGCTGAAATCATGGATGTTTTTCTTCTAAGTTAAATAGTGGCAGACAGAAATAAAGATCTTTCTGTCCATGAGTCAGTTGGGTTATTAGCTTTATCATTACCATTTTTAGGCTCCGCAGCTTAGAAAGACGAGTTGTTCATTCCACGTATTTGTATATGTGGCTGGAGAAAAAATATCTGAATAAAACTTTTGAGGGGTTTAGAACAAACCCCTTAAAGCAAGAATGTCTTAGCTTTCAGTTTCTCATATATGAAATGATGAAGCTGGAAATTAAAAAGATTTTCTGGTCTGAACCTTCTTGCTCCCCCTAGACGAGCTTCTCCCAGGACAACATCTGCTTTCTTCACAGCCTTATTAAACCTGTAGGTCCAGAGCAGTGATGGAAACCGGTCTGTGAGGCTCCCTGGCGTGCTTTCTGTGGCATCATCCCTGCACTGGGCTTGTAATGCAGAAAGGGGTCTAGAAGGTCCTACAGTGATGATGAAAGTCAGGGCTTTTGTAGCTCCCAGTTTCTTTGCAGAGGAACAAAGAGATGAGAAATCCTGGTATCCAGTTGTGGACTGGATTGCGTCTTTTTGGAAAAGGAGCTAGAAACCCCAGCCTAAGCCAGTTTCCTGCAATACTACCAGGAGTGGAGTTTTAGGTAATTTCAGTAACAGTGTGAGGCATGGTTCCTGATTGTTCTCTAACTTACACTGATGCTTTGAGAAGGTAAATGCCTCTACAAAACAGGAACCCCTATCCCTGCTTTTGCTTACCCCTGGTAACTTTTTCTTAGTGTGTCTAGGAAAAAAAAAACAACTATATGTAAACACTGTAATAGTAAAATGGATGTCGTATGGACAGCTGTAGTGGATCTTTCAGTTCAAAGGGCACATGAACATACACTTTGTCTATACAAGGTCCTGAGTTCTGGAGAAGAAAACACCTATGGCAAAACACTTGACTGCAATTAGGTGCAACTTACAGTGGAAGTTAGAATTCATGCTCTGAATGCAAAGAGCACAAAGCTGTGCAGAACTCCCAACCCTAGTATGTTCTTGAATTGTCACGCCATCATCAGGCATGTGTGTTTATCTGGGGAATGAAATAACTGCTCATTTTACTTAACAGAAGCGCTAATGCTGCAGCCAGAAGCAGACTGAGCTGGAACAGAGGCAGTCAGACAAGCTGCCTGGAGGCAGACAGTCTTTGCACTCACTCAGGCCCACTCACAAATTTCTCAGCTATTTATAAAGATATACCTGTGAAGTCACACCCCCTCTAATGAAGACGACATGAGGATTATCTGAAGCAGGAGTCTGTGCGTGGCTTTCTTGTGCATCCAGTTTAATAATGCCTAACGTGTGATCTTCATTCATCTTCCTTCTGGTTTGATACTGTGCGTCTATGAAATGTCTTCATGCAGAGCAGTGAGGTTTGTGACACCTACATTATAAAGCATGTAGAGGAAAAGACACTTCCCCATGGTTTCTGGGAGAGAGAGATCCCAACTGTTCACAAACTACCAGCTGAAATTTGTTCAGTGTCAGGTAATATTCTAGAAAGTGTTTGCCCACCTTTCGTTGCTGCATTATTATATTTTTTGTCTGTTTTCTGTCATTACTATTATTTAGCCTCCCATTGCTCCACTGCTGAGTAGCTTTGGGAACCAGGTGGGATTTTGTTTCCTGCCTTGCCATTGAATTGGTGGGCTGTCCTGGGATGCGAGAACCTAACTGGCTACTTCCCAAGCGTTTCCCTTCCCTGCACATAGAGATAAAAGCCTACTGAAGAAGGGTGTGTTACAAGGATTGACGTCTCAGTTTTGAGGACATCAGAGATATTTCACAAAAATTAAGGAAACCGAAAATTACCAGTTGTTACTTCTATGTCATAGTTACTTGCTTTTAGATTACAATTTCCTTTCCCCCACTATTTAAATTTTGGTGACTTATTTTCCTTGCCCTTGGCTCCCATCGCTACTTTTTGGAGTCATTAACAGTTATAATTAGTATGCATAATTTAACTTTTTGGTAGATAGGAGACTGGGAATGGTATAAGAAATGTAGCTCTCCTCTACACACAGTAGAATTCGATCCTTTATATTTCAATGCTTAAAGAGGATCTTGAGTTGGTGGTCTTATATGACGTGTTTGGAATAGCCTGACTCAGAATAAAAAAAGTATCTTCTGGAAGACAGAGCTAATTATCCATTAACATTTGGATGCAATGCTTGTCTTACATTAATTTCCATGCTTGCCAAAATGATTCTGGCAGAGGAACCAGCTGTGAAACGTAGAAATAAAAATACTAGTTTGGAAGTACTAGATATGCCACGTAGCTGCCTGGAAAAGGATGCACATGAATGGAAGTGTGAGACAGCAGTATTACGCAGGCGGGAGAATTTACAAGTGATACGAAGCAGCTCAGGCACACCTTCTGCACTGTAATCTAAATAACAAAAAAGACTTCATGACAGGTATCCCTCAGCTATACAGTGGTACCTGCCTTATCTCACCAAAGTGAGATCAGGCTACTGCAAACCATCAAAAAATCCATCCTTGTCAAAGCAGGGCCATTGCACTCACAGCTTCTCTGTCCACAACTTCAACAGGACGCAGGGCGGGTTGGGGAAACATCAACTTGAAGCCATGTCTGGGCCTTCCTTCTGTTGTACAGTCCTTCGCATGATTAAAGAGTGACAATTTCCCTCTCTAGCTTTGAATGGAGAAAGTATTTTCCCACTTCTTGTCCTGTATTTTCATTAGGATGGCCACAAAAATCACATTACTGCTTTCAGATTCTATGTAAGAATCTCTGCCGTGAGCTGCACAACTGCTGTCTAAGATGCAGACGAGATTTTCAACTGCTCTCCTTGCAAGCCCTAATGGAGCATTTCCAGAAGCAGACAACCCAGTATATACTACCTTCTGTGAGTCACCCAAGTTCACTAAATAAGGTCCTGATGTGATTTTCCTGTGTCTCCCCAACCCAGCCACAATTCTTTTTTAGGTACACATTGTACGTTGTCAGAAGGCTGAGTTATACTGCTCTGCCTCCAGCATTTTTAGCAACTATGTACCTGGAATTTAGTCACAATTACTCTTCAGAAGTGCGTATTTCAAATGAATTGGTGGATATATGGGTCTTGATATTTTAGAGACTATCCTTATTTTAATGGCTGGACCGCACTGATGAATCAACCCAAGTCATCTCTTCATAATCCATTGCTTCAAAAACAGCTGTGAATATTTTCTTCCCATTAAGGTTTATTCCTCTGGGTTTGATGCAATTAATTGTCACTTATGACTTAAAGAAAATATGCCAATAAATATTTATGCCACATGCACCATCTGCTTTCTCTGGTGCCCTGTATACTTAATGTTTAACAAATTTCTGTAAGCCTCACCCTGCAATTTATGTTAAAGGGAGCCCGTGGTTATAACGGCAGCACGCGGTCACAGATGCCCACTCTGGAGGCAGCACAAGAATCCTATTTTTTGATAAAGCAGACCGTGGAGGCACCGAGGATATGGCAGTGTGAAATGCTGAAGGGGACACAGCTGCAATACCATGCTTGATCCTCCCGGTGTTTATTTATAGCTTTGTCAGAGTAAGGCTAAGCATCCGGTTCTCTTAAATACAGATAGGAAAACACTGGTGTGTGAGAGTATCACAGAGGGTCCAGAAAGAAGACAGCAGATCTAGACAAATAATTAAAGAGTGTCTAAGTCTGAAGTTACAAGAGAAGAAAACCTACTGTCAATCTTCCTCACCCCAAAATTCATGAAATGGCTTTTGGCTGCTGTATAAAATACGTGCGTGATACTGAAAATGTGGAAAACCAACCCTTTAAGGGCATATTTACTTTCTGCCTTGACATTAGCTCATATGTGAAGATAGGTTTTTTCAGAGCTAAGTATGTATAAGAGCAAAAAGAGAAACATATTGTACAGATGATACAAGCAATCCTTTCAGTAGTCTTTTAAACTAGTGCTCAGCCTTCCCGCACCACACTCCATCAGGCACAGAGTAACTGGTGAAGAGAGGGTTTCTAATTTCTCTGTGCAAGCAAGAGAGAGGCTCTCTGGAAGGTACAATTCCTTACCACAGCAGCACGAAACACCCACGCATGCCTGAGGAAGGATGAAGGACTAAGACTCAATGCCACAATTTAGCCTGCAGCTGTTGATTCCGGCTCCTTGTCAGGATATAATTAAGGTATCGTCTGGCTGAATGGGAAGACAGGACTTAAAACTAAAAATACCTCTAGTAATTATGGCTTAGATCTGGAAAGAATGGATGGATTTTGATTTCTGAAAAAGACAATGCTGTTCTTGAAGATAGCTGAGTAATTAATGACTGAAAGGCAAAGTAAACACGCTTGTAATCCCCTGTCTATGTAACGTACTGCTGAGGCTGTGCATGCAGCCTCATGAGGGAGGACAAATATCTTAGTATGTAGGTCTGTCTGTCTATTTTACGCAAACAAATAGGGCTTTGCTATGTTTCTTAGGAAATTTAAGTCTTCATTCAAACACTATAAAACAAATTGGTTGTTTCAGCTCTGTGGTCACTATTCAGGAACACACGTATGGTTTTGCTTTAAAAATCCCAATAAACAAACAAACAAAAAAACCTTCTTTGGGATCCAGGATTGCCCTTCCATCCATGGCTGTATAAATTGCCTTGTTGACTATACCAAGAAGAAGAAACAGCCTCCTTTTCTGAACTCCTGTAAGCCTAGATCCCCACTCTTCAGTAATGGCACGCTTTCATTCTTTGGAGACTCCGGAGAACTTAGTGGAGACAGGAGCCCCAGTTAAAAGATACAAAATCCCAGTCCCAGGGCTTAAGATTTCAACACCCTGACCAGCATCCACTGTATTGTTAGCAAGTTACCTGGAAGGAATTCCGGTATCAAAGACTGATGTAAAATATAAATCTGTACGTTTGTATCTAAACTTCTAAAGATATGTAGCATCAAACCTCTAAAAAGACTTGAGTGAAGAAATGAATGAAAACTACTCATAATCTACTTTAATTCAGTCGAAAGCTGTTCTCTTTTTCCTCCTCACAATATACCTTGCCAAACATTTTCTCTTTCTGCATATGTTATCATTTGTTTGAATTAATTTGTGGGAGCTGTTTCCTGGATGTTTGTGTTCCATCGCTTGAGTGAGCATTGGAATTTGAAGAATTGGCCAGAAAAATGAATTTCTTGATTTCATAGTTACTTTTTTCTCTGAATCAACTTACTACATGTTTGTACAAATGCCAAGGCAGTAAAAAAGATGAAGTAGGGGCTGGGGGAAGAGCTGAGACCGCAAAAGTCCTGATCTGACCAGCGCAAATTAACGCGTAATGTCATCCTTCACTTCCTCCTGAACCTGTTTAAAAGCTCATGGCTAAACTGCAGTGATACTGGTAGTGCTCAGGTACCTGCTTAGGACAGCGAAGCTATGCAGCAGCAAGGTAAGTGGCCAGTTCTGGAAATTCAGCTGCTATGATGGCAAGATGACATTCTTCATTCTCTCAGTAAACTGAAAGATCATAGCCAGCATGATCCATAATTCCATCACCTTTTTGCTTTCTTAACAATCTGTTTTATTTCTCACCAAGGCAACAGCCTTGCCACCCTTCACTAATACAACCGTATCTTCCTTTCCTTGAGATGTTACTGTCTGTCTCGCAGACTGGGTATGATCTCCTGTACTCAACTAACAACCCCAAGCTGCAATTCTTCCTCCACCTGTGCTGTGGATGGAGTAGGGTTCTTCTGCCACCACCAGCGCTCATCAGACCGCTTAGAGGAAAAGTGCAAATGGCACGGGGTCAGACAAAAGCAGCCAACACTTAAACGAGAGGGTATTTTAACAAGACTGAATGTGACTGAAGTTTGGGCTGCCGTCCTTCCCCCTTCCCTCTGGCCATGCGTTCCTGCTGCTCCCTTGGGCTGGATCTAACCAACATACAGCTGCATCTGTCTATGCATATAGCCTACGTTATACGCACACTTGTATGGAGTATTCTGGTGTGAGCATTCATGCTGTTACAGAGCAGGAGTGCTTGCAAGCAGAAAAGTTGCTGGACTATTTCAAGAATGTTTCAAATCTGTGAGCCCTTTAATGAAACTGTTCTCTCACCCATCTGCCTGGAAAGTCAGATTTTTTTTCAGTTATGAGGAAACACAAAATGAGCTTTAGAGCCCTTGACACATCCTGGTTCTTTAAAATGTGGTATCTTGTTATGCTAAAATAAGAAATGAGCAGGTTTTTATTGCTTTGTTTTAAATGAAAAGCAGAGATCTTTTACCTACCCTATCTATCACTGCCATTTAATGGTGTAAATTTTGTGTTTCTACTTCTCCAGAATAATGGACAAGAAGTCTGCAGCATTTCTGCCAAAGTCTGGGAATCCCATTACCCCTCACACAGAAGCACACTGCTTGGGAAGGGAGGGGAAGGGTGTATTTTCCTAGATCAGTGGTTCTCAAGTGCAATTTGAGCCTTGTTACACTGTATGGATCGGGCAGGCCTGTTTCCCAGCCTCCATGGTGGGACAGGGTGGTTGTGTGAAGAGGAAGAGGGGATGATGCCACATTCAGGGGGTGGGGCGGGGAGGATTACTGGAGTCTGGGTTTTGAGACAAAATCTTTCTCAATGCAAATGTAATTTTTAATTGCTTTTCCATCTGTTGCTGGTCTAGAGTATGGAGTCCAGAGAATTTCTGGAAAATTTACTGCTATGATTTATGCATCATGAGGTACATGAATGCCATATGTCTTGCAGGACTAAATACCATCTTCTTCTTTTGGTTTTGTTTTGTGTCCTCCTTTTTCTTAATTAATTCTTTTCATTAAGAATTCCTAAAAGACAATTAAGATACATCTTCAGCAGCATCACAATACTACTTTAATCATGCTTGTGCTTACTGCACAGGCATTGAAAAGAAAAAATGTCAAATCTTAGGAAATGCTAAGAATCATAAATTACTTTCCTGTCTGCAAGATTAAGACTTTGCACTTTAGGAGAGTCCAATGCTAGAAGAAACTATAAATCATCTAATTAAGGAAGGAATTAAATTTCTTAACTTGTACTAACATAAGCCAACCACAAATGTTCAGCACTGCTAATTAAATAATCTAGATCTTTGGAGGGAAAGTTAGAAGCAAAGTATCTATCAGTTTTTTCTTTTTAAATAAGGTTTGCTTAAAAGTGTGTCCAAAGCAGGGAACATTTGATGTAGGTCCAGAGAATGACAGTTGACAATAATGGAGTGCACAAAGTTGTATATAATTATGTGAAACTATGTTTATTTTATGAGGTCTCTCCATGGGGTAATCTCACATTACCAATATTTTAATTACATTTATAAGTCACTATGTGCAGCTTATGAATGATTATGTCTCATGAATCCATGTATTTTATTATATTAGGTGGATTTAGATTAAGTTCTCATTCAGTGGAAACAAACATAACAAAACTTTCATACATAAACTGACTTTAAAATTTATACTATCTAATTATAATATTTGCATGAAACAACGTATTCTAATTTGCAGCAGTAAACTGCTGCTAAACAGTATCATTGTTAATTGAACTAAGTTTAATTTAATGTTTAGAAATTACTCAAATATTCTCTGAAGAGGAAAAAAACATAACATAGATGTAGAAGATGTTCTTTGAGGGAGTTTAACTTTTTTAGCCGACAGCATGGCAAAATCAGATAGACTCGACTTAAGGAGGGTAGCACACTTCAGCCCAGGGATGTTTTAAAGAGAGATGGCAGGATGTTTTATTCCAATACAGAAATGAAAACAAACAGCATTTCTACCTAGGATTTACCTGCACTCTCTCCCACTGTGCCTTCACTTCAAGCACACAGAGATCTCTTTCAGCTGCCCCTTCCTGACCAGTCTCCATGGGAAGTCTCCCTAGAAAGCCTAGGACAGTTAGCCCTGTCCCCCTGGACTCAATCCCAGTGTATCTAATCTGATTTCTGAAATGTAAACACAGAGAGCTGGACAAAAATAGTATGTACAGAAAGTAGAAAAGCAAAGTTAGGACAAGGCAATCTTTCAAACTGTTCACATCAGACCCATTATACACAGAACACATCTTTCCATAGACAACTCACCGACATCCCGCTAAGCTGGCATAAAACAAGGAGAACAGACACCACATCTCACTCTTACTTCTCCCTGTTATTTCTACTGTTTATCCTTGTGGATGACTAGAAACACTGGATTAAATATGGACACACTAGCATTTCTTCTATTATGGTGAGGTACCAGAATATGATTTTTTTTCAGAGCTCAGGAGCTGTCCAACATAAGCAAACAAGAAATACTGTTCCTCTAACATGATTTCTTATTTTCGTATCATAATGGCTATATTTTCATTAACCAATTTGCAAATGAATAGAGAATTACATGTAGCAAAATGCCCATTCTGCTTAAAAAAAGTTATCTCTTTGAAAAAAGTAGTCTGCTATAACTGAATTAAATATTTAGTGTTTTAATAAATCAATGTTAGTATACTTGGTGAGCATATGTAGGACTGCCATCAGCTTATTTTCACTTCTACTAACTGTGCTAATCTGTAATGGGACATAATGAAGATAATATTTATGAAAGCTATGTTCATATGGTCTTGTTGCATTTATAGTTACAGTAAGATTAGACTCCTTATAACTAAACATAAACTCTTCCAAATGAAAACCGAACACTGTAGCTACATGTATTACCAGCTATCTTTGGGAAAGGCAGCTGTTAATGATACAGTACACTGGAGATTTCTTTTTTCCTTCTGCAAACCTAACGACAACTTTCAGAGGCAGTTTGAGTCTCTGACACCATAGGTAACAGCAATTCATAAAATCTTTCACATGAACAAGAAGATAGAACATATTTTCTGCTAAGGGCAGTCTGGTTTGCTTGCTAATTGAGAAGCTGGGGAAACCACTCCATGTTCATATCCTTCTTCCTCCCTCATTCCTGCAGCTTCTGCTCGTTTATCATTGGAAAGGACTCTGAATGAAATGCTTTGCAGGTTCTGAGCATGATACTGACCTAATGCTTAATCCTTGCACAGCGGTTAAGTATCCCCTGGTCCCTGGTTATGTACTGTGCGCAGCCAAATGAACGACCCATGTATCTAAGGTGGGGAGAGCAATTCTGAAAAAATCATCTATGTGCTTACGCTCTGATCCACACATGAAATCTGATGGTTAATGTCAAAGTTTTCTAGTTTACTGCATGTCTTTACATCAGTTGTGCAACTTTTTAGGCATGCAGATTAAAATTCTGTACTGTACTACCACTGAGAATAAATTAACTAGGAATATGAACAAAACTTCAGTTCTGCTCGTAACAGTTTATGAGTAACTATTTAACAGTATCTCAAAAATATAATTTCCAGGGACTGATCAAGAAATAAGCTTCCAGGTTATCAAATACCTTTTCTCTTGATGTGAACACTAATGTTCCAAAATAATATTTAACTTCTTAGCTTCTAAGTTAATGCTCTCTCTATATGATACATTTTATTGTACATTCCACTTCAATCTCATTAATGCAAAATTCTTTTAATAGAATCTCTTTTCTTCAATAGTGATAACTGTAAATTGCAGAATAAACTAGGTACTAACATTTTGCTTTGAAGACCGTGAAACTGTGTGTGTGTGTGTGTGGTTGGCACTGTGTTCAGAAAGCCATACAGGGAAAGCTGACTGTCCTATATGCACACTATGCAAGCAGCAGGTGATGGGAGAAGGTGACTTGGCAGGCCTTGTGTCAAAGCACAGCCTAATATTCCTCCCATGTAAGAAAGGGCTCAGTCATGGTCTTGTAGTTTAGGATGGCACGAGGAGCTGTGGGGCAGTTCTGTCCCCTGGAAGCCTCACGGAGCGCCTTTGCCCACCCTCTGCCTACAAGCAGAAGTATACCATCACTTACTATAGTAACACAAGCTGTTTTCTTGGGAAAGAGCTTTGTATAGTCATTTCTTTGACAAAGAGGGGATTAAAAGAAAATTATCACCTTGTGTGACTTTGTCAGGGAAAGTTGTGGGCATTCAGCACATGTGAGATTTAGGTCTGTGACTTGCTGAAGCCCCTTATCTCAGAACTTCTTTTTGGGATTGTAATAAAAAGTAATTTCAGTATTTCTGCTTCTTCCCTCAGATCTGCAGAATGGTAAGAGTGATGCTTATTCTCCCTACAAGGTGACTGACCAGGGCTAGATGAAACCTGACCTGTGCTTCCAAGAGGACAAGTGTGTATCAAGCAGCTATATTGGGTATTTTTAAATCAAATCTGAGTATAGTCTTGCTTTAACAAGCCATCTTTTCTCAGTAGTTCCATCCTAACAGAGACGGATATAATTTCCTATAAGATTCAAAGAAACACAAAGAATAAAGTCATAGCTCAACATATCAAAAAGCAAGTCATAATTCATTTTTATATTATTATTTGGACTCATAATTTCCTCTGAGAAAATAAACCTTTTCTTATGATATGAAATACTAAACAGTAAAACCAAGTGACTGTGGTCCATGTTTTTTGCACTAAAAGCAATCCTTTCCTATATCAAACAAGAAGGATACCACTAACCACCTGCCTGATGACCCCATTCTGCTTAAGAATGTATTCAAGATATGGTTCAAGTGACAGCATTCCAGCTGCAATTGAACAATGATTGTACTTCATAACACTGTGACCCTTTTGTTTGGGAGAACACATGCGGAACGATCCAAGAACAGGAAGCTGCTGTCTGGTTTTGGTAGTCTCGGAAATAAGTACCACTGAACATTACTCCTTAATGTCCCCTTCCTTGTGTCACCCGGCATCATTCAAAACAGACACAGGAGTCTGTTTAGTTTCTCACTTTATAACCTGTATGGTTCCTTACTAGCACACGCTGATTAGGTTGTATATTTTGCTCATTCTTTCTTGTGGAAACTGATAGTCCCATGGACGGTGTGACAGTGAACTGAGCTGTAAAACCTTTGGCCATATTCCTATGTTTTAACTGCTGTAATTGCACTGTTGTATCACTCCTGCTGTTCTCAAGCATGCTGCATCACCCCCAGGCAAAGATACAAAGCCTCCAGTCATCACCACCATGGGATGGAGATTCAGCTTCTTGACGGCAGGTGCCTGGGTTCATCAGCTAGAGCTGAAATGTCCATGTCCTCGAGGGAATCCCCCAGCAGGCTCCATGAGAGCCTCAGCTGGGCTTTAGGTGGTGTGCAGCGAAAGCAGTGCTGGAAACCTTTCGCCTGAATTAAAACTGCTCTCTTCTACAGTTTTTGTTGGCTTACGGAGGCCAAGGAGTAGTAATCAAATGGGATTCTGAGTAAGGATCTGCTCTCCTGAGCCCTTCATCAAATAAAAAATAATTACAATCATAGCAATGAACTTCTACCCAGTTTCATGTAGACAGTATGTAAAGCAACATAACAACTCCTATTTCTTCATGTACGCTCTTAATCAAAAGCTGTTATAACCCACAATAGTGAGATTGAAATTTCATTTCAAATGTAAAATAATTCTGTTTGAGTTCTTTAGCAGCTTCTCCTCATCTAATACGGAAAGAGTTTTCTCTCTAATTGTGTATCTCTATGCCTTCAGGAACATTGAACAGCTTTTTAAACATCTGCTCTTTCCAACCTGCCTCTTAACAAGTTATGATTTGGAATAATTTTATCTTTGGCTTATTTTTCTTTCCTGTCAGTTGCAGACAATGAACATAAGAAAATACAGAGGGCCACAAAGTCTGAAGGCCAAATGTGGGGAAACGTCTGCAGTAATCTTAATAATGTGCTCTGTATGGAAATCTGTGTGCATTTTTGCTTTGTATGTTAGCTTTTACCAGAAAGATGGAAATTACAGAAACTATAGACAGACTGCTATAATTTCAGTATCAGTTAGTCACTGACTTGTTTTAATTTAACACGTACTGTGGCTGGCCCCACACCCTGCACAAATAACTCTCAGTGGACTTTTCCCCAGAGGAGATTACAGCAAGTACTTACTGAGGCACAGTTGCTTTCTGACTTGTCCTCCAGAAAGCCAATTTGGCATGGCGTCCTCTGATTCTGCAGCCAGTATTCTGTTGATTCTAGCAGACTGTTACTGCAGAGAATCTGTTAAAATAGTTAAAAAGTTAAAATAATTAAAAAAGTACTCAGTCCTACTGTGCTTTGGGGGCCTGAACTCTATTGTTGTAACTCAAAGGAAATCTTGCCTACAAAATTTGGCGGGGGGGCACCACTGGCACCACTGTTCCTTTTGGACCTGTCCAGTTAATGCACCTTAAATCAAGTGATTTATATATCCCCTAAAGTATTAGCCTATTTTCTTTCAGAACTGGAAGTCCTTGGAGATACTTGAAGGAGATGCTTAAGCCCAAAATTTTTATTGGAGAATATTGCTAGGAGTTTTGTTCTGTGTTAAAGTGATGAACATAGATTGTGGGAAAACTAATTATTTGATTATACCGGAGTGCACAAACTTGCAGCCTTTATGATTTACTGTATCTCTCACCACAACAGATCAGTACTATTCCTTCTGCCAGCAGCCTCATTTCTGAGACCACCTAGGCTACAAACTCTTTCTTCTTAAACACAGTTTTCTGCTTTCTGAGAAGCTAAACTACTTATGACCTGCTGTAATGAGTACTGAGCACAGTCAGTACCCTGAGACCAAAACCTTGTGTTTAATCTTTCTGTGTTGACTTAGCCTACAGCCTGTGCCACAAGCTTTGCTCAAACAAAACCAAAATGGGGCTACAGATATCCAGACTATAAAGAGCTAAAGCCAGTTTTGCAAGTCTGATGCTTAGATTGACCTGAATTAACGCACTTGCTGCCTCTGTACTAATATTCTCCCATGAAAAAGAGGGACCCTTAGTATTTTTAAACCAGCTAGGTAACAGCAGGAAGAGAATAGCTGCAACAACGATGCTGCTACTTACAGAAAATTTTGCACGTCGTCGTCGTCTTCCCCAGGCAGCAATGTTAACAAGTATGTTTGTACTTGTTTGTACTTCTCGCAGTTCTTGCATTACATGGAAATAGGCTGTACTCTAGCTCTTTAGCCTTTTATTTTAATAGTGATATTTTAAAATATAAATTTGTTGCTCTACCTGGAAAATGATCTACCCTGAGTACTTTACTGCATGTTTTGCATTGACACACCTTTGCCCTACTTCAGGAACACTTGATCTGTAAGCCTACATCACTTCCCTATGAGGAGAAGTGAGAAGAGCTCCTGAGGCATCTTCACTTCTCAGGGAAGATGAATGACTGCAGAAAGCTGATCTGGACAGCTGACACAATTTTCTAATACTCAGGGGCAATCCAGCAGTAAGCTTATTAACACCCACAGCCTAACACCCACTCTTAATTTTTATCTTTCTGGCAGAAAGCCAGTTAGCTAGTTAATGCTGCGCTGCCTGTATTATTCTATATTGATGTCTGAATAAAAGTCAGCAGAGGGTGGATGAGGAGGTAATGGGGAACACCACAGCCTATGTTTGGCTGGCCTCAGAGCCCTTCGTCAGTGCCCTCCACAAGGGCTGTGCACCTCTGTGGGCATTGTTCTTCAGTACTCCAGCCCTGCTGTGGGATTTCTTTCAAAGAGCTTCTGAATATAGATTTAGGGTTCACAAAATACTCAGAAAAAGCACTGTGCCCAAAGACTGTTCTGAGAATGACAAAGGCTCACGAATGCTTCACATCAACACCAGTCTCTTCTTGGAGGCTGCTAGCTAATCTTGTTTCCCAGTTGAATTACTCTGCCCTCAACAAATTTTATAACCTCCTGTCTCAGTGCAAAAAGATTCCTGCCACCATAACTAACTCTGAGACTAGATTGGGAAAATAATATATTTCATATCCCACAGAAACAATTTCCTGTTAGTGTTATAAATCGCTCTTTTTTATTATTATTATTTTAAGAAATATTTTCAAATGTGGAAATACTGAACCATTTTAAACTAGTTGGTACAATCTAGAATCAAGCATTTTTCCCCTCTTTTTCAAAAATTACCATCCTCTGAGGCTTTTACAAAGACGTAAAGAATAGAACTCATATGTACATTCACACACACACACATATTATGTATGATTTCAGATTTCATCTGATTCTGGATCTTGTCACCCTCAAGGACTGAAGTTCTAATTACCTGTTAAGACATAATTCTGCATACATAGGAAACAGTTTTCTTTAGCTTAAATAGCTTTTGCTGTAACAAGCAGTAATTTCCTTAAAAATCACAGTAAATTTGCCTTTCAGCTTTAATCACTGTATATCTTTCTTTCCCAAATCTCAGTCAGTTCCTGAGAAACTGTAGTGGGCAGAAATCATCATGCAGAAAGAAGCTTCAGAAATCCTTGGTACTACTCTTCGTCTCATGAGGACTTGGTGTGCACACCCAGCATTTCAGATCAGCTAGATCATAGCAGATGTATATTGTAGATGGTAAACCCATGACAAGAGCTGGGCAGTCCAAACTTCACCTATTTCTCCTCCTATGGGATGTTCAATGACCCTTGGTAGTTCTACCTTTCTTTCAGAGGATGCATTTATCAGGAAGCAAATACTGGTAAAGCACCAGCAGAAAAAAAATAACTCTCCTGAACAAATGTTTCGATCAGGTCAGGTCATAGTTGCCAAGCTGGGGTCACTCCAGGATGGTTTATAAGTTGCAAGGCTTTGTAGTACATTTAATTTTTGTATGCAGCTTTTCATAATAGACTTTGAAGTCAAGGACAGCATGTGATTTTTAAGTAACTTCAAGGAGATAAACAACAACAGTAGGATGATGTTTTCCCTGGGCCAGATTATGGTCTCATGTGTGCATAAGTAGTTCTGCACATGCACTGGAGAACACAGCCAGAAATGTGAAGAAGGGTGCAACAGACATAACATTTCAAGGCTGGAGAATATAATTTACAGCATTTTGGATCTGAAGAAGACAGGGGACAAAACCAAAACCAGATATACTTGAGTCCATGCAGCAGAAGCTGGTGGAGGTTGGCAATCTAAGGAATATAGGTCAGTCCAAAGTCATCTGAAAAGCCTCTGGAAATTACTCATGAAAGATAGCTCTGTGGGAAAGGGAGGTGTACAGGGGTATGTGGGAGGCCTCCTTGCATGGAGTCTCGTTCTACACATACCTAAATATGTGTAGAAAAAGTGTTCAGGAGATGGGAAGTGACATTTGAGTAAAGGGTGGCAGGAACAAGGTGTAAACTTTGGATAAGTTTATGAACCTACCTTATAAAATGCAACTTTCTGCATTAGGAACATTACAGACATGTTATTGCTCAGAACCTTCCCATTAGTGCTTCTTTGGAGGAAGGGTAATTTGGGCCACCCTGCAATGCTGACTGCACACACCTGCTATGCAAAAATGAACTTTGGGGCATATTTCTTTGGTAACAGACAGTAATATTATCACGGTCAAAGACAAACATACGGTAAGAGTGAATGTAATACTGCTTAGAGCATCTCAATATTGTAAGGTAATTCTCCTCGTTAACTAGGGGCATGTGTTTATATAAAGTGGGAGTTTGGATATATATTAAGACTTTCTAGGATATTCATGCTTTTAAAGGAATATACTGAAGTCCTTAAAGCAAACTAATGTATGACTGCGATGATCAAAACTGTATAAGCTTGAAGGAGCTGGCCTAAATTAACAGGGCTAATTAATTAATCAAATGCAATGTGAGAACTGGTATTCTTCAGAGATGTAATTCTACTAGTACATTCAGATTGTAATTTTTGCATTTAAGCATATTTTTAAAATACAATGAGCTGGTCTATATGAAAGGATAAGAAACCTAAGCCTCTACTATTTCAGCTGTCAGTCAGCATCCTTCTATTCCATAGCCTGCACTTTTCAGGCAAACATTATAACTTGCCAAAATTTCCTCCTCTCTTGTACTTCTCTTCATTCTTACCTAATTGAGGCAAGTTCCGGGCCAATCCCACTGACATACATTGTTAGCAGTTTTGCTGAATTCAGCGAGGATGCTTCTGATTTGCAATGATACAACTGAAAGCAGAACTTGGTTCATTGACCATACTTCTATGTACCAGCTGCACACACTATACTGCTGGGTATCTGCTTCAGAGCAGGATCATCACACTCAGAAAATAATTCAGGATGAATCTGCATCATGTGCTAAATGTGAAATCAGCAGTAATTCAAGGTTCTAAAAAAAAAAGTTTTCCACTCTCATCTAGAGACTCAGCCGTCAGCATTACTCAGTGTGTTGTGAATCAATGAACTAAATCAGCCTCTAGCAGAGTGTGGATTAGAAAAGTCACTCTTTCCCAGAGGAAAATATTGCATATGAGTTTAGTGTAACAGCTTCCTGCTCCCTGATTTAGATCATAAGACATTAAAATACAGTAAATATCTATAGCTGAGACAACATTAAAAAGGCTCTGCTCCACAAATGAAACATCTGCGTCTTCATGGCTGATCATCTTAATTGCTTTGGTTAATTACTACTCATCAAAAAAGATATGAAAGTGGGACATACCAAATAAGATGAGATATCGAGGGGCACATCTTCCACATTTGTTCAGATCGATCTGTGTAGTAACAGGCCACATTTCATATGGCTCCCGACAGGAGCCATTCATGCCAGCTACAATTACTCAAACCTGCAAGTCAACTGTTTAAACTGTTCCCTTGCAGCAGGAGCCCATAGTGTTCCACTCCACCACCAATTACACATCTAACTTAAAAATCACTGTAACACAAGCTAAATTAAAGGTAATGGACTATTTTTGGTAATTCTTTATCCTTTTCCCCACACAAAAAAAGAATGGTAATACATTCTGTGACAATGCTGTAAAGCCCAAAATATCCTGCTGTTTGTCAGAAGTGTTGGCAGAAGTGAATCACTTCTTTCAGTGTGCCGACAATCATAAAATTTACTCGTGTTACAGTGAAAAGTTCAGATGTAAGGGATCAGACAGGTGAAGCAGCTCTAAATCATGTGGTAAAGGCTAGCCTTTAAAAGGGAGTGGTGCTTCGAAGGTGACCAAGCTGGGAGCATTTGTAAACACAGTGGTGGCACTTCTCAGTGCTGTGCCACTTGTCCTTCAGTATATAAAATAGACGACTCTGAGATTAAACAAAAAATTAAGCTGTTCTCCTGCACAATGGGTTTTCTGTCTATTTCTGCCTCTGTGAAGATTCCAACTACAGTCGGCAGCATTTGTTAAAAATCAGGTATTGTTCTGCAAATAAACAAACCCTTTGGTCAAATGAAATATTGATACTTGGTCTTTTAGCCATGTTGGCGTGAGCTGGAGAAGCCCAGCTGCAGCTTACACATCACTCTGTTGAGCTCTTTTTTTATATAATTGATTTTACATTTAACAAAATTTCCATAGGCAGACAAAGCTCCCTCCCCAGAGCCACAGTACAGTTTTCAGGATGAGGAAAATAAATCTTCTACATTTTTTATCTTTCTCTCTCTGTGCTTATGTGTATAAATATATATTGTTGTTGTGTCGGGGGGAAAAAAACGAACAAAAGGAAAGCATTATTATTACTAGTGGAAGGAAAAGGAAAAACAGTAAGAATTATGGGAAGACTGAATGAACTGTGAAATTTTATAACATTTCTGTGTTAGGACAAAAGTTTTCTTATCAGCTCTAGAATTACGCCTGTGGGAGACAGTAGAGCTCTGAGGGTTATTGCAAAGTGAGAGATGAAAGATGGCCTGCCCTCCTCAACGCGTCTTTGGCAGTGCCCCCTTCCTCAGGCTGCCCTGCCGTAACCTGGCCCTGGGGAGGAGGAATAAAAGGAAGCATCCATGGCCTTCACCTGTGTATTCTCAGTTGTACCAAAATTACCTACATGCATAAAATAATGTCAGTCATATCTGACTTCTCCTAATGACATACATGCACACACAGGCACTGCTTTTTTTCCCCCGCCACGTCCTCTAAATTAAATAACTATGTATAAACCCATTTTGAGGCAACAAACCCAGCAATGGTCAAAGCTGTACTACCTTCTGGGTTGCTGAAACCCTTCCAGTCAGATATTAGGGAAGGCAGAAAAGCTTTTCATGAAGGACCCTCCATCATATTGACCTGAGAGAAGCAAAGCTCTAGACCCTCAGGCTAGGTCTCAGAAATTTGCCACCTATTGAAGAGCAGTCCTGAAAGTATTCACACTATGCACAGCTTTTATTTCATATTGTCAGATAATGAAGAAAAATAGAAATGTTTATCTCCCATATATGCATAATGTATTTTGGGACAGACAAGTATAGACCAGGCAGACAAAATTGCAAGGCACGATAACAGCACCCAAAATTTATTTCTCTGTATCAGTCCTTTTCTTTTTTAGGTATCAGTTATATTTTGTATTCCCCAATAAAGACAAAAGCTAAAAAGCAAAGCTATAACCTGGGATATATCTGTCTTTGAAAATAACATAAACTTAGAAGTTACCTTCTTACATGCTGTGACAGAGCTTCCCAAACTGCTTGCCAAACTGTCTGTGCTGCTGCCCTGGTGCTCTGGAACTTCAGGCATCAGTGGAGATTCAAAGTTGCTGAAGAACAGAAAAGAAACAAATGCCCAAAAACCTTTCCAGTGACTCAGCCACACAGATACCTCAAATGATACCAACATACAGTTCAGTAAAGTGATGTAACTTAGATTACAAGAAGCTGTCTATACTCTCCTTGCTGACGTTAGTAGTCTATTTATTACCTGGTTTTCCCTTTTTGGATACAAAATAGCAGACCAATGTCTTCTGAAGACTACAAGATAGCATATAGCTGCCTATTACCATATCTGCCCCTTTTCAATGACACTGTAAAAAGTGGTCCTAGCTTGTTTTCATAAGCAGGCAGCTTGGAGCAGAAAATTAAATACTTGCTGCATTAATTCAGCTTGACAGACAAAATAATTTTTTGCTATATTTTCACCTGCCTGGATAGAAGTAAAGGGGTAGTGATTAAAATGTAAAAAACATGATGGGGAGCAGTTGAATTAATTCTGTAATTTAGATGGAATATCTTGATACGTTGTAGGTTTGGAGCAAAGGTAAGTCATGCAAGTACAATGTTTTGTGAGTCAGTTGTACAAAACAAAACTATATTTACTTTGGGACTGTGCAGATGTGAAATACAAAACCATAAAAATAAGCTTCCACAGTCAAGTTATTTGCTTGCACAGCTGGTACTACTCCTCACACTTTTCTTTTGGAACAGTTTAGGCCACTCGTGTAAGGTGTCCATCCATACAACAGATCAAACTGTCACAGCTCAAGCTTCTCTGCCTGGACATGATGTGATCGCAATTAAAGACCATCCAGTGCAAAAGGGCTATTTCTCCAGAAACATACTAGGGAAAGAGCATCCTACGTGACCAAGTTCTGCTTCCCAAATTGGGTCTCTAGAGTGCTCTTCGTTTATTGCAAGTCAACTATGAGAAGACGTGGAACACGTTGTGCTGGATCATAACAGGCGACCAGGTTACTGTGCCTTAACAAATAATCTTTCATCAATTGTGATAACAGACCATGTGCCATTTCCTGGTATGCTCAATTAAAAACTAAAATGCATTTTCGTAAGTTGCCCTCACTGGAGTTTAAACCGGTATGTTAAAAGGACACTACTTTCATTTTTTAACTAAATCCACACTCAAACATCAGTAAATCTACCTTTCTCTCAAAGATTCATGTATGTATATTTCACTTGATACTGCTTAGGACCAGTTATGAATATACCCACTTTCACTTGACAAGTAACTGTCAATAAGAATTTTGCTGATATGTGTGGTGCTACTCTGTAATTATTTTAGAAAAGTGTATGTGCTGGAATTAGAAGAGTGAATGAAAAATATAAAACTAACTTAGCACTTATTAATTGCTAACTGGGGGGAAGCTTCCTGAGCTGCAGGGAAGGACTGAATACAGATGCACGAGTGAGATCAGTAGGTTAACTGAGTTCACTTGCTAAGTGTGGTACTACTTAATACTCTAAGATACTAGCACCATTTATATCTAGAAAGGAGACTTTTCTCTGTTTACGAAATTCTGCTCCATTGCTCGGATTATATACATAAACAGTAACTCTTTACTATTCTTTATTCTTTAAGAGGTTGAGGGACATTAAACATATGAAGTCATTCTGGTTTTACATTTTCATTAAAATAAGAACCTCATATTCAGAGGGTCAAATATTGTGTAAGTTAAGTGCCCTCCTTGGTAAGCCCACATTTAGATGCAGCTTCTGTACTAGGTAACACTCGGTACTCCCAGCAGCAGCGGTGCACTGCCTCTTTTTATAGGATGCATCGCTTCTGCAATCTAATAGTAAATCACAAATGAAGTCTGACCTGCAGGTTGAAGTACTAGGCCCGTTGTTTTCTCCTGCTCTTCACTGAGAGGAAGAGTGAGTGACTTTGCCACCGCTTTGCCCTCAGGGAGCTGACATACTGATAATGACTATACTCTGAGTTACATTGTGTGCAGGGAGCTGAAATTCTAGTGCACAAAGTGTCACTGAATCTAGAAGCAACAAATGTGATAGCGTGGCCACTAACTGAAGGCCTTTGGGGACCTTAATTAAACAATATAAATAAAATAGTACATTAAAGCATAGCTGGAAAATATAGTTGAGGAGTCACATTCTGGAGTATTAACAAATTTGTGCTCTCTCTGGATGATGCTCCAGTAAGGGGTTACGCATTACATGTTCCATACTTTATGTGTATAAAGCTGCCTTCCTAGTCATGTGGCAATCAAAAAATCTGTTAAATATCCTTAATTGTTTAAAATCTGTGTTCTTTCCAAAATAAACCCACTTTTGATTTGTAACGCTTGTTTAAAGTATGTGATGAGGGACATAAATGTAGAACGCCATTAAATGTTTTGAACAAGAAAAGGCTCCATCTCAGGCTGAAGTTTAGACAGGCAACAACAACTGCTTTTGGTGTTACTGAAATCTGGTAATCCTAAATTCTCTTGTTAGCTATCCCAGTCATCAGAGCTGTATGTCACATCCAGCTGATTACTCAGAGCACAAGGTAAAATCAGCAACTGCGTTTCACAGGACAAGGGACAACACATTTACGAGTATCTGTAACACTTTCAGAGCTTCTTTCTTATCTTAGGGTTCCTGTTTCCTGTACTGTTAACTGTAGAGCAGAACCCTTACTCTCACGCTGCATTGCAGTGCATCTCTAGAGTTGTGCCAGTCATGAAATCCAGGCTCCCACTGTCTGCAAACCAGATTTATGCAGTCGGGGTTCAGAGTGACTGAAAAGCAGAGTGATTTTAACAACGAAATGCTAAATTATGAGAGCTAAATCCAGAAATAGTTTTAGACTCCACAGCCTTTTCCTCAGTGAGTTTATGGGTATACAATTTCTAAAAAAAAGTATAGAGAAACATACCCCTACACTTTGGCCACCACTGATGGTCAGCTACATACCTCTAGGTATCACACAAAGTAGATATGTAGCAGTACACACTAACTGATGGAAAAATGAGCACCTAGCTGAGCTTCTTCAGGCTGGGCATCCAATGTCACAAACCTGAGTCTTCCCTAATTCAGGGAGGTGCAGTGTACGAGGCTCTGTCTAGATAGCTTCAGATTCACGGGTCTTTCTTTTAACAGGGAACACGGGTTTGGGCTTTCAACATTTCTTTTTTCAATTATCTCATCTCTCAGTTAGATCAAAGTTTCCTCTTTTTCTTTATCCTGTGGCCACCTTTTCTAAGCTGGGATTTTCAACACCTGTGTGATTTCTTAAGAGACCCTCCTCAGGCCATACAGCTCTGCCACCTTCACTCTAGTAAAGCTAGTAAGATAAACCTGCTTTTCATTAACTCCCCAGGGAAAAACTATTCTGTCTTTGAGAAGCTGCCTGCTCTCATTAGTACCTCAACAGCAGGAAGCTGAAAGAAGCTGCTGCAGAGATGTAGCCCCCTCATCATCAAATGATACCTCTGCATTCACGTACTATACTCATTAGTTCACTTTAAGAGTTTACACAAAGCACTAGTCTTTCAAGGCATCTGGCACAGATGAGAGCCTTTTTACTATGACATAAAGCAAGCTGTTGAAAGTTTCAGGTCCTAATTCTCACCTTTGCTTGGCTCCCCTTGTTTATTATGTGTTGGAGAATGCTCATCTGACTTAGATGTGTGCATCTAATTTAGAGCTGTCATGGAAGGCCACAGGCATAACAAGGGAATTCTGTCAAAGGATGGCTCATTTGGGGATTTTTCCTTTGGTGTGAGAGATCCTAATTTACCATTCAGCTTTTGAAACAGAAGCTGGGAACCTGGACCTTCCATCTTAAGAAGTATGCCATTTTCACTTTAATATTTCCATTAACAGAAGAGTCTCCACAGTCACTTATTTGCCACCAGGTGCTTTCTTACTGTTTCATAATTTATGACTGATACTTTTTTCCTACAAAGCTAAATGCTATCACAAAGAATGCAAACAAATGTCTTGGAAATTAGAAAACTGTAGTAAAATAGCTATGAGGTTTATGGGACTAACTATAGTAACAATACATCCTTTATTGTTGACAAAAATGCAAAACAATTGCTTCTATTTTCATACATTGAATAATTCAAAAATACTGACCTTGATGACTCAAGACTTAATAAAAAAACCACAGCTGCTCCTAAAAATAATTATCTTCTTTGCAGATGTGGCAGATGGTGCTACATCAACTGAGAAGAGGTAATTTAAAGAATTCCCCAGGTTATCATTAAAGAAAATTAATCTTGTGAAACAATATCAGAAACTTCTATTTCCTACCATCTTGAATGAGCATAACCAGCTTCCAAAAACTTGCTGTTCAATAATCATTCCTAAGAAGCAATTTCAATAAATAATAAATGACCATTATATGTATATTCCGAATCGATGCTATTATAGCCTAGTGCTTTTCATCTTTCCATTATGACTCCTAATCTCAGTGTTTTGAACATACAAAACATACTGATCCATGAAAAAGATAATTTTGATGAAGGAAGCAAAATGAACAAACACAGTGAGATTTCTCAGTGCAATTAACCCTAAGCTATAGTCGGCTACATTTCTAATGTTTTGCTAACATTTGTACTGAACACCATGAAGAACAAAAAAAGGAATGAATCGTATTTTGAAACAGAAATATGAGACAAGTGAAAGCATGGCAAATTACGCTAGCATATTCTTACTTTCACACTCACAAATAAACCCCAAAGCTATTCAGAAACTGAGGAAGGCAGCTAGCTTAATCCAGACCTTAAGCAAACAGCAGTTTTGAAAGGCATGCAGTACTCAAACAGCATCCCTTAACTTCAAAGCCTTTCCAAAGTGGACAGACTAGGCACACTCTTTCCTCATGCTACGTTTCAGATTTTACAATTTTTAAATTTACCTTTACATGTAAAGAGGTCAATAAAGTCACTAGCAGTAAAATCTTTAGATGTAACAGTGTCAAAGTTACTATTTTAATCCATATGATTGGTTTTTATTCAGTCTGGACCATGTGTATACTTCAATCAGGGCACAGATGGTTAGTCAAACAGACACTCTATAAATACCTCAAACAAATGTCTTTCTGATTTTGTTATGGATTTGGAACCCATGTGCAGAATATAATCACTGGCAATATCAGGGTCAGATCTTCTAAGGTGTTCATAGACTTGGTTCAGTCTTCTTTGGCTGCTGTTGACTTCACCGGGAACAGAAAATACTGAATACTTCCCATCGTTATCAGACCTGAGTGTCTATATGCAGTCAAGCAGGTACAGGATTGGGCTGCTAGTTTTACAGACCAGTGTACTAAAAAGAGTAGAAGTTAAAGTGCTTTGTATTCAGATTGCTCATTTCATAATGTCACTGGGGTACTCTTGATTTAAGTTTCATTTTTATTGGTGATACATCTGCAAAAAGACCAGGTCTTTAGATCTGTGCCAATGAAAAACGGGAGCAGAGAAAAGACAACTCATACTATGGTACGCCACACAATAAAAAAGACTTTTCCTTCCATGTTCACAGACCTCTGAATCTCCATTATTCTGCTCCAAATTTTTTAAAAACAAACAAATATAGAAGCCTTTGGAAATATTAACAATGATCAGCCTTCTTTCAAGACATGTTTTAAAAATATAAAAGAACTGATGACTTTTACTGAAGAGTCAACGTAAACCAAACTAACTAAATTTTATATGATTTACTTAGAAATATTCGTTCCTTCCTTTACTGATTTAATTCTTAAAGGAAAAATAACAAGGTTTTATGCACAAGCCTGACAACCTTCTCCACGTTCAATAATTATGGCAGGTTTACTCAGATAAAAGAGTAGACAATCAAATCAAAGAGTTGACAATCAGGAGCTGAATGACAGATGATTGGGTTGCTTGGTGGTTTTGGGTTTTTTTTCTTCTTTCTTTCTTTTCTGTTATTTGTTATGGTTAACGTATTTCAGCAGTTTACTGACAGAGAGCCAACCCAATATAAACTGGGTGCTTGCATACAGCTGATAGTGATCTTGCCTTTTTCCCAGCTATCCCTGGATTTGACATAACTTTAGGACAATTCCAGGTGGACCTTTTTTGTGCTGGTAGAATGGCTACTTACTAAAGAAACCTTCTAGAAAGGACAGGCTTGGACCTTGGTCAGAAGAGGCTACAGAAAAAGCACACGAGGAACCATGAGTTCTCTTCCTGCATAAAGCAATGAAAGAAAACACCTTGAACGCTACATAGGATGCAGCATTTGTAGCAGACTCTTTAAAAAGCTCCTGATTTGGAGGATTTTTAGAAGGTATAAGAAGCCCTGGATCAACAGCTAGCGACCAGACAACGTCTGATGAGGAAGAATGACTGAACCTGGGAAAGATTAAGGAACAGACCTTTAAATTCAGGGAGGGCTAAAGAACTGCTCTTTAAGAGAGATGGGCTGAAAGCCAGCCAAGACTGCTTTTCTGCCCTAAAAGCAAGGAGCCCATCCTCAGCTCTGGAATGCCAGCTAGGGGGGGAGCTGAGGCACTCTTGAGGGTTTGATTGCAAGAAAGGTAAGAAATCTTGTTAAAAGAAGGATTCTTCAATCTAATTAGTCAGTCTGTATGTAACTTAAGTGGGTAGTGCTGATTGGGAAGATGATTTTAGAGAGATACAGACTGAATTCACTATTTTCAGGCACAGGCATTACGGAAACAACACAATAAAGTCGTTTCATTTCCCCTACAGCAAAGCAGCCGGTTTGCAGCTATTTAAGCCTACTAAGTCATCAAGAAGCAACACAAAATCAGAAATATTCTTAAAAAGATGTCCCACTAAAATTTCCTTGTTCAGTTAGCGTGTGTAGGTGTGCCGTACAATAGCACTTGTCCTTGTGCTGTAGGAAGGAGGATAAAGAAGAAACACTTGTTTATCCTCTCAAACAGGAATGTTCATGACTGTGTATTCATTAAACAACTTATATTACTACTGCACTTTTGATGGCAATGCCTATTCTTAATATAGATTACATTGTTAGTGCAGCACAGTGTAATATTCCAAGGGTGTCATGCTATCTGTTCTTACTTCTTTTAAAGATAATGGAAAAAACATTGTGATGCAGCTGGAATCTGGTGGAATTTGGTCTGAATTAAATGCATAATAAATGTGCAAGCAGCTCCCACTGATTTCAACTAGAAATGGAAATTCTCAGCACTTTTCAAGATGAAGTCAAAGATGTTGCAAATTAGGCTTTCGTGCCATAAACCACGGAGTAATTCTTAAAAAGTCTGTTTTAAATGTTTCTTGTATCTAACAAACAGCTCATGTTCTCTGACTGCTGCTCACCCTTTTGCTATGTACAAACTGTCAGGTGGGCATTTCAGAAGAACCAGTGGAACGTGACATAGGAAGAAACTGGTGATTTCATGTGGAGGATGTTAATCTTGACTAGTTCAAGTAATTTTTTGGCATCTTGTTTATATTTTATAGCCAAACTTCACAGTTGAGCTTCTCAACCAGCTTTTTGCCACTGGCTGATGCAGTGAGTTTCTGATTCTGAGCATTAGAGCAACCAGAGTCAAATACTGATAAAACAGACCTCAAAGTCCAGCACGTGCAATCAAGTACTTCACTGACAACTTTTTTTAAAAGCTACCATTTGAAGATCTCAAATCTACTCTATAAAATATTTTCATTAATTAAATTCAAAACAGATACTAAGTATTTCTGAAAGGAAATGTGACAAAGATGTTCATAACTTAAAAGTAAATGCATATGTCATGATTTTATTTGAGTAGAAAATGCATGTAGCTAATCAAAACTTGTTAGCTGTTCCAGTGTTTTCCTTGTTAGATTGATTACAAATCAAATAGACTGTAAAAGTGTAATTGAAATGTGGCAGGTACTCTGGATTATGCGCATGACAGGAAGGTGAACGTTGCTTTCATGTTTTGAATGGCATATTCCTAATGTTTGGCAGACTTTCTGGAATATTTTGTACCAACTTTCCTCAGATATAATAAATCTGGCTTTGGAAATTTGAGATTAACAGAGGGCTGACATGTCCCCAGGTATTTAAGGGAGAAGTCTGGGAGTTTCCTATTGTTGCAGAATCATTTCCAGCTATTTTAAAAAAGATAAAGGGCCATGCTGTTAGTGAAAAGGGACTGGTGGTACTGGAAACCAAGTTCTTCAACACAGACTCTGAATTATAGAACACTTTGAGAACTTGGGGGAAAAAAACCCCAAACTATATGTATGACCAGCTGAGAGGCCATAGTATCATGCTGTACAGTGTTACAAATCATGAGATCCTACAATTGACTTCCCTATAGCGTAGTTGAAGATGCAGTTAATGTTTCTGAATACTGAAGAAAATGATAACAAAATATTTATTCCAAATGCCTGAAGACTCCCCAGCCACCAGTAAGCCACAGAACTAATCAGTGAAGCATGATAACCTCTTTTTATTTTTCCTTTTTTTTTTATTTTTTTCTTTTTGGGGGGGGGGCATTTCTGAGATACAAGTCAATCCAAGTAGAGGGATAAAGAACAGGCTGAAGTGATTCTCTTACTGGGAATCTGTGTGGCATGCAACTAGCTGAACTGGTGTTATGCCACGTCTTCTATAAGACAGGGACAGTGCTAGTGCAGAACGATCCTTCCTACCACCAAATAACCACACTAGCCTGTGTGGTTGTTCTAATTAATGAAGGAGGGAGCATTTTAAGTTAAATGGTCAGGTTACCCTAATCCTCAACATAATGGTCACTTGCAGATATTTTGGCAAGCCACCAAAGACATTTTGATCTTGTGTCTGGCAGAACAGAAGATCTGAGCAGGTACTATGAACCTACCCCCCTGAATTCTTCGCTTTTGCCCACTCCAGATAGAACCAAGACTTTGCTGCTGTGAGCAAAGCCAGCAGCTTTGGTAGATATTCTTCCATGGATGTCTACTCTTCTTCTGCAGTTCTCAGAAATTACATTACCCAATTGTAAAATAATTTCTATGGCTGTAAGAATGAAGGCAGTTCATAGTCTGTTGTCATTCATTTCCCCAGACAGGCAGCCTGACCAACACATCTGTAGTCTAAAAAATGACTGGTCAAAACTACTGTATGTAGCTGTGATGTTGGTCCTTACTAAACTCAATTTGATTACGGTAAATATTTTACTTTAACAGTATCTGAAGTACGTTCAAAAGTACCTATCTAGTAAATGTATTATTTCTTTGACTCCATTCTGGTTTCCAGACCTTTTTAGCTGAAAGAAAGCCAAATTGGTTTAGATTCCTGCTAATTTTTCCCAATGTTGTTTAGCATTATAATAGTGTTCACAAACCACTATGTTTTTACCTGAACTAATGATACCAGAAAAGTAAAACAATAGTCTAAAAGTAAGTGTCTTCATCTAAAATATTCACAGAAATTTCCTATTCTCTTTAATCCAGTATTGTTTCTATGACCACCTGCAGTTATTTCACAAACTATCTAGTTAAAATGTCAGGGTACATTCTGAAGTTATTTTAATGACAAAGAATACATTCTGTCACTGCTTATTCACAACAAATCTTATTTTAACATAATTTACATGCCTGAAATATTCTTGAACAATTCTGGTTTGCTACTAATGTTCCAAAGGAACACAGATCTTCTCAATTTTGATGCTAAGTTAATATGTCAATAAATAGCAATCTGTGATAACTTATAGAAAACAAAGTCTCGAAGCCCATTTGTTTCAAAGTATGTTTTTTTCAAAAAGCATAACAACATTGCCAGAGACGTGAATAAAATTAAGCTGCCTCAGATTACCTTGGCTTTTAATATGATAAAACATGCTTTTGTATAATTCTATCAAGATACTACAAATATTGTCTTTGGCTTAGCTTGCTTGAATTTTGAAAGTTTTTTTCCATGGACTGTAATGTGATTAACAGGATTGTGTGATAGGTATAAAGGCAACTTTCTCAATTTTTTCCTTGCTTATACCATCATAAGGAAAGCATGAGATTTCAGTCCAAGAAGTTATGGTTGAGGTTTTCTTGGCAACATGAATCCTCCTTCTTTCCGCCCCCTAAAATCTACTGCCTTTTTAACTATACATAAGGAACATAGGACACTATCTCTGAGAATCTAAAGGTGACTCAGATCAGTAAGTTATTAACTTAATCTAAATTTTTTCCTTGGGGTCACAATGTAAATAAACTGTAGAGTTTCTTCAGCCACTGCTTTGCAATGAACTTCAGAATAACTATGAAACTGTTGTGACATGTGGGCTTGAAATGCTTGCTCTCGCTGGGATGCACAAGGTCCAGCAGGACTATCTGCATCATCAGCTGAGCTCAGGTTAAGCTCTCAGATAACCTTATCGTTGCCTGCAGTGTGATTACGTGAGTAGTTGCTAAATTAGTATCCTTGCATTTACACCTAATGCAAAAATATTGACCAGGCTATGTGTAGACATGGATTTTCAGTTATCCACTTGAAAATCAAGAGGCGATTTGGTTGCAGAGAATCTGAGAGGGATAAAATTGCTCTTTGATGCTGCTTGCTGTTTTTCGTGCTTGGTCCTTGCAGATGCAAGTGTTTCTGTTGGATGTTAGTTCAGATACAGACAAGTTCACTTGCACCGCGGTCACAGATCCTACAGTAACTTCAGTGCAGCTGACCATTTAGTTAGATCAGACTTTACAAATGGAAAGGACATCTAAATCAACCACCTGTATCACAGCCATTACCTTGTTCAGGCTCCTTTTTTAAAAGCAAAAATAAGAAGGCAGCATGAACTTTTGTATTTTGTAATGCATCCAAAAGTGCCCAATGACCATAACTCACAGTATGAAGGAAGCTGAAGGTGCTCACTGTCTCTGGGACAGGGACGTCACCCTGATTCAGCAGAGCCCAGCAGCAGCCATGCTCTTCCTATTAACTTTATTAACAGCTGAGGTTGCCTCGTTTCATGTCTTTGATGTGTTTGCATTTTACTCTGATCAGCACTGCAATGTTGAAGTTCTTTTGATTCAAAGGAACAAAAAATAAAGAGGCATGCACTTCAGGTTTTGCAAACTTACTATTGTTTTATTGAGGGATTGCTGTAACAACTTCAGCTGGGGAAAGATGCAGTATAATAGAGAGGTCTAGTTCTTTGGATCCAAAAGCAATCCATGCCAAACCAAACCTGATTCTATGGCTTCTCTTTTTGTTTTTAATTACTAGATTTGGATGATTATTTTAAATGTATTATTTGTTTATTGTCTGCCTCTATTTTTTTCAGTAGTTAATTATTTTTCTAATACCTTATACCTTAACAGCCATGCCTTCTGAATCAGAAAATCATCTGTTGTACTCAGCAAATATGTGCTGTTCCATTATGTACATTATTGATTTCCATAACCTTAGAAATATGGCCGTACTTCTAAAAGTATCAAAACTTTGTAGTTGGTGACTATACTACTATTTAAATGACATCATGCAAACCACTCTTACAGTTCACATAAGCTACTTACTTTTAAGAATGTGAATACCGTGACCATTGGATTTCACTGAATTCATGGCATATATTATGCTTAGGGCTGAACTTACTGGCAGGTACAATGCAACCATTTAACTAAGCTCAACTAAGCTCCTTAGTAGCCATGCTATTACTTCTGTATTTTTACATATTCAAGAAAATTACTTTTCTAGTTGAGGGGAGGGTCTTATTCCAGAATATGTGTGAGGATGATGAGTTTTTCATTTCAATATCACAGCACACAAATCTTTTCCTTTTAAAAGTAAATGAGCTGTTCATTTTTATTGGATGTCTACAATGGTAACACACGTTTTTCACTGAGAGGGAAGACATCGCCTTGACAACATAGAAGAGAAGCAATCTATAAGCACGTTTTTGAGCTGTTACCCTGCTGATTTGATCTCTTCCCTTTTCATATTGAAATAGGAAAGACAGTTACAAATGACTCTTGGGTGGAAAAGAATTCGGACTTAATTTAAACACAGTTCTGAAAACTAAGAGACGTGTAGTCTTTCTTCCTTTAATATTCTGAAGAGCCACTGCATGTAATGAACAGCTCCGCTGCTGGTGGAGATGTGCTGTGCCTGGTGTAGGAAATTATGGTAACTATGCAATCTCACAAGGACCACCTCAGTTTTTCATTGCTGAAAGAAAATACAAGAACAGCCCTTTGGGATATTCTAAGTAAGCTGTGCCGGAACTACAGTACCCAAGTATTTTAAGATTACCGCACAGATGAGCACTGCAGCCCCCTCGGCCTGCTGAACGCTCTTGCTTCTACAACAGTTCTGTCTGGGTGCTGAACGCTTACATTCAAGCTTTCTGGACTTACCTAGCTCATGCACCCTGTGCTGCCACTCCAGCAGGAAAACTAACCACCATGCAAGAAAAAAACATACAAATCTAACTGGCTACATAGTCACCACTAAGTAATTAGTTCTATACAATATCCTACCACACCAGCATCTGGTGTATCTGTGGGAGAGCCGATCAACATCAGCCAATTATCCAGGTCTAGGCTTCCTAACTGCTGTGCATCTTTCTGTTTAAAAAGTTTGAACTGTAACACAAAGATGTCTTAGTTCAATGAAATCCAGGTTTTCAGCAATTCATAAATCAAAGCTTTCCCAGAAGAGAAAAAACTACTGTAATACGCGGAAGCTGGTTATTGCAAGTCCATGTAGCCAACTCAGAGCACAGAGGGTAGGTCCCAGTCTTAAAAGTGACCGCTCAGGGTTATACAGGACTTGTTGACCAGTTCTGAATTTGAGTAGCTGGGAAATGTGCATGGCAGCATCAGATTCTGTGTTAGGATTTTTTTTTTAAAAAGTCCTTTTTCTTTCAGCTGTGTACTGAATTGAATCAAGATCTAGGAAGCAAACTTTTTTATGTAGCGGTTAAGAATAATTAGCTATGTAATAAATTGTGATGCCACAACCAAGAGAAAACATAGCTTTGATTAAAAACCCCACTGACTACCTATTATGTGTCATGGGTATTGGTGATACTTGATAATAATCAGGCAAGTCTTGAAGTGAAGATAATGAATGAGGGAATCTAAAGAGATTAACAAAAATAATCCGAGGTTGACAAGACTAAAAAAGAAGGTTTAAAATTCGTACTGGGCACCAAAAAAATCCCAGCAGTCCTAGTATTAATCTGCACATACTAAATTTGTGCTTGCTATTAGAAGAAAAACAGAAATATCCAGTGTAATTGTTCCCTGTTTCCAGTAAAGTGAGTGGAAGGGAAGGTGTACTGTACATACAGGCTGAAGCACTAACTAATCCACTGATACGCCAAGAGGTGGTAAAAAATAAAAAGGAAACAGTCCCCCCAAATTTCTGACACCGAGCTCCTGCTGCCTGTGAAGTGTTCCAAAGGCACTGTCCCTGCCAGGGCCAGGCAGGCTCCTCAGGGAGCACCGCCAGCACCAGGCAGCAGCCTGCACAGTGCGCAGGGGCAGTGGGTGCTGCTGCCGCACATCAGCCAGTCAGTTGGCAGGTAAAGCTATTGTTTGATGCAAAAGTTTAATTCATTTTGCTGCTTCTGAGAGAAAACTGAAACTGCCTTTTCCACTTCTGGGGGAATGCTCAAAACTACTCTTAGTGCTTGTTTTCCTGGTCCTTCATGTTGAAGCTGTTTCCCCATTGTTAAATAACTCAATACCGTCTCCGACAGGCAGCTGCAGCATTCCAGCTGAGCCTGAACGAGTGTAAGGTAGAGGAGTGTACATGGAGGGACTGCTGCTGGGATTCCCATGATCCCAGGTTGGTATCCTCACTGGAGCGAGCTCTCCCAGCCTCTCCTATCAGGCTGTTCCTGCTCCTTAGCACACAAGACACTCTGCTGCCTGAACGTGGAACTTACTGTTCTGATTCCTGGCTGTTCAGGTGCCAACCATGGCTTAAAATACTGTTCTTTAGAAGGTGCTCCAATTTACAATGTGCATAGACCCAAGTTGTTAGGGAATGGCAAGCTGCATGAAGAAGTGACCCGAAGCAGGTTTTAGTGCTTGGGTTCATTGCCCACAGTGCAGACAAAGGCTCCCACCCCCAACCATCCCTCCCTCCCACTCACTCACTCAGGGTACAGCGAAACAAACTACATTAACAAGAAAGAGTAATTTACAGAGGGCTGAGTAAGGAGATGGCAAAACACTGCTAACCTAATGGGTGTGCTTATAATGATCACTGGAAGGAGTGATTCCATCATAGCCTAAATCATATACAAAATGAACAACACAGCAGCAAATTATAGACATATCAAACTGTCACTGCTACTTGTTAGGGTTTCTCAAGTCAATCTCAGGGAAGGGTGTTTGAAGGAGGAGAGGACTGAATGCTGAAGAAGAAGGGTGGGTACATATTGGCAGAACTGTGAACAGAGTGACTGACATTATTACAGGCACTGCAGTCAGAAAAGGGAGAAGTGACGTATGGGAGTAGAGCAGGAACCAAAAGAGGAGATTAATTGATGTTTTCCGGAAAAGAAGCGTGGAGTTTACATGGGAGGCTAAGGTAGCCTGGATTAGAGAATTCAAAACAGATAAGTGGCAAAATAAAGGAAGAAGTGGAGATGCATGTCTGGAAATAAACCATAGCTTTTTGTCACTGTAGGGTGTACCAGGTTAGTGAAACAAAGCATGGAAATGACACAGTTCGTTTCTTTATTACTTCTGTAAGTCTACCTCCTCCTGTCACCCACAGTTCCACTCATCAACAGATCAGATTCCTCATCCACAGACTTATGACTTTTGACAATTTTAAGTTCCTTCTGGTTTTAGCTGAGTTTTTTCTCCCCTGACCTCACTGAGTGAAAACATCTCTGAGAATGGTTGCTTATGTTTGACAGCATAGGTTAGCCAGGTTAATGAACTGTTTAAAGTAATTCCCCATGAAAACGGGATGCAGCATGTCATTTCAAGAATTCCCACCAATTCCCATCAAACTGACATTGTAAGAAGGTAGTGAATGTCCAAAATGATCACATAGCATTAGATAAATTTTCTGGCTACTGCACTCCAAACATCTGGTAAATTAAACTGCTAATCTGCAAATGAAAAGCATACCCAACAAGTATTAAACTGATACTGGCTCTGCACAAGTGCAGAAAAACAAATTTTATCCTCATATGTGACACTAGCTACTTAGTAATGCATGCAGTTGTCTTGATAATGAAAGTTTTGATATTACACTCTTGTTCAGGAGGTTTCTTCATTTGCTCTCTCTTATTTAAATGAGATTTGTAATAGATTTGTTTCTCTTTCACAGAGGTAGAAAAATATAAACAAATTCTTACTACTGATTCCTGTTGGTTCATGTGCTGCTGTTCTGGTTTTGTTTGGTTTTTTTTTTTGTTTGTTTGTTTTTTATTCATAATTTCTTCAAAGAAACTGTTATCTTTAGCTTAGTCCCATGACTGTTGAACTTCATAATTTGCGCCTTTGCCTGCAATTTTGTCTCCTTAAAGGATGAAAGTTTTATTTTACTCATTGCTGAAAGCATCTCAGTACAAAGCCACCAAATCTGTTTTCTCTGTTATACAGGATCTGGCCTGCTTTGCTGGACCAAAACAGCAGCTGTCAGCTGAAGTCTGTGACATTAGTGTTACTGCATTAAGTTACCAACGGCAATGAGTGCGTGCCACGTGCCTACTGTCTGTAAGAGAGGTCTGATACAGCCACAGCTTTGGGATCTCTTCTTAGCTTCAAATAACTGACCTCTTTGTGCCTGTGGTCAGCCCTAGCATATTCATCAAATGTAAAAAATTCTGGGTTTCCAACAGGACCCTGTAAACCCAGAAGGGCCCCTCTTAGCCATTCTCTGTGCTCTACGTGCCCAAGTTTTCTGCCATGCCAGGTATTACTGAGATACAGCAAAGACACTTCATTTTGCATTGGTGACACAAAACCTTTCACAATACATGGAGAGTAAATTTCTCAGAAATAACCAGACATTCTTTGGGCTTGTCTTTTCGCTGTTTAAAATATACAGCCTGCAACTTCTCATCTCTTTTGGGTGGATATACATTTTAATTCTTTTGAACTACTGTTCAGTCTAATGTTGCTTCTAAGCTCCAGCACTGTTTCTAATTCTGAATAACACTTACTGTCCCTCCTTTTCTTTCTAGTATTCACCCAAAAGGTGTGTTGAAAACATGTGCCAGTCTAAAAGCCATGTCTGAAGACTCTTATTTGTCAGCTAAGGCTACTTGTAGATATACAGGGTTGGCCAAGAATTGCATATGTGTATAGGTTTAGTTTCATAAGCTTAAGCAGAGAAACTGCAGTTTTACCAAAAAGGGTGCTTGTATCTCCTTTGACATCTGTGCAAGAGCACCCCAGTCACTGGCTTACGTAGGGGACAGAAGCACAAAAGTTCCTGTCTCATAGCTAAAAAATTCAAGTATTTGTCTTCCTGCCTCTCACCTGAACAGGCAAAGTGCAAGGTGGTATATTTCAGCCCTTAGTGTGGTTTTGTTTCTCCACCATATAAAAACCCCCAATAAATCACTACAGACCACAGTTCCAGCTTCCCAGCTGCGATGTGTACCAAAAATGCCTTTTAGCTGCTTGAAGCAAGAGACAGCTACCAGTTCCGTGCAGTCCTCCGTACCTGCTCACCTGATCCCCAGGATAAGCGTTCACGGCAAGAAGCTACTGCCAGAAACGTTAATTGCTCTGTGGATGCCCAAAGGCCACCAGCCTGCCCTGCTGTGCTCCACAGCGGCTGCAGGCATCCAGACCCGGGGCTTATACTTTTGCCTTCAGATAAGAAAGCCAAAGCAAGCGAATTAACGTGCACCCTGAGTTTAGGCTGAACTCGGGCAGTGACTGTAGTGTGCGACAGGAGAGTCAGCAAGGTGGGCAGAGCTGTGACCTTGGTTTAGTAAGCTATCTGTAGGTGGTGAGTAAGATCAGGTGTGAATAGCCACAGAAACAGGCCAATGCCCAAAGTGATTCTGTAGGAAAGACGCAAAATGCTACTTGATTTATACAAGTTTGACAGCAAAAATTTTCTTTGGTCTGTAAAGCAAACTCCTAAATGCTGACATATGTTCTTTGTATTTCTTGACAGCTGATGTAACTAGTCCCCAGTTAAAGTTGCCCAAATACTGTATGGTGGCATGATGAGCTGAAGGTGTATGAGGACAATCTATCTGTCCCATGGCTTCCCAGGTGTGCCTTTTCCCCAGGGTTTCCTGGTGAAGACAGGAATGGCCTGAATAAATTATTCGCTGTGCTGGTCACCTTCTTTCCTGGAGTCCTCTGACCTTTATTAGACAGAAAGTATGAAGCTTCCATAGTTGTTCAGCAAAGAAAGGGTTACCTTGATTAACAAATAACAAGCAGCTGTCAACATACCAGCTGCAGGAGATAAAAGAGATGAAAGAGAGAACTGTAGTTCTTGGTGCAAGGAAGTCTGACTTGCTTAACCTACAGCAAGAACTTCTCTCGCTCTTCAGTATGAAGAAAGAGGTATGTATGTTGCTCCCAGGAGCAAGATAAGTCTTGGCCTTGCTGCAGAAATAGATGATGTTTTCTGGGTAAGAGACCTAGCTGAGGTGAAGAGATGACCAGATGGCAGAGCTCTGGAGTGGGTTAAGTCTGGTTTCCTCGGTTTTATATAGTGATGAAAAGCCTAGCAACAATTCTGTGGAGTTGGAAGGTGGCGGTATGCATATGAGGAGGTAAATGCGTAACAGTAAAAGTGAGACCATAAGCAAGGAAAGCAGCAGCTTGTCTAACTGTTAGCATCTTATAGACTTCTTTTTGGAATACCTGTTTTATCCTGACCCAGGTTACTGGGGTCAGGATTACATGCTACCCAATTTTTCTTGTAGAGCGTGAAATATAGGTCTATAGATAACCTGAAAGTCCCTCTTGCTTTCAGATTGTGGCTTCCAATAAAATACTAAAGTTTGTACAATCACCTTGGTATTCAGTGTGTAAGAGTTCCATGTGAAATTACTAGCCATGACTAACAACAACAAAAAAAAGTTAAATCCTTCCTATTTCACCCTGAAATAGCAAGGGAAAAATCAGGAAGGGCTCTTTCCAGATCACTCAATTCAGATCAAAGTGCAAAAACATTATTAAGCTTTGGTCAGTAAGAGTTTATTGGCATTGAACACTATTCAGTCAGCTCTGAGGGGTTACTTTAAAGCTTTTTGTTTCCTTCAAGCAAATCAAAGCAATTTCTCCTGCAAGTAATTACCACCCACTTCAGTTGTCCCTCCCTCCTCGAACCAGTTCCTCTTGAGTATTCAGGTAGAGATACATCGTTTCACTACCTTCCTCTTAAGGCCGTTTCCTCTGAACTTTATTTCTATCATTTTTATCACCCATCTCTCATTGGGACATGGCACTGGAAGAGATTACACCAAAAATGAGTTGTAATAATTTACAATGTATGCTTTTTATCTCTGATAGTCTGTATGATACTTAAATGGTACAATTTCTATAATACTTCTGTCTGCCTGCTATCATCAAAATTCAATTTGCTTGTGATTGTTGAAAATTAGGCTTAACCACATCTTGTGAGGCTACTCATATCTGTGCATCACTTTCCACCTTGACGGAAGTTTTGCTCTAATCTGTTGTTCCGAAGCGCCAAAAAGACATTTGGTGGAGCTGGGGTAATACATGTACGGGGATTTTTAAGGTTTCTTATGCATTGTGAAAGAATCTGATTTACTAGGTAGTGCATGTGCGTCTAAATGATTTAAGCACAATATCCTAAAGGTATTCTATTGTGCACTAAACAACTTACCGACTCTAGTGTATTTAAGATGCTACGGTATGAAAACCAGCTGTTACAGCCAAATTAAATGCCAAAATCTTTTTTTTTTTTTCTTTCCCCCCCTAATGTAAGGAAAGCCCTTCAATGCCTCCTTTTTCGGAGTAAAGCCGTGGCGGCTGAGCACCTCCTGGCAGGTAGCAGCGCCCCGCCAGCCCCTCCGCGGCTGAGGGGGGACGCGCGGTGCCCGGCCCGGCCGCTCCCCGGTCCCCCGGCCCGGCAGCCCCCCGCCTTCCCCGCGGCCGCGCTCCCCCGCGGGCACCGCAGAAGCGAAGCGCGGCGCCTCCGCGCCCGCCTCGCCGCCCTGTCCCCGCTCCGCCGTGACCGCCCTGGGGCGCGGGGACCCCTTCGCCGCCGGCAACCGCCTCCCGCGCCGCGGTAAGCCCGGCCGGGGGTCCTCGGCACCGGGGCGGCGGGCGCCCAGCGCGGCTCCTCAGCGGGAGGGGAGCGGCGGGCGCCCAGAGCCGTTACTCACCGGGCAGGCGGCGGGGACCCGCGGGCGCCCGGCGCGGCTCCTCACCGGGCAGGGAGCGGGGCAGCCGTTCCCACCGGCGGCGGCAGCCCCGAGCGACGCGGCGCAGCCCCGAGCGCGCAGGCGGCGGCGCGCGGGGAGGGGAGGGGCGGGGGCGCGGGCCCTACCTGGCGGCGGGCGGGGGGCGGCCGGGCGCGGCGGGCGGGGGGCGGCCGGGCATGGCGGGCGCGGCGGCGGCGACGGACCCCTCCGCTCCGGCCGCCTCGGAGCGGCGAGAGCGCGGCTGCGGCGCGGCGCCTCCCGGCCCTGCCCTCCGCCTCACTCCTCCCCTGCCCGCCGCGGCCGCCTCCCCGTCCCTCCCTCACGGCCGGGCGCCGCGGTGGCGGCGGGCAGGGGTGCGCTCCGCCCGGGGCGGGCTGCGCTGGGGCAGCGGTTGCCCAAGGCGGCGCGGTGCCCGGGACCCGTCGCACCTGCGGAGCGCTGTCCGGCAGCGGGTGCCCGGCCGGAGCATGGCGGGCGGGCTGGTCTCCGCTTCGCTGAGGGCGGCGGCCCCGCGGTCCCGGCCGCCCGGGGAAGTTGCTGGCGGTGCCGGCTGGTGGTGGGGAACCGGGGCAGCGAGGGGCTGGGCGGCTCCAGCAAGAAGCGGGCGATCGTTGCTGACTCCTCGTTATGAATGTCATGATGCTAGAGCCCCAGCCCCGTCAGCCATGTGATTTAAATGGCGCGGGGGGGTCGCTCGTGCTGTTTTAGATGCAAGACTCGAGAATTTAGAATAGGAGCCTACTTAGTTAGCTATAGCTTACGTCTTGTGTTGAGCTGCTTTAAACTATTTCATTGTGTTATTTGCAGCACTTTTTTTTTCTTTCTTTCTTTCTTGAAAATACTAAATGTCTCATGGCTTGTCTTTGTCGTGTTTGCACACCCACGTCTGAGAGTCTGTGCAGTACAAATTATTAGGATTGGCCTCTAGTCATGGAGAGGTGGGATTAAAAGCGTTTGAGTTGCAGGTGATGCACAGTGCAAATGTTAAGTTATGGGTGAGCCCTGAGCTGGAGCATGCACAGGGCCTGCTGGGCTCAGCAGGAGTCCTTTGGCTCAGGTGTGAAATCTGCGGGGCTGGAGACAGCCTGTCATCACCTGGTCGTTGCTGGTGAGATTCCACTTTCGCTGAGATTTGTTTTCAATATATTTATGAACTAGGTCAGAGCCCAGCCCAAGGTCTGCTCTCTCCAGTTAGGTTACCGGTATTTTACTTGTGTTAGTTGCACAGCAAATGCTGTGCTCGACAGGAGGATTCAGCAGTAAAACCATGGCAAGAACTTGGATGTATCCACAAATACTGCTGGAAGCTTGTCTGGTGTATGGTGAGCCCTATTCTTTAGTCATTGCTGTGTTCCGAGTTGAGTGAATTCACAGACAAAAAGGGCAGGTGGCAAGGGCAGCTTAATCCACGCTTTTACAACCATCTTCTGCAGTAAAGTTTCTGTTGCTTTCCTTTATATGCGTCATCCCTGTGTCTTTCCTACGCTTTGCTATTCCCCTTAGTTGGCACAACATTATGAAGTTTAGTGAGTTTTGGAAGGGCCTGGGGCATGTGGAGGGAATTATCTTATATATTAAATCAGGTTTTGTTCTCAGTTTCAATTTACAGTGTGGACGTTTCTTAAACCAACTTTGTAGTCAGAAGCATGGTATCATTTTAACTCCTGAACCAATGTTTGTTATCATTATGAAAGGCTACCTTTCGGTTTGATTTTTGCCTAACCAAGAGGAGAAAGTTTCTTGTTGATTTTTAAATACCTTTTAAGGCTTTGTGCTAAGGGTATGGATTATTCCTGCTGTTGTAGCAGTCATCTGTCAACTTGTGAAGTGATAAATAAGAGATGGTAAGGCTGATAGCTACATCATGGTGGTTGAGGATAAATGGGAATCAGAGCCATGGGAAGTGTAGAAGCTGAGAAAACTAAGAGACAGCAGCCTCTTAGGGGAGCACTTGAAATATGCTAGCCTAAAGACAGCTCATCTAACAACGTAGACACCTGAAGAATCTTTCCAGGCTCTGAGTGAGAGAGAAGTCCTGAAATCCAGAGGCAGACAAACCAGACCTTACCTGCTTAAATGCAAGCCTGGATTAGCAATGAAACTGCTTGTCTGCATGAAATATTACCCGTTCTGTTTAATACTTGAATGTCAGCCCCTCTGACATGACTCTTTCAGCATGGTGCCATGCCTTTCTTATACTCTTCCAATGCTCTTGCATCCCTCTGTTCCTGGAAAGAGGCTGTAATGCCCTTTCCTCGTGCTCAGTTCTCACTGTGCATGTTCTCTGTTTGGGGATCACTCAGACTCCCAGGTCTGTTGCGTCCCTCAGCCCTGTTGACTCTGTTTCTCATCAGCTCTTCTCTAATAGACACCATTGCCCTACCCATGCAGTGCTTAGTTTCTTCTATCAGTTTTCACTTGATCAGTACACTTCATTTATCTTCTTTAATTCGTTTTAACATGACTTTGCATCAGATCTCCACTCTTGTATTTTAAGTATCCTATTTTCTTTTCCTTGTCACGGCATTCCCTTTCTGATAAATTCAGTCCTGTTGCCACTGAGCTTCTAATCATTCACATGTTCTTCCTCCTTCACTAGCTTGTCTGTTCCTCCTTCACTGTCATCATTTTAGCCTTTTTTTGGTCACTGTCAATGCTCAAGCATTTCTTCTGCCTAAATATTTACTGTTGCCTCAGACTGAGTACACATGTGACTCTACCAAGGCGTCTCTTAGATTGCATTTAGGCTACTAATTAAAGCTGGTCAAGGCCTGTTTGCTGGCCCCATGGGCAGAGAGTAGGGCATGGCTCACATCTAAACTGCCATAGTTTCTAAAGCAGTGTGACCTCATTGAGACTGGGGTGTTTTTTTCTGAACAGAAAATGCTAACAATTAAGGAGTACAACTGATCATGGAGCTGTTCCTGACTCTGACACGCTTATCCCTGTAATATTGTATTCTGCTTATCTTTGTCATAGATTTTGGAGAAGAGACTTAGACATTACCTATAGATGCTCTGTTTGACTGTCTCACGCCATCTCCCATCCTTAACTCTGCTGTTACCCTCCTTTTCCTAGCAGGATGCAATTCTTTTTCTCTGTATCTTTTCTACCTTACTTCTTTTGCACCTGTTAGCTTTTTTGTTTTCTTTACTTTGCCCTCAGCTATTTTGCTTTAAGTCCTTTAACTCTATAGATATGGTTTTCACATTGCTGTTTCTGGGTTTCAGAGCAGCTTTTTTGGTATGTTGAGGTGCTTTGCTTCTGTTGTGAAGGCAGAGGACAGAGACACCTTCAGCTAGGGACAGTTCAGAGCGAGGAAATGACTGTTTTCTGTCAGTGATGTTTGCATTCCAGAAGTTCATAACAGGTTTTCCACACACTAATTTCAGATTGTCTGCTCTTGTGAGTTGTCAGGGGGAAGAGCTCTTTGACAGCAAAAGAGAGGAGGAAAGGTTTTTCTCTCGTTATTTGTTGCTCGGTCTTGCCTTTACGTTTGGTTTTTGTTCCCTGACATGATAGGGCTCTGAACCATTGTTTTTCCATCACAGACATTGCCACTCATCCATCCCTTACTCCAGCAGATAGCACTGAGATTATACACGTACTGGTTCTTGCTTTTATTATCCTCACATCCTTATAGTTGATGCAAAGCCCTCTGATTCTCATCTTGTAATTTAATTTGTTCTCTCTCTCTCTCTTTTTTTTTTTTTTTTGCATTAGCAACTCTTTATTGTTCATCATCCTGCAAAAATTCCACAAACCTGTCTTGTACAGACATGGGCTCTTCTATTGCAGCTTCTCACTATCGCAGAGCCCCTCTTGGAGCCAGCCATTGTGACTTGAGCTCTTCACAATTTACCAGGAACTTCATTTCAGGTAGCCCTTTGCTGAAAGCTTATAGTCTTTATTTCTGAGGGGAATACACAAGTGTGCTTAGTGCTGTTGTTCTTATTCCTTGACAATATGGGCACATAGCCTAAAAAATCTATTCTTTTTCCTGGAACCTAACTTGACAGAAGAGAACTGATTACTGTCACACACTGACTTATTTCAGAGCTGTCACCAGGAGTATATTTTTCCCTCAGTTTTCAGATGTGAATTGGCAACAGGAAGGGAATAATGCGGTATTTTAGTTAGCTGTCTGTCTTTTACATGTCAGCCTAGGATACTGTTCCCATGCTGGATAACAGAAAGTCACAGCCAGAGAATACAATATTCTTCTATTTTAAGGATACAGACTATTCCAGTTGATTGCCTTAAGATTTTGCTGGTTTAGACTTTTATAAATATTCAAGGAGCTTCTTAAAAATAATTAATCAGCCTTTCTGTTGGGAAGATAGGCAGAATAAACTGCTGCAGAGTTGTTAGTTTGAGCTGACAGAAAGTGAAACAATAGCACCAAAGAGCTAACTGTCACATGACAAAATGTCAATCATTCCTGAAAAGTCAGAGGGATCCAAACTTACACTAAGACTGTGGTTTGGCTCCAGCCATTCTTGGAGATATTGAAAACCTCTCTGGACACGGTCTTTTACGACCTACCTTGACTGGCCCTACTGAACAGGGGGATTGGGCTAAGTGATCTCAAGAGATCCCTTTTCAACATAAGTGGTTCTGTGCTTTGTGTGATTCTGTGGCTTTGAAGTTGTATTCACCTGCAGTAAAAAAACCTGCCCTCAAAAACTGTGCTTATGCATGACTTGGTTTGTCCCAAGAAATCTGTCCAGCCTGTACTTAGTCTTTAACTGGATAGTATTTTCAGCAATAGATCAATGTTGTAAGAGGCTGGGGAAAACTGTGTTTTGCTTTTCATTTCCCTTTGCTTTTCCTATGAGCTGCTTTTTACGAAACACACCTAGCTGGAAATACGAAGGTGCAAAGCTTAGCATGTGTTGTGTGTTTACAAAAGCAGGATCTAAAGAGCTCTCAACATCTCAGCATTTTCTGGACAGAGGCGTAACATTTCTAGAATAAGTATGATATTGCCAAACCCCCAACACAGGGACCACCTCCCTCACATTATAAAAAATGTCATCCAGTTAGGACAACCAAGTCCTAATCGTAACAGAGGCCTTTGGGTGCTAGTGTTAATCAAACAATATCTTTGGGGCACCTCTATTTACCCTCTTTGCCTGTGTTTGCTGTGCAGCTGTGTGGGCACACGAGTTACTGTCCTGATGGATGTGTAATTTATTCCCTTACAACTAAAGTACCTCCTTTTCCCAATGAAGGTAAAAGGGGCGCTGCATGGTTTTTGTGTAGATATTTTGAAAAGTTTTTTAAAATAGAGATCATCTAACACAGTTTTGTGTTTGTCTACTAGATGTTTGTTTACTGAAATGGATATTACAGTTTGCTGTATTACTGTGCAGTTGATTATCATACATAGTTTATTACCTCATGTGCTATCAGGTTGCCATTACCTACATATGCTATCATGAGCCATTTAGTTCTTCTTAGGTCAAAACTAATGCACTCAACTCCTATTCAGAATTCAGCTATAAGCTGATAATAATAACCAGCTGGTAGGTAATGAGCCATCATCTGTAGCATTAACTGAAATCTTTTAGGCATCTAAAGGTGATGATGCATATAGAGTAGACAGAAGGGGACACATTCACAAATGCACTCTTTATCTATACTGTCCTGGGTTTTTGGATAAAGATGAAAAATGCTTTTGGCTTCCCCCTGTTCTCTGAGTATCCAAATTTGATGTCGCATGAGCTTTGAGAATATATTGTACAACTGCTGTATGCTCAGTCTTGTCCCTTCCTACAACTCCAGAGGTCATTCACAGTGCTGGTACTTAAAAGCTGTATCTATCTGGGTCAGCTTTGTTTCGAGAATACATATAGAATTTTAAAATTCTTCAGAATAATTATTGAAAATTCTGGAATTCTGAGTCTTCCTGAAAATCACTGGAATTAAACTATTTTCAGAAGTTTTATCTTAATTCTAGCTGTGACCCTCCAATGTAGTGTTTCCCTCAGGCTTCATATTTTTGGCTGTTCTCTTGGGTGAAATTTTCAAGTGCTGGGAGCTATTAGTTTTTAAATAGGAATTGTATTTTGTATGTCTCTAGAAGAACAGGTCAAGACAAAAGACATACTAAAAAGGCCTTATAGCAGCTGTGAATAAAAGGTATCCCTTTTTTCTCATATGGACAGGCAAGCAGAAAACAAGAAAAATTGGAAGTCAGAAAAAGAGGCTCATAAAGGAAATTCAAAGACCTATGAAAATGATAATGCAGAAAATCTGATTCCATAGGGTTCTCTGCAGAACCCCATAGCTATAGCTGCAATTTCTAAGATGGCTATTGAGGCATTACAATCGCATAGGTGGTGAGAACATACAATGAAAATGTGAAGGAAAACGATTTACTACTTTGGTAGATTTTTTTTCATGTCAGCATGCACCCACTGCTGTGTGTTAACTTTCTGGGTGGATTATATATTCATGAGATACAACGTGAGAAATTGCTCATATTTGAATGAATGACAGGATATACTGACAATGAAATGCAGGTGTATGAAAAGAGCAGGGCAGCTACTACAAAGTTTAAAAAAAAATATTCTTGACTGTAAACTGTTCTTCAGACTCATTTTGGACATTGCTGGCTGAACTCTCAAGAAAATAACAAAAAGCTAGCAGCCTTCATGCAAGCCACAAGGACTTAAATAAATGTGAAAACACTGACCTTTCTTGGTTTCGATACTTTCGGCTGCTAAATTACCGTGCACAGTTGTTTAAATAGCTGCAGGAGGGGAGATTGTAAATAGATGCCTATGGTCATGTACAAAATCCTATGGAGTCAAAATTCTGTTTCAAAATTACTATGGAATCAATTTGCATCACCATAGTAGCTAATGGTATTTCCAGAATCATAAACACCAGTTGTTAAATTGAAATGTGTATTTCCACTGTAACAGGTACAGCTGAACCACAGGCATGAAAGCCTCTCTGCACAGTCCTTTGAATGTAGTTCAAATCTACCCTGTTTTCTGAGGAAATATAAATAACACACTCCCTGCACCAGTAATCCTCTATATTTTCTAAGGAAGCTTGTATAATTGCCAGTTACAGGATAACTTTCTGAGATATCCATGAGAACCAGGATTGCATCAAAGCCTAAACTTGCAAGAGGTTAAACACTTTTTAAACGCAAATTTGCTTGGAAGGCAACCTAGGAATAAGATGCATGTATGACTTTAACAATAAGGCACACTTTGGGAAGGTTTCAAGAAGGCAAAGGCAATTTCGTTTATAGCTCTGAACAGAAGTTTAGCCTTATAGCAGCCTTCCAGTACCTAGAGGGTGCTTATAAGAAAGATGGAGACAGGCATTTTAGTAGGGTCTGCAGTGATAAGACAAGGGGGAATGGCTGTAAGCTGGAAGAGGGTAGATTGAGGTTAGATGTTAGGAAGAATTTCTTTAGTGTGACAGTGTTGTAGCACTGGCACAGGTCGCCCAGAGCAGCTGTGGGTGCCCCATCCCTGGCAGTGCCCAAGGCCAGGCTGGACGGGGCTTGGAGCAACCTGGTCTAGTGGAAGGTGTCCCTGCCCATGGCAGGGGGGCTGGGAATGGATGATCTTTAGGTCCCTTCCAACCTAAACCATTCTGTGGTTTTATGATCCAAATCTGGGGAGAAGGGGGGAAGTGCTTAGAGCTTGATAAGGTCCTAAAATAATTTTCTGTTTTATGAAGAAAAATCAAAATTAAGGTCTCGTAACTGCATGTGAAGGCAAGACATTTAATTTCAAAAATTTCTGCTTTTGAATATATGCTTTTTGACTTCTGTCAGTGAATTTGCACTTCAGCGTTTTAAGTTATTTATATTTTCATATAGGAAACAGTAATAAAACTGAGGCAAGGCACATGTATGTATCTGACCTCTAATTGCTAAACGCAGAATTAGCTGCAGCCCGAGAGATGCTTCATTTGAAGATATAATTGAAGACTTATCTAGGGGATGGTATATTATAGAAATGAGTGGTTCATGTGGACACTCAAAGTAACTTCACTTGAATTGGATGAACTAATGATTGGAAGAGGGGTGGGTGAAATAAAGTTTGTCTTTTCAGAAAAAACATTGAAATACCGTATTACACACACAGCCACACCTCTTTTTGGTAAAGGGGAAGAGAAGGACACAAAGGGAAATGGTAAATCGTTATTTTTGTCGGTAGAAAGTTTTGGGCTGTAATAAATTCAGAGTACTTTTGGAATGCTAGTTCTAACTGACAGAAGTCTTGATCAAGTTGTATGTTGTGAATTTTTGGAGGACAAAGGAATAAGATACAAAAGAGGATAAAATCAGAACGCTTCTGGCATGACTAGTAAATCTGCAGCAAATATTTAATGAGTCCCAGTTTGATGATGGTTTAGGTTCTTTCAGGTCTTTTTTTTTTCTTTTTTTTTTTTCTTTTTCCCTTCTCCTTTTGTTTTCTCCTGAATTTTCATTTATGGTTATGTTAAGGCATTATCAAGGTCTGCTGTCCTGGCAGATGACTGTACTTAGTGATTCTCAGTCTCAAGAAATTTGGTTTAGGTGAAGGAGTGGAAGTCTAAGAACAGTTGATCACTGGAATTAGTTATTGTGGGATCTGTGACTTTTCTATCACAGGATGTACTTGAGGGAGGATGGGAAGCCATCAGTAAGGAATGAGCTTGGCATTACATTGATGTTACAATATTGACAGGATGACTTCTTAGGTTTTTTCCAATACCATTTCTATATTGAAAGTGAGAAAATCTGTAATGATTTTGTTTGGTTTGGGAAAAAAACAACCAATCACCAACCAACACCCCAAATGCAACTATATTAGTATAATAAGAGAAGGAGTCATACTTTAATGACCTCTCCTATGAGATTATCTTCCCACACTGCTGTAAATGCTGAGTTTGGCTCTGACGTTGGGTTAGTATATAGTGAACTAACAGGAAAGAAGGATTAGGTCCTTACCGTGTAGTAAACGTTGGTCCAGATAAGTAATGTCATGAAACTTTCATTCTAGCAAAAGGATCTGTGCTACTGAACTATTAAATTATACAAATACAATGCTGATAATATTTTAAATCTAAGATCAATAGATTCTGATGTGAAAATCATGAGATGGGAGTAAATATAGTGTTTTCTGCTGTAAACTATAGTTCACCTTTTAGTGGTATAGTAAAATGTCATTTGCAAGGTATGTGATTTGATACAGAAAACTATTCTGCAAAGCTTTAAGCATTTACAGATTATTTTTTTTTTGGCTTTAGGGTGTATTTGTATGTGAATTTTTGCAGCACTTAACTGTTTATATCTTGAAAAATGAAGTGAACTTGAAATGAAAATTCATTACTTGGCCTCATAGGCTCATGACTGTAGGCTCAAGAAGACAACATAAAAATAGAACCGTTATTTGAATAAAAAGCATAATTAGCTTGGGAGCATGGAGTGGAGTACAAGATTGTACTTTCCCAGGTAGGTTTTGATCCCTTTGTGGTATTTTTGTACCACATTGACTGTCAAAATCTTTTCCATACAGTGGCATAACTTCAGCAGGGAAAGGGGTTTTTGCCATCTTGGGCTGTCTGGGATGACTCTAGCATTTCCTTGACAGATCGTTTATATGGCTATGAACCTTCTGAAGGATACTAGAGCCAGGTCTTTCATTTTTGGATTACTGTTCTAATCAGCAGGCTATAATATATTTAAGGATCACACTCATTTGAAGGGCTTCATTCACTAGCTATGTAGCTGAGTGAGCAGCTTCTTCCGCGTCCTCTGTCAGAGAAGCATGAGCAGTGCATAAATAGATCAGGGCAGGAGCTGAACGTGGAACTAGTCTTAATGGGTGGTTGGCTCCTGCAGAATTACAGGGCTTTCGATCTCACTTCTGGATGTATACACATTGATTTTCCTTGGACTCTCTCCAGGCTGTCTGGGGAGGATTTTGCCTGGATGGGTTCATCATTTGTCTGATGTTTCTGTATGCTCAACAAGAACTGCTGTACTGAGCTTCCCCTGGGCTGCTGCCTGCTGGAAACCCCTGGTACTCCTACAGTGTGCATGCTGAGAAATGGTACAGTGTGTGGAAACACTTAGTTTATCAAAAATGTACTACACAGTGGCTCAGTACATGTGGAGTATGTTTAATTTGTGGCAATGTTAGATGTACAGCGTATGCCAAGAGTACATGCATGGCACATGAACAGTATGTCTAGTTCTCACTGGAAGGGTTGTATTTCTGCTGCCTGCAGCAAGAAATTCCAGCTGGAAGCATGGCAAGCCTCATCTAGCTCTCAGCTCCCACAGGTTACCAAGAAAAAATGTATTGATGCAGGCCCTTTTGTTTCAGGAAAGACAACTGCAGGATTTATGGCTATTATTTAGCCTTGGTTTTGTTTTTGAAGTGGTAACGTTAACAATAGCAGAATTCATCCTTTGGCTTATGAGTAAAGTCCTTCTTACTGCTGAAGATACTGTTACCAATTTTTCACTGACTCCTAGTACCTGCATACTGGTTGTCTGTGCAAAGTAATTATTGCATCCTGGGAGCCTCTCTAAAACTCTCTTAATACATTGGATTAGATTCTGCTCACAGTTGCACCAATGCATTTCTAAAGAGCTGTGACCAGGTGATAGCATCTTTGGCCCTAACCATAAAGAAACTGTTACAGAATTGGCAAAATGACTGTTGCTTAGAGGTGAGAAAAATCTGCTTTGTATGAAATATTGTTTCGCAAGAGCTAATGCTTTTTGGTTGTTGTCCAGAAGTAATTTTTATCTTTAGTATAGAACGAATAGTTCTTTGAAAATGAACACAATGTTTAACGTCAAAGACATCCAACAGGAAATTAATTTCTGAGGTTTAACTCATATTTGTAAGCTATTCATTTAGATTAATTTATGTGAAATTCAAGAATCCACTTTCTTGTGTTTTAAGAATACAGGAATGCTAATACTACTGCTATTCTTTCTGATACAAATGTAAAAATGTGGTGAGTCTGCATTAGCAGATCCTGGTTAGTGTTTTTAGTTGCTGTAGAAGGGGATCTGTCGCAGTTTTGGAGAGGCTAGTTTGCTCTAGTATGAACAAACCAAGTAAGGCAAAGAACTGGAGAAAGCCATTGTAAATGCTGGGGGTTTTATTGGTTGTGTTCAAAATAGAGAATTTGAAGTAGAAGTGAAATTGGTTATATGAGAAAGCAGCTATTCAAATTAATGAAATGGAGGTCTGAAAGACAAAGCTCTTGGAAGTCCTCAAGAAATTCTAGCTACTGATAATCAAAATCTGTGTAACTTTTTATCTAATGTCATTAGGTGGTGGATTTTTCTTGATGTATGGGGTTTTCTTTGATTGGGTGGTTTTTTGTTTGTTTTGTTTTGGGGTTTTTGTTGGGTTTTGGTTTTTGTGTTGTGGTTTGTGGTTTTTTTGTTGGTTGCTGTGGTTTTGGTTTTTTTTGAGCTCTTTGGGGCCAGCAGCCTCCTGAACAGTGTGAATAACATCACAGACTCAGACTGCACTTGCTGCACTGCATGTCTTTTGAGAAGGCAGTGTGTCTAATTTCCTACTGTACAGCTACTTCTTTTATACACTTCTAGCACTTCTGCTGTCTTTGAAATATAGATAGGTCTGTCAGTAAGTGATAGTCTCTAGAGACTCATCAACAGAGTAGCCATGTCATTAAATTTTAATCAGGCCACAGTAATTCAGTGACAATAAAAATGTGTGTTAAGGTAAGAATAAGCTTTAGGTCTGAAAAAATGGAGACTGGCTCTGTTTAAGGAGCTACAGACAATATGAAGATTATTACTAAGAAGTTTATTCTTGCGTGTTGCTATTCTGATGGTGAAAGTACGTAACAATATGGCAAAGGGTCTTATGGCAAAGACTTCTTACAAGGACTAGATTTCATGGTGTCTGCCACTAACCTTTCAAATTTCCAAAGCTGAGCTGAATTTATTTTCAAGTAGATAAGCAATGGCTAGTTAAATGTTTTATTTTAGAGCAGGAAGAACTTGAGCTTAGATTACTTAAAAAAAGAAGAAGAAAAAAAGACATTAATTAGTATTTATTTTTGAAATGAAAATACTATATCTAGGGAAAAGTAGTTTGCAGAATTAACAGAAATCAATACCACAAATGATAATAGAATGAATTTGTAAAAATACCCGTCATGCACATCTCATTTTAAGTCTATTAAAATCAGGAAGAGATTTTGTTGCTCTTTAAGAATTAGCTTAAACTTAAAATGTGGCAGTGTTGCTGCTTACTGAAGTTTGTAACAGGTTACTGCATAATTCATTTGAAAATGTTGATAAATTAAAATTTAAAAAACACTGCAAAAGTCCACATTATTCCAGTTTTAATGGCTCAGAAGTTGTGTAAAGATCCTACACAAACCCACAAATTTCTACCATGCTCACATTTTGCATTGAGTAGTTATCACATGTAGCTTTGGCTTTTAACCAATGTGCCTCATGACTTTTTCTAAATTTCCTTATTACATTTTCAGTGGGCAAGATTTTTCAGAAGCAGTCAGCATTATCCACATTCTCCATAGTGACTGTCATACTGCCCCAGTGGGATTTTTAGTTCAGCTGTCAGTCAGTAATTGATAATTCAGTAATCTTAAAGACTGTCCCATCTTTCTCTTTCTCCACACATTTTTCATTGCCATTCTGTCATATATGCTCTTCTGATCATCTAAAAGCATGACAAATACTGTGCCATTTCCAATGCTTTTTGCAGAGGGAAGTTGGACTTTAATTATAACTTTCTGAATCGGAATTGCCAGCTGGTTTGGAATCTGGAAAAGGCTTTATTCTATGCAAGCCATTTTGTAGGCACAGAAGACTAATTTTGGTCCTCTGCAGGATTAATGTTTTTCTTATTCTTCATAAATTACACCTCTTCTCTCTTTGGAATGCATTTCCTTTACCATAAAATGGTTCTGCGTATGTGTACATGCTCTGTATCTGTACAAGGGTACAGTGCATGCATAATAAATGTAACTCTCCAAATTTTGAATTTATTCCTTAAGTGCTCTGTGTGCCGGCAAATGTTTTGCACCGTGCATTTGCCCTAGGAAAGAGGAGTGGTTTGTTATTTTTGTGTTGGAGGAGACAGACATTACCAATGTAATTAATCCAGTCTACATCTTTCTTTCTGAGTGCTCTCAAGATGTCCTCTGAAAAGAGAGCAGATAGCAAACAGGCTCCTTTTGCATTGACTTCTCATTGCTTTCTAAACCCATCCATGGACCAGCTATGTTCTGGGCTTGGTTGTGTGTCCATAGACATGCTAAGGATGATTTTAGACTTTTTGTGCTTGGTCATCATGCCACCTGCTGGGGATATTTTGGCCAAAGTCAAAGCACCTCGTAGCTCCTGACCTTAAGTACCATGTATAATTTTTGAGTTTTTAATTGTTATGATGTTGCCTGAAAATTTTGCAGTAACTTCTCAACTTCCAGAAGCTCTCAGAGGCATCTCTACAGTTTTTCCAAATGCATCTGTTGCTGGGGGTGGCTGAGCAGGGCCAGAGCGCTGATACAATGCCTTTTCCTTTCTATTAATTTTTAGTGCTGTTCACAGCTCCTGCTAGAGAGCTGGCATATACAACAGGACAGAGCCCCTCGTTGACCTTTGCACCTTTTTGGCTTGCCAAAATGTATATACTTCAGAAATCAGTGGACTACTTCACTGTGCTTTTACAGGGACCCAGATGTCAAATCAATATTGATTACTGATTAGAGAGGGAAATGCAAGAAGCCTAGATAGGATTGTAATAAGTACAGTGTGACTAGGGACCTGAATGCAGGCTGGAAGGCTGGGGCTAGGCAGATCCCTGATCTCTCAGACGGAAGGTCCTCTCCTCCTCTCACTGAAGTCAATGGCAGTTTCTTTGGTTTCTGTTCAAATTGAGTGTACCTCCTGCTTTCCGATTCCTAAAATTTGTAGCCAATTTTAAACTTAAAATTTCCTGCCAAACACACCAGACATTTCACTCATGCAACCCTCTGACATCTGCCGTGTGAATAGCTCAGCATATTTCTGGATGCAATTCAGGCAACCTGAATACACACCAAGCAGCTCAAACCTCTAGCGCAGCAGCAGTGGAACCCCAGTAGGAGCAGGCTTAGATTGGTATTTGAGGGTCAAGTTTTCTTATTTAGTGCTTTTTCCTTTCTTTTATTCTTTTTTAAGCATCTATTTGATCAGCCTTCAGCAAGATACAAAGCACTTATCGATCTCATAAATAATTTCTTTAATGTAGTCCTTGCATTTTATTACAAAAAAAGTCAATGTGGAATACAGTAGAGTCATACAAAACCAGCTTTATTAAACTGAGTTAGTAGTTTAGTAATTTTAATTAAAACTTGATAAAATTAGACCTACTCTGATGGGGTTTTTACCCCCCATGGCTCTCAATTACAGGTTCTTAAACTTTAGGGAAAGGCTAAGGCAATGGTAAGTGTATTGTCTTGCTTCTCTGAGTGATTTAGTTACGTGTTTTATGCCACACTGAATAGATATCCTTTAGGTTGAGCTTTATATACACATACAATAAAATACTTGGAACAGACCACAAGAGTATGCATTTACACACTGCTCCATGGTACAGGCTCAGATTTCTTTATTGTCAGTCTTCCAAGCTGAAATCCACGCAACCTTTCCCCTGTTCTTGATATAAAGCTGAACGCTGAGTAACGTTACCAGGCCCTGTGCTTATAAGGATTCTGTTGTTGAATCCACTTTGATGTCCAGTCTTGCTGTCTCTGACACCAATGGTAGAGCTGTCTTGAATTTCCCTAGCACAATTTGAGTCTTTTAATTAAATACTGGATATGTTAGAGTGCTTTATGAAATTTTTGGGACAACCATACTATTTATACTTCATAGGCTGCATTTAAACACGTGAGGGAGGGGAGAGTAGGTGTCATTTTGGTTCCTTCAAGCAATATTTAAAAATGCATATTAATATGGGGTGCTTAATCTGAAGGTCACACATTAGTATCTGTAAGTTTCTGGAAAAAATATAATTATTTTAATATATACATGCATATATACCATCTGATATCTTGTATAATTATCTTCAAATCCAACATCTGTGCAATGACTTTATCATACTTGTTGGAACAATTTTTTTTTTCAGTTTGGTTGTAGTCTAGTGACCTTGTTTCTCAGTAGAACAACAAAATGTTTTGTGTGTTGCCTAAACTCTTCTGTCAAGTGTGAGGTATCAAAAGTTTGCAAATCCTTGTGATGAGGGGCTCTCACTACATGTTTGTGCACATAATTATGGTAAAGGGTGAGATACTAGTGAAAGCATGTTTGGGTTTTTTTCATCAAAAGGCCAACCACAGAGGGGAAAAAGGAAGTCCCCCTTACACCTAGAATATAAGTCAATTGCTTCAATCAGTGTTTCATTAGGAATGGTGCTATCGTAATCTAATTTTTAAATGATGTTCCTCATGGGAGAATTTGCACATTACTTAATTATGTTTTCTCTAGGAACAACCCTATTCTCATTATTTCAACATGTTGTACAAATGCTTTAAAAGACTCAAGTGATGTGGTCATAATTCTTAGTCCTGTCAGGTTAGATTGACTTTCCCAGTGACTAGCATTTGGGAAGGGTATCTGCAAGCCTGGTCAGTATGGTTATCCTGGTGTCAGGAAAGGTATTCTGAAGGATTAGTGTATCTTTATATGTGGAATTATCCAGGAATGAATGCAAACCTCTAAGTCACTTATTAAAGCAGTTGAATCGGTTGTTTCATGGTTTCTGTTTCTAATTCAGTTGATTCCTAAATTATTATTTTTTTGTTATTTTCACCTAAAGATTTGGTTCTTTTTCCTTTCAAATGTGGCCATGAGTTTAAACTGAGATGTCATTTCCTTTTATAAAGTAACTCTGAAAATTTCTGCTGTTCTGCTTTAATAGTCATTTAAAGCTTGTTAGGACACTCACATTAAATGTCTCTAAAGTCTTTATCAATTGGCTTTTATTCATTCTTGTAGGTAGACTTCAAAATAATTGTTTTGGCATATTTCTTTACAATCATGATATACAGGAAAATGGCAATAACAGAACTTTTGTATTACAGATTCTTTCATTCAGTAACCTTGTTTTCAGTTTTGCATAATGTATATGTAACACCACACAACTACACAGGTGCCTAGATCCTGCTTTCAGTGAACTAAAAAGTAGTGTGACATTCCTGATCCCACTGGCATGTGTGACATGAGAGCTCAGCTATGTGTGCAGCACTGGAATTTTGGTTTGAAGTTTGGTTTACATGTTTGTGGTGTGTTGTAGTTGAGTTCTGTTTGTTTTTTGGGGGTGTGCATATGGTTGGTTTGTTTTATTTCTTATTTAAAAAATCTAAAGGCAAGCTCTGCTTTCATCCTTGATTTCTGGTTGATTTAATGGAAAACATTGGAATAAGCATAAGACTCAAACTAAGGTTTATACTGTTCAGATGAGGTTGATCTGTGATTGAAATACAAAGGCTACTGATGCCATGTGATTTAGAGGGAACTTCTCCCTGGCTTGTATGAACAAGGGCAGGTCACATGGACCTCTTAAACTTGATTGAGTTCTGTTTTGTATGAAGTACGGTGTTTTGCAAGGTTTTCACATCTACTTTCAGTTCTCAACATCTCCAAATCCTTCTTAAGCTAAGGAGTAAAAACCCCAGAAATAATAATAATAAGGAAAGAATAAAATTAATTTATCTTTGGGACATCAGCTATATAGTCCTTAAGTTTTAGAAAAAAATAGACTTGCTTTACAGTTTTAATGGTGCTTTGGGCACAGCTTTTGAGCTGGTCACCAGAAGCAATCTCCAAATGTTCTCATTCTTCCGGAGTCATGAAGCTGTTTTTCTTGTCAGAAAACACTTGCTAAGAAGCAGATTCTAGAGAAAGAAATAAAATTATTGTGTGGGTCTATAACATACTATAAGTACAACTAAATTACACCATTTATCAAAAGCTCATTTAATACTAGTCAGATTATGAAGCTAGTTGCACTGAAAATTGAACTCAAGAATGTTGCATTTTTTCTGAAGTGATAATTCCTTTTTTCTTCATTTTTCTATGTTGAGATCTTAGAGCCAGCTCAACGTATTGCATACTTATAATCCATTAATTATAGGGAAAAGTGTTTACTGTTTCACAAAGTTAGTTACATAAAAGTTTATTGCTGTAGAAGCCAAATTGTTACTTTTACTGCAAACTAAAATTCAAACAAATATTCATTATCTGAATGTTCATCTGTAAATACAGTTCAGTTAGATGTGAAGATCTTTCAGAATGAGGAAATGTTTTGGATAAGTTCTAAACACATAGAACAATCCATTGAAATTCTTAGAATGTGATGCTTTTCAGAGGGAAAAAGAACAGATGAGAGAACTAGAGGGGGAGTATAAGCAGACCGCAATATAGAGAGAAACAGATGGGGTGACTATAAACACGCTAAGATTATGGGTATGAAATGTACAGTAGAAGAACCATGTTTATATGTAGGCATGTATGTGACCAGTCTCCTCAAATTCTCCATATTTGATGCTTTAACCTCTAAAATCAGAGTGGTGTACAGAAGGGAGCAGGTTGATGTGTAGCAGTCTGTATTGCTATACAGAGAATCGGAGGATAGTTCAGGCTGGAAGGAACTTCAGAAGGCCATGTAGTCACACCAAAGCCCAAGGTATCTGAACTGCTGCTGTTTTATCAGTCTGTACTGTGGTTTAAATGTTGCTGTGCCATAAAATTCTACAAAATAGGTCTCTGAAAAACCATGAAAGATAATCCTCTTTTCTGAAAGTAATGTCAACTATACTTAAACAACCATCAGGAGCAGTTTGTCCAATGTGTTCTTCAAAATTCTCACTGCTAGACATTTCCGTAACTGCTGCAGGTAATCTATTCCTGCACTTTAGAGCATTAGATAGGTAATGCACTTCAGCATTATAGCAGTTTAAGATGTCTTTGTACCACAATTCAGAAGCACAGAGTACTTACTGAATTAAAACAGCAGGAGACAAGCAGACATAATTTCATTTATCTAACCATCAAGTTCAAGATACTATCTTACTTCTGTACTCCCAGACAGGTAAATTCTGCATTTATGCTGTGCTTTGAACAGTCTATTGTCATAGTAGTCACAAGAGTATTTCTTTTAGGATGTTCCAGCTAGAAACATTTAAATTGAGCTTAATTAAGAGAGACTAAAAAAAAAAATTCATAATAAAAGGATTGATCTGAAAATAGAGTTTATTCTTGGATAATTATGAAGCTACATTAATTCAAGGACTTTTAGAAGAAGAATTGAGTGGAATTGTGTGAAGTATTTGCTTGGATTGTGATACAAGTGCTGTTATACTTGTGAAAGTTAGGTAACCATCAGCTGAAGTAGTTCATACGGCCCTGAAAACAGCTAGTCCGTGCAATTTATATTAGGCCAGAATGACAGAAGGCAAAGGTTGCTGAATAATAGCAAAACTGGGAGAATATCTGCATGGGGGTGTGGATTTGGGGAATACAAGTGCAGAATTCAGTCCATTAACCCCTGTGTAAATGAGCCCCTCCAGGCTTTTTGGAACTGCAGAGTAGTAGTTCAGCTAACACCGGCATTTTGATGAAGGAAGGTTGCTCTATTACACTGAAAAATGCCATCTGATTTCTACAGAGTGGCAGCATAATGATGTCAGCAATGCTGCAAAAGCCTCTGTGTGAAAGTCTCATCTTCGGTCCTTGTTGCTGCTAGGGGTTATCGTGACTTACTACTTTAATGATGATGTAGGCAAAACTATGCACCACTAGATTATCTATTATCACTGTCACAGCCCAACCCTCTCTGCTGCTAACATAAAATGGAATTATAAGCATAAAAAAAAAAAAAGAGAAATCAAATCACATTGCCCACCGAGTGACTCAATTGCATTTTCTGTATATTAGATGTGATGACATGATAAAATACCATAATTACTGGGCAGTCTAAGAGCAATCACTAGCAATTTATTTGATCGTTCTTTCTTTAAACTCCATCTTTATTTCCAATCTGCACAAGAACGGGTATTTGTCTGCCTAAATTTGCTTGGATTTTATGTTTGCCAGCTTGTCTCCTAGTCTGCCTAGGAGAGATGAAAACACCTTCAGAGGATTTTTGAGTAGGTGTTGAACTCTGAGTCACTGTCTGGGAGAGCCTACTGAAGCCTTTTTTTCCTTGTTTTGTTGGGCAAGCTGCCTCCTTTACGTAACAGTGGAAAGTTAGGTGGAGTGACTTTCCCCCATGATGTGATGTAATCCCTCTGGATGTAAGTGACAAACTTCTCACCACGTTTCTCCTTTCCTCCTCATTGTTCTTGGGACTAGGGTATGTATGCAAGGAGCAAAGTCAGGACACACCAGCTTTGGGGAATAATAAAAAATATAAGATACAAACCAGAACGCCATTAGATGTCCTCTGGGGCCTGTCTACTTTGGGCCTTCTTTAAATCTCTGGAGCTTCACAAATAGACATATTGCTTGTTTTTATGGCTTACAATCACTTGAGAGAGAACAGCATGGAAATAACTGTATAAAGAGAATTTTAAGTTTTGTTTTGTTTTTTTTATAAGAACTATATCCCAAGGTCCTGCCTCCAACACATTCAAAAACAAATGTCTAGGATAGAGCATGGGAACAGGATAAACCTATGACCAACATATTCTAATCCTTTCCCCAGCTCCAAATATTTTCGATACAGAAACATCTTGAGGTAATATGGTGTCTATATAATCAGTAACTGCTGACAGATAACTCTTCCAAGAATTTGTCCAGTTTCTTTAATCCATATAAATTTTCACTGTCATATGGCAAAGAGATTCACAGCCCTACTACTTTTGTATGAAAAAAGAACCCTTTTTGTTTGGGATGTTTGGTTCTTACTAGCTTCATTTGAGGCCACGTGCTTCTTGCACTCGAGGTGGTGAGTGGGCCATCTCACTGTACTATCTCTATGCCATTCAGAATTCTGAAGGTCTGTCTTATATGTCTGTTGTTTGCTTTTCCAGATTTCAAAGTCTTGGACATTTGTGACAGGCATTTTTCTGTCTTTTAAACAACCTTGTTTCCTCTTTTGTGAATTTTGTCTAGCCCTGCTTTCTAAGAGGAGGCCAGAACTGCCCACAGTATGTCCCGCTGCCTCCCTCACCTCTTTTACCCTGTTCAATATATTTCAGTGTTCATTTACATGACATTTTCCAAAAGTTTAATATTTGTGCAAAATTGGAATGGCATAAAGCATATGCACAAACATGCTGTTATTCCAAATTTCAGGTTCCTGTTCTAAAGCCTGGGAGCACTGAAGTTTGGCAAAGGAAAGTTCACCAGGATTGTCTTGAGGGGGATATGTACTTTGTTGTTGATGTTTTGTTTTTTAATAGATATTACACATGTTTCATCTTAGGAAAAACCTCAAGAACAGTTGAAGTAGAAAATGGAAAATTTCAGCTATGTGCAGAGTCTAGCAAATGTCCGTGTAGCTGAATGGAGGTTGTGGATTGAAATGCACTACCAGAGGGACTTAATTTGCTGCTCTGAAACGGAGCTGCACGTAGAGAGGAGCTGCCAAATACAGGCCTCCTGCATACTTTGTCTAACTTTTTGGCTGCTGTCTTTTTCATTCAGTGGGTGAGGAAGCTGGTGACGGGGGTTCCTATGCTCTTCCTCTTTCATCATGTTTCTGCAATGCAGTTTGAATTTGCTACAACACGTGCTTTTTATAGGAATGATAATCACTCTCCTATGACCTCATGCAAATCAATCCTGAACCTGGATACTCTTTGTGCTTTTGCTGTGTTTGAAGCGTACTGCAGTGAAGTGATATATCAGCTTATTTTCCTGTAGTAAAACCCCTTCTGGACTGAATTTACAGGGTTCCTATGCAAACTGCTGCAGAAGAGTAAATCCTATTAGGGGATTTCTGAAGCCCGACTGAAATGCTGACAAAAAGATGGGTCGGTTCAACTAATCAGCTTTTTAAATGCATTAACATTTAATTCTGGAGAGATGACCTAGAATGGGCAGCTGCCTGCAGCATCCATAGGACAGCAAGGACCAAAGCTGTGGAGAGTGTTCTTGCAGGAGTGTGGCGTTATGTTTGGCAGGCAAGCTGCCCGTTCGCGTCTCATGGTGATGGGCCTGAGAGATGAGCACAATGACTTCACAGTTCAGTTACACTCATGTATCTTGCTTTATCCTGTGATTAGACTGAACAGGCGCCTCCCAAAGGATTTTATCCAGTGATCTTTCTGCAGAGGGTCTATGTGAAAAATACCTAATACTTGACAGATGTGTAGCTGCTGTCCTGATTGTAACATAATTGCGGCACAAAGCACGCAGCAGCTACTATGTTCACGTGACTAGTTTTATCATAAGATGGCTACAAGCATTTTAATTGCTCTGTCGATCAGACCTTCACTGGTGATATAGCAGAGGCCCTGACTGGGCACGTTTTGATGCTAATTAGCTGTGTTAAAGCCAACTTCATTGAAGCCAGAACAACCGCTGTTTGGAATGCATGTGTTTGTGCAGAGCTGAGACTCAAGTGATTAAATAACTACAGGTTTCTCTCCCAATTTTACTCCACTGGCTTCCCAGGCTACTGCCTATGAATTTGAATAGTCATTTATTAGATCACAGTGGCTATACAAGCTGCAGAAATGCAAGTGTACACTTGTAAAAAAACCCATGACCCTGTGATTTTCTAAATGGGAGTGCTAAGGGTTAACGAAAAAGGGCTGTTTCCTAGAAGCAGTAGGTGATGTGCAACAATATCAGGCAAGTCCTTAGCAGCAGTTCCCAGGTGCTTAGAGTTGGTCTTGTGCCTGCAATGATGTGGCTCAGAAAAGCAGGAGCTACTGCTGCTAGTGTTGAGATGTCAGGAAGAAAATTTGAGTATACAGAGGATTTGTTGGATTGTTATTTGTGTAGCAGTGAGAAGGTACTGGATTTTCATATCCTGGGTCTTTGCCCTTTTATTTAGGCCAATGTCAAACCCCAAAGGAAGGATGAATGAGACAAAAAGGTAGCAAATCCTGGTCAATAACAGAGTATGTGTGGGCTTTTTGGTTTCTCTTCTTTTTTTTTGAGGGGGGGTGGTGGTAAGGAGATGGAATGATGTATCAAGTGTTTATATATAGTGCTGTTAGTCATTTATATAATTGCGTTGACTCACTATTTTTGATGCACTGAGTTTTCCTTCCAAATGCATGAACATGGAGAGGATTAAGGTATACAATGTGGCACCCAAAAAGAAATTCCAGTGAGTGAGGTGTAGTGAAGAGTGGCTCTGTAGAGCTCACTGGTCTTGGGAGAAGTGGGGAGCTGTGCCAAACCCAATTTTATGTGATATTTACATCATAGTTACTAGTGTTGGCACAGACCACTTTAAACTAGTCCTGTGAGCAGAAGGAAAAATGGGTTTATATTGCAGGCTAAATCTAGTTGTAGCTGAGGTTAACAATCTGCTGCTTTAACACCATGAATGTCAGTCGTGTTAGTCAAATACATATCTGGGGTGCATGTGCATTTCCAATGGGTTAGTGATGCCAAAGTCTAAAAAGGACGTTTGTGCAGAAGTACCATTTCATTCTTCATTCCTCATATGCCTATATGATCTGTTGTTCCAAATAATAGGATGCCATTGCACATCTGTTAATGTCTGAGCTATCCCATAAAAACATTTACATCTAAAAAGGAGTACTATCAGGGATACCTACTTCTCCTTTTGAACTCACAGTTTATATTTTGTTACTTTACACTGAAAAGTTGTATTAAGCATGGACACAAACGTGATTTTTTTTTTTTTTAACTGAAAATGTTGCAGATGCAAATTCTCACATATGTGGAGTTTTCTGTATGTTCAGTGGCAGATGAAGACATAATTCTTTAAGTGGTCATCTTGTCCTTTAAGTCAGACAATGCACAGGTAAATATAGACCAAGAAAAGAAATCTAGTAAAACATTTGACTTTATAACACAAAAGCTATGTAGGAGGACAGTAAGGTTACAAACTTAGCAGTCAAAGACAGTAGAACCAAACAAAAAAGTTACTTTGTGCTTTTAGTCTTCTGCTTGTGGCTTCCTCATTTCAGTCCGTGCTTCCTTTCAGCCTCTCATCCTGGCTCTTGCCCCACCTGCCAGTCTTCTTTCCTTGCCATATTGCCTGGGTGAGAGGAGCAGAAGCATTGAAACCGGGGAATGAGAGAATGTTTCTGCTTGCATTTCTGTGCCTATTGCCTCAAGAGCCTAGGCTGGAGCTGCTCAGTGCCAGGAGGCTAAGCATTCGTGAACCGCATGGGAACAGCTAAGTAGCATTTTTCATAGAAATGGTGAAAAATAAGTTCCTGATGACAAAGAACACTCACACATAGCAAGCTGCTGAAGAAAATAGTTGTGGAGTGAATTCCGTCCCTGGGGCAAAAGAGAAGTTTCTACAATTGCTACTTTTTACAAATGACTGAAGTACTTCTGATACAATGTCCCCAAAAAAGTCCCAGTAAAAATTGCCATTGTGAGAAAGATAATGTGGGAAATCTTCAGCTCCATTTCTTGAGATATGACAAAGTTCTAAAATTGCCTGATACCTCCATTATAACAGTTATACATTATAATGCTAGACACTATAACATTACTTGTAGGCAGCATTGCTTGCTCTGATTATTTTCATTTACATCCCTCTGTTACATTTTAGCTCGTGGGCTTTCCCGAAGTTTTTCAGCTGCATGAATAGCCCCTTTTCACCCAGTCCCAGGCTGCCTGTTTTTTTTCTGTTAAAATTGTCTCTACTGGTGGAAATCTCTACAACTTTGCAGTTTGCTGCATGGCTCTGAGCATCTTGTGTGGTATAGTACTACAAATAAGACCTTAGAATAGATGCTTATTGGGAGCTATTTTTTATTGGTATTTACTGATTTGCTTATAATCAAGAATTTGGCATTAGAAAATGAATGTAGTTATGCTCTGTATTTTTGGGAGGAAGTTAAGAACACAGATTTCTCTGTACATATGACTCTATATCAAACTATTTGTTGGAAGAGAGCAAGGTTTGTTTGCTAACATTCTCATGACCAAAAAGATAAAAATAACCAATATGTGACAGTGTAGAGTCTTGTTTTGTTTGTTTTTAGTGGCAAGCTGTTGTTTCTGGCGAGTTAAACTACCCTATGAACCTTCCTCTGGGTAACTGTTGGAGTTTGCTGTGTTTGTGACATGAAGAGCAGTACAAGATAATGAAACTCTTCAAGTGGAAAGGATCTCTCCCATTTTTGATATATGGTCATCCACACTAACAAGTTAATTGAATTATTTTCATACTAGTTCTGTTGGAAAGGACCTGCAATAAAATTGCCAAAACCAAATTTCAGCATTAGCTACTTCAAGGATTAAAACTACTCATCTAAGTAAACAAGATTGTGTAAACAACTAGGAGTAAAAAAAAAAAAGTTTTTCTTTTTATATTCACCTCTAGATTTTTGCTTTATTTTTCCCTCTGTCATGAATATTACAGTGTTTTTTGTTTTTAATAAAAGGTAAGGTTCTTAATTAATGCCTCATGTCAGAAGCTGAGCCTTTCAGAAACAAACCAAATAGTGTAAAACTTGAAGCAGAGTAGAGAATAAGCAACACTTTCTTGACATTGCACAGAAGTGTTTATTAAACAGCTCCATCAATATCATGCTTTCAGCCTTGCTCTGTGTTCCTGAATTACCGGTAGGTTTAACAGCTTGAGTTTTTAGAAGTTTAGCTGTAATGTGTGTTTACCTTTCATAGAAATAGAACAATCTTGCTTGTATAAAATGACTGAAATATGAATTAAAGATTGCAAGATCAGATATGAAGGAAACAAAGGTGTTTTAGCAAAGGTCCCTTTTTTCCTTGTGTTCCCTCCATTTGAGGCTTGCCTCTAAGTGTGGAATTCTATTCTATCACATGACAACTCAAATCCAAATCTTTATCTTTAGATAACTGGCCTCCTTGTCAGAATACCTTAATACACAGTATAGATTTTGCTGTTTAGGTTGGTTTTACAGAGATCCCAATTCTGTCAGGCCAAGCTCTAGCCTCCTCCAGCTTTATGAAACATTTCCAGAGGAAATGTTGAAATAGAAAATTCCATGTCACTGTTGCTTACACCATTACCTGCTCCTAGTCTTTGGCCATAAATTAACTCAGTACTTTTATATATTTGGATATATCTTCTGTGATCCTGTTCTGAATTCTTGACCTGACTGACATGTTCATAGTCTCTTCGGGAGTGTAAACAGATTCAGACCCAGCCTCTGCTATAGCCAAGAGTAAGTTCCTTATAAACGGCCAAACTGAGAACAGCTGCATATCTCTTCAAAACAAAACAGGACAGTGAATAGTATGATGACTTTTTTTTTTTTTTTTTTTTTTTTTTCTGTTTAAACAAGAAAACAAGAGCCTGAGAGCTGCATGAGTCTAAGCTATAGCAAACTGGTCTACCCTACCAATGAGGCAGCAGGAGGAGGGTAGGACAGAAGTTGCAAATAGGTTTTGTTTGCTGAGGACTGTTGAAGCTGCCTGACTCTGACAGTACTAGCACACGTTGTTAACTATTTTTTAATGTTCCTGTGGCACCCAAATTAAAAAACACTTTAAAATCACTCCAGCAGTGTTCAGCTCTTAATGTCATTCTAGTGTGGTGCTTCTCATAATGGTAAAGAGCATGGGGCCAAGTGAGTGCAAAGCTCCAGCTGGGATCACATCACCTGGAGAGTCAGAATCTCTACTTCTTGTTTGTCTCAACCCCAGTGCTAAACTCCCTTTACCACTCCCCTAGTTATTTCTTACAGTTGGCATGTGGCATTATTACAAGAATCAAGGCTTGCTTTTGGCAAACAAAACCAGCCCCCCCCTCCCTCACCCTCCAACATTAAGGTGCGTGAAACATGCTTCGCATGTTCACCTTACTTGCAGACCACTCTGATGGCTACCCTACTCTGAAGTGTTTTCCTGGCATGGATGAATAATAAATGGTGTTTCAGAACAGGATTTAATTAAAATTATTTGTTTCAGAGCCTCCTGCTGGCTGGAGTTCTGTAGTGCTAAAGATGGACTAATTACTATAAGAGCTTTTGGATCTAGTGGAAGAAACCCATGGTTTGCAGTCAGGGATAGATCTGATCCGTGTTATGTTAGAGTATGTTTTAAAAATGAATGGACAGAAGCTACAGTGTGCTTACTAACAGGAAAAAACTAAACTGTCCTATTTACCATTTTTGCAGAAGTATGTATATGTCAGTTTATTTTCTCAGCATTTTCTAGTAGGAATAACTACTTAAAATTAATATGATCTATTTCTCACCTGAAGTGGGGTGTGTGTGTGTGATGTTTTTGTTGTTTTGGGTTTTTTTTAATCACTTATTTTTATGTAAGCAGGGCTTAAATATTTGCATGTCCTTTCCCTCCATGCCCCACATCCTCTTCCCAAAATATCCTACCCTCATTAGTAAAGACTCATGACATGTAACAGGATGTATCTGCAAGTGCATATATGTAGGGGGTGTCAAGTTAATTTGCAAAGCCTTAAGTTTCCTTCCCAGTGGTGGGGCTGTAAACTGTGTATTCCCTGCTTTGCCCCATGGCTTTGCTTCAGGGATCTGAAGAGTGATCCCATATTCCCAGTTCCCTGGGACAGACTGAGTTCCCAGCAGCTTCCCCATCACCTGGGGCTGCATCCACCCCTGCATATAAAAGGTGTGCGCATGATCCCTTTGGGTCTGTGTGGTGGGCCAGGCTGAAGGGCTGTGCTCCTCTTGGAAGGAAAAAAATAACCTGTGGTTGTTCAGCCGGGAAAGCGCACGTTCATCAGAATATTGCATAGTCATTGCAAAGTTTATTTATAGGCTCATAATAAAAATTCATCTATTAAAAATGCAAAAAAAGACGTGGGAAATAGTTGTTACCAGATTAACTCTTTACTGAATGTTTTGAGACCAATGCTTGTCCAGTTTTCAAAATGAGTTGGGCAAAAATAAATCTGTTGTAGAAGAGCTTCCCTTCTGTGTCCTTGGACCTGTGGCAGCAGAAAACTGGTTGTGCAGAGACCAAACTGGCCAAACGATTGCTGGGGATGTTACAGCAGCAAGGGCTGTGTGTGGCACTGGGCCTTCGTAGCACGGGTCCCGGCCCTCAGCCGCCTCGGTGAGGGGTCCCTGAGGGCCCTGGGCGCGGTGGTGGCAGAGCCCGGGTGTGGCGGTGAGGAGCCCCTCGGCCACCCCTCAGCTCCTCGCACGTGCCGCCCTGGGCCTGAGGCTTGAGCACAACCTGTGCTGGTGGTCCCCGAGGCTGAGCCTTATAAATCCTCCGAATTTATAAGTTTATTTCTAGAATAAGTCTTTCTCTTACCTACAAGTGAGTCCCTGCCGGTGTCCTTTTTTTAAAAAAAATACATATTTATTTTAAAAACCTAGCCTACAGTTGCCTACCCAGTTTCACTGGAAACTTAGGATGAAACGTGCGTTCCCTGTCGCAAACAAATTTGGTGTGTGGGTGAAAGGCATTATTTATATAAATTATTCCCTCCCTTAATTACAAAGGGAAAAAATAATGTGTGTTTCTTTTGTAAACAATCAAGAGCAAAAATACATAAGATAACATTGTCAGGAAAGGCTTAAAATCTGTGGCAACGTGGATGAACATAGTGCCAGAAAGGGCACTGAAATGCCTTTCATTAAGGAAATGTTAATTCTTTGCTTTTCTCCTTTATTGTATAAAACTTGCAAATAGCAGGCAGTTCTGTCCTGGTAAGGAAGCAGCTGTGATGAGCTTCTTGGCAGCGAATGTGACTGCAGAGCCCACAAACGGGTAACATCATGGCACACAGCTAAAGGACTTAAAGCTCTAAACTACAGGCCAGAGTAAAGAAAGCCTGCTGAGGACTGCAGCTTGTGTAAAACTTCTCTCATGTAATTTCAAGTGTCAGGAAGGCAGATTACCAATGTTGCTGTGAGGTGCAACTGCTTTTCTGCTTCAAAAGACCCCAGAGATCCTCAAATATCTCCTGGCAGGTGGCAATAATGAGCTGATGACATAAAGCTAACTTTGAAAAATCTGAGCACGATCCAGATGTGTTGTGGACTCCATTCCCTTAAAGCTTAAGGGAGATTTTAATCTCTCATATTGGCCCCCTCATCAGTGAATATATTTATTGGAAGCCTTACGTGTAAAGGCAGAAGTTACCTGGTATGGGTCATACTCTAAAACATCCCTCGAGCCCATCAGCCGCCAGCCTCCATGCTGTGGCAAGTGCTGCTGTAGAATGTTGATGGTTTTAGATCTATGAAATATTGTCTTCCCTTAGGATATGGTTCTTAAATGTGTTGGAGCCTTATCAGAGGAAATAATCTTAAAGACAAAATAGTTCTGTCTTGTTGGTTTGTTTTTTGTTTTTAATGGGTGGGTTTGGCACAAAATTACATCATTTTACAGCCTCAGAAGAGCTCAATAGGCAGCCTTTAATTTTTTTAATGCAATTTTGTTGCTGTTGCTGTGGTAGTTGAATCTGTTGTGCTCCATACAGAGAGCAATACTACACTTATCCAAAGTATGCCCCCAAGCTAGCTCTTGCATCAATGTCAGTTAGGGATTTCAGACCTGACTTCTTGTTCAGTGTTTGGTCTGGAACTATTTTATGAAAAAATAGCTTTCCTACTCCTTCTGCATTCACCTATGAGACCCCTTGGTCCCTTATTCCTCTTTATGCAGGAAATAATTCTTTAATAGAGACATTTATGACTTTTCATTACTGTAAATGATAGACCTGTCTCTGTGTTCAGAGTACATCTCAGCCGAAATGTTCCCAGTTAACCACCCTAAGAATACCTACCCTTTAAACTCTGTCTAGATAAAAAGACAATTTCTCTGGTTTGATGCAGACCACGGTTTTCATGAAACAAGCAAATTATATAACACAATTACCTAGATGTTTTTCTTCCCATTTGTTACTTATTTGGGGGCAGCATCTCAGACAATGTTTGTCACACTTGTGTTCAGTTCTGATCACACACTTGCTAGGTACATAGGATGATCTTCAACAAGCAAGTGAAGTGGAGGTCAGATAGACTGAAGATTACTCATGTTCTTTAGCAAGACACCACTTCAGCAGAGCCTCTAGTAATGGATCAGTATGTGAGAACATGTCACTAAAAAAAGGTTCATCCTGCAAAACCCCCACATCTTTTATCAGAAGTTGGACAGCTATAGATTGAGGAAATAGCTACAGTGATAGGGATGTGTGACCCCTAACACAATGGAAGAAATAACTTTAGTACAAAGCTCTCTGGCTTTATGCAATGCATGATGGTAAGATTAAGACACATGTTGGTGCTTTATCATATGAGAATTGGGTTTTGGCATGCACTAGAGAAATGGGATTAGCTGCACCAAAAAGAAACCTAGGTAAAAAATTAGCCCAACTTTTTATGCTTTGTTGGTCTAAAAAGATTTTAATATATTCAAAGGGAAGTACTATTAGAAGAGCAGAAGAGGAGTCCTGGGGACAAGAATCTCTTACCCACAGGCTAAAGCCACGGTCTTGGGCCATCCTGGCAAGATGGGAAGGTATCTAGGTGCAGAACTCTTCATGGCAGTCAGGCATCCCATATTTTTGCTTCTTTGACCAGATGTGGTCAGCTTGGTTCCTCTGTCAGAAAGCCTGCTAAGTGCATAAAGAGCACTCTGACACTAAATAGAGCAAGTGTTTTAAAGGATCTGACAAGCAGGCTTGGAGAGATTAATTCAAACATGTACCTCTCTTCTCGGAGTGATAGCGTGATGAGAAGAGACTAAGAGAATATATTCAGTGCTTTTTCTCTAGAAGCAGATGTAAGGTCCTGATATGGAAGCTGGCTTGTGTGACTTGAGGAGGAGGACCTGTGTTTTACCATGCTTCTCTTGATCTTTCTATTCCAGTCTTTCACTCTTAAGAATGCGGTGCAGAGGGAGGTGACCTGCTTGCTATGCTAGCCTGTTTCTTTTTTTTTTTCTTTTTTTTTTTTTTTTAAAAGCTGTGTCAGAAAGGAAGTGATAAGTTTAGCCTATAGCTGCTGTTGAGTCATCATTAAGAATCACTTGCTTTGCTGTATTAAAAGTTCAATTTTGTTCCTAATTTAATTGATTTAATTTACACATTGACTTCTGGTTTAACTACACTTACAGGTGCATCTTAGTATCTCTCTGTGCCTAATGGCTTCAGGAGAATTTACACAGTTCTTGTTACATCTTCAAAGAAACAAGATGCTACAAGTTGATTTAAATGAAAATATTAATGCACTAAAGAGCTGCCTGTGCAGAATTTGCTGTGACTTCTGTAATCCATGTATCTATTTTTTCATACAGAGAATTTCACCTACTCATACTTCATTTATCAGCATATTCAATACAATCCTCAAAGGCTATAGTACTTGGATTTTTGGTTTTGAGCATGAGTTGTGTTTCTGCTATTACTTGGAAATAAGCCTCTACATAATTTCTTTAAATTTCTTTCTGTCAGAATCACATGTATAATTTTAAAGGAACAAGCCCACAGGGCTTCCAGATTTTGTCAATGTGCAGCAAGTAATTTCATGAGCAATGTCTTTAATATCAAATCTCTCATCTGGTATTTTAATATTCTCAAATTTTGCTATGAGACAATAAAATTTCTGACAAGAGTGGTTACATCTTGGGCATTAGTACAGAAAACGACAGGTTGGATTTTCTGCTGTATATTGTCTGTTATTCCCAGCTCAAGAAGGGTTATAACATGCTTTGTAAGATCACCTAGGAACTTATTCTTTTATTTCAAGTGCAATTTTTAATTCATAAGAACATTAAAAAAGCACACCTCTTCCATAAATGCATCTGACATTGTGGTGAGTTTCTGCAAGAGGTACTTTTCTGAATCTGTCTCTGTAGTAGAGAAAGAGAGAATCCAAAGGGATACCATCCATCACACTTGCATGATAAAGATGTATACCTACCTGATTTTAAGCATCCAGTTTGCAAAATGTACTCTAATTCATGCAGAAAGCTAGTTATAGAGCCATTGGTAGAAACTTACGGGTTCCCTGGGTCATGTCTTACCACCATCAAAACAAACAAAAAGTAGTGCTGCTCTGATATCTTTGCAAAATGTTATAGTGAGGACTAATACCTTATTTGAGCAGGGTAAGGTAAAAAAGTTTCAAAAGACATTGGCATGCAGGAATCTAAGCCAAAATGTGGGAGAGACTTGTAAACAAAAGAATGTTTTGATTTAATAGGTATCACAGGAAAAGTCAGGTAGAAATGCTGCACACGACTACATATGTCTGGGACACTAATGCTTCGGACCTTCCTACAATGATCTTGCACATACAAAATAAACCTTATTAACATGTTTAATATTTCTGAGACCAAGTCTACCTTTTTGGCACTTGTAATATTAATAAAGAAGACTATCTTTTATACCTTGACAATAGTATTGTTATAGAAGGTTCCTTCTGTTCTTCCATTTTCCTACAATATTTGAGGAACTTGAGCTGCCCAGCTGGTCTCTCTGCAGTGATCAGTATGAAGGTGTACATATCTGTCTTTCCTGTTAGTTTCTCCAGTGTACTGGACTGCAGCAGCCTTGTTCCTTGATGTGGGGCAGATGGCATGGAGGAGGTTGGAGTATTATTTTTTCTGCAAAGACAGACATGGCTTCAGTTACGTGTAACACAACAGGCTGTTCCTATACTAGATCATGTGCATCCAGCCACCAGTCATTTCCTATACTGATGTTCCAGTCAAGGGCCCATTCTAGTCCTTAAGAACAAAACAGGTCATGTATAATTGTATTTATGTTTTCAGTCTGTTAACTCCCTCGTATTCTGTGTTGCAGGAGGGAGTGTTAAAAGTTGCACAAAAATGGGTTCCATAACTGTCAACTTTATGATGGCTAGCTCTTTCACACCGCTCTTTTCTTCTCAACAAAGGAAAGCAATTACCCTGAGTAACACATGAAAATTGGCAGGAGTTACAGATGGCACTGTCAAATAACCAAAGAAAAAGTGATGTCCCATCTACTGTGATTTGTCTGGCAGAACTTAGGATGCTTCTGTCATTTCCCTGACACTATGCTATACTTAGCCATGGCACATGGACAAGACTTATCATTTAGATAAGAGCCAAAATGAACACAGAAAGCAGAGCCACAGTAGATTTATTAGTTTGGATTGAATTCAGAAGAAAAACTGCTGTTGAGAGTTTTGATATTCACTTTATGTGATTCTGCACTTGCTGTAAACTATAGAAGTTTGACCCAACAAAGATGTTTCTGGTTTTTTAAAAGATATTGTTCTCTGAAGTTAAATTGCAGTATCTCTCGGCATACCTTGTACATGACTCACCTATGCTGGTTATAAAATGATATATAACTGTGGCATCAACCTTGTTTCATTCTTGTTTTTAAAAAAATACGTAAACAAATAGAGCAACCACAGCAATCTGTATCGTTAGATGCACAGAGTCAATTCCCCAGCTTCTAGCCTTTTAAAGTTCTATGCTATGTTCTGTACAGCAGACATATGTTATTTAGAAGTGTGTTGCCTTTTCATGTATAATTGGGTTTACATCATGTTTATTCTCAGCAGGTTTTTCTCTGATCTATACATTACTCTGAAATCACTTCAAGGTGACTTGCATGGTGCCCTAAATCTTCAATAATTAAAAAACAAAACAAAAAACCAACACCAAACTGAGAGTAAAGTGAAAATTCTGTTCACATTTACACTGGAATATATCCAGTACGTGTCAATGGAGAGAACAGTTGAAAAGACTTGAGAAGATGCAGGGTAACAGTTTTGGGAAAGGAAACAGAAATAGGAGAGCCCAGGATATAGGCTGTTAACACAGATCCACCCCTTATTACTTGGATCCCGAGCAGTCCAAGCAACCTTGGGCAAACTCACTTGTTCTCTGTGTCTTTTTCTGCTTCCCCTCTGTGCTCTCTATATGTCAAGACTGGTCAGCTGGATGCCACCACAGTCAGAGGTCCATGTGGCGTCACTGCCACTCAGCTGGAAGCAGTGGGGAAGGAGCTCTGTGTGTCCTGCAGACAGCTCTGCTACTGCAAAGCTCTTTCTCAATACCTGTCTGACCAGAGGGGAAGGGATATGGGAATGTCCTAGAAAACCAGTTTGTTTAACACGAACCCTAGCAGTGTGTCTTTGACATGCAGGGTTTGGCCACGTGTTTGTGACCTTAGCAAGATCTGTTACAAAGTACCTTTATGATCTGCACCCAGGACATTGCCAGCTATTTCAGATGCTTTGATTTGGAGAGTAAATTCACAAGAACCGTCTGTATCTTCAGAGACATCCTTCAGAAAATTAAGTAGGTTGCAAACCCTTCTCTGTATATATAATTGGCTGGGGAAAATGGCTTGGAGAGGAAATGGTTTGCTCAGTAGTGGAATATGCTGAATTACCTTCTTGCATGTTGTTTCTTCCTTTCCTGTTTTAAATGGTTTGTTGGCATTGACTCAATGACTACTGCTCTCTTAAGAGGTACTGCTCAGACCTTGGATGCTTCTCTTGTAAGATCTATATATTTAAAAGGAGTAAGTCACTTTAAATGTTACCAGAGGCTTTCCTGGGTACTAGCCTTTTTATGCTGCCCTGCCATTGTGGTGGTGGTGGTGAATTCCATTGGCGTGAGGGCCCTGGGGTTGTACCGAGTCAGCGTGGTGGGGTGGTGCATCTTGTCCGTGTCTGTATCCCATCATAAGGAGGAGGCAGCCATTGCTGGCTTGCAGCAGCTTTGTAGGAACTTACAAATGATGTACATTAGTAGTTCTGATGTGGGGTGAAAAGGGGACTAGTGCTCACCTATGTAAAGAAGCAATTAAAAGTTTCTGCGCTTTCCCATTCAAGTGTATGCACCACAGTGGTAACTGGTATTTTTCTGTTCTCCAAAGGGCATTGTTTCTTTTCTCCAAAGAACTTGCAAATGTCTTAATATCTTCCTTACTCTTTAATTTGTTCTTAAGTTTGTAAAATACTAACTTCCTAGAGCTAAAACTTAGTATATACCAGTAGGTTTGATCATAATAAAGATGGGGCCTTGGAAAAAATTGTGTAGTTTGGATGGAATTAAGTTGCTGTAGTTCAATACTGAAAACAATAAAGGGAGTAAGTATGTAATGGGAAATAGCTTGAGAGCACATAATTAGTAGGAACAAATGTAAAATGATGAGGGCATAAATCCAAACACTCCAAGAAAATAGAAATAAGGAATAAATCAAGGAACTCTCTCTCTAGCTGACACTACCACTTTTTCTACTGCACTCTAAAGGGTGATGAACATAGTAAGAGGCTAATGTGGGGATGTATCTTTCTTTAGAGTGCTCTCACTGGAGTCAAAGTGAGAAGCGATATGTATATTAAAAGGAAGAATTTGCTCCAGAATTCTCAAACTTAGGTTCATTAAAATGTATCAATGCAACCAAAATAAGTGAGACAACTAAAATAAATGACCAGACTTCTAGAACAACTTCTGAAATCTGCATTTCTCCTATATAAAAGCAAGCATACCCATTCAAAAATTAGAAACCTAACTAAACTGGGGCTGGGGGGCGGTGACACAACACATGAAATGGAGTTTTGCTATTACTCTTCAGGAAAACTGCCACTCTGGATCTTGGGAGGGGAGGGATAGGGAGGATTTCCTGCTGAGAATTAAAGGTATTATGTGAAGAAGAACTAAATGCAAATTGTTTAGTTTGTTTCTAGTTCCCTGCATGGACGTGATGAGCCCATATGTAGGTAGATGACAGGGGAGATAGAAGAGGCATCTATGAGAGGGAAGGCTGCCTGGCTACCTGTCATGCCTGCCTCTGCTCTGGTACATGTCTAGACAAAATGAATGAGTCCTTTAGAGTTTGTGTTTTTTAGACTGTTCTGCTAGAAAGCTTTTGCACTGGCTTTTGTAGTCTGAAGAGAGAAATATGAAAATCTGTGTGCGTTCAGGTAGAGAGGAAACACTGATTAGGAATTAACATTTATTTTCCCTGTGATAAATAGCAGTCAGCAGGCAAAAGTTGTCAGTAAGGTTTTGGCAGGACGTGGATTTGGCTAGAAAGGCTCTCAAGTCTAGCCTGTGAATATTGTTTCAGCCATGTGCTTGGTAGCAACAATGATATGACACTAAATCTCTATTACTCTTCGGAGTTGATGAGTTTAACAAAGGGGGGTGGCATCAGCTCCTACTGGTATAGTCTAAATTCAGTCCCATCTTGCTGGGAAATTTGCCAGTTCCACTTAGTGTGTTGGGGCATACGACCAGGTAATTTAATCTTAAAAATGGATAGCATATGAACCTAAAAGGTTATGGTGTTGCCTAATTAAAAGCCGCTGCCTGTAAAGCTTTGCTGCAAGCAAGAACTATTCCCCTCACTGAAAAACTTCGATACTATTATCTTCCCTCGTTCCTTAGGAAGGGGTTATTTTTTCCAGAATATAATAGCACTTCAAGAAAATTACAGAAAACTACAGATGCAATTTTACTGCATCAGACCAATAGTCTGTTTAGTCTTCCTTTGTCTTCAGCTATGGAAGTAGTGAATAATGTAAAAGCAGGACAAGTGCGGAGTGGTCTATTCCCTTAGCCTATGGAAATCTGCAGTCAAAGCACTACCGAGGCTGAAGACTGCATGAATTGTGTTAATGTCCATCAATAGACCTATTGCCTACAAAATCGTTTCATTCCTATCTGAACTTGCTTATTTTTCTGATCACTCCAGTGTCCTGTGGCAAAATAATCAATGAAGTATGTAAAAATATTTATTCTTCTATGATTTTAAGAGTAGCACTAAATAACATGACTTGGGTAACTGTGGTGTTCTGAGAAATCACTTCCCATTCATCTTCTCCACGTTGATAGAGATGCATGAAATGTGCATACTCCATCTTTATTGTCAGGTTTTGATTCCAAAAAGGCCTTTTCTATTTAATCTCTATTTTTAGAAAATCATCCTTTGTTGCCCTTTTCTGTTGTGTGTTACAAAGTGAGGTCACTAAAATTATACTCATAATTTAAAATGTGGGTACCCAAAGAATTTATATAAAAGCGTAACGATGTTTCATGTTTTGTTCTCTGTTCTTTTCCTAACAATTTCTAGCATCTTATTTACATTTAAACCGCTGGGCATTTAAAGTATATTTCTATCAAAGTAACTGTTTTTGAGCAATATCAGAGATGCTTCATTACTTTTTGAGTAGTAACATATGATTTGAAGCACATAATTTTGTACTCATGTTTTTCCCATGCGTAGTTTTTTCATTTATCGATGATGAATTTTATCCACCCTCTAATTATTCATTCAGCATTGTCATGTCTTTCTGGAATGCTTCTGGGTTTGTCATGGTCTTTTTTACTGTGAATAATTTATCATCATCAAGCAAATTGTTTATTCTTATCATTTGCTTCCTATCCTTTTGCAAATTATTAATCTGCCAGGGGATATTCCTTCTTATCCAATGGCAGCTTATTTTCCTTGAAGGTCATCGAGGGACTTTTCTAAATGAGCTTCTTTTAGAAAATCTAGGACTCTCTGTGGCTGGGCTGCACTAGCTTACTTGCAGCTTCACAAACTTAATAAATTTGAGATTTGGCTTTTATTGAAAAAAAAGAAAAGTTGACTCACTTTCCCTTCCACCGTATTTGTCAAAGTGCCTAGTAAATCTTTTTACTTGCAACCTGTCTTCTCAAGTTAAAACCCCTTTTCTAGGCTTGTAGTTGCTTGAATCAACCTTACCACCATTCATTCATCTGATATAGAGGCTGATTTAAGCAATAGGGCTTTATAGTGTACCTAATAAATGGGCAATTTAATGAACAAATTCTTTTTAAACTCGTGGTTATATACTATTTGGTGTGTTCAGCTGGTGATTTGGCTCTTATTAATTTATTTGATTTCACTAAGTAAAAGCTTTCTACAGACATTGGAGATTTTAATAGATCCTTAGACGTGTCTCTGAGAAGAAATGCTCAGGTTGTGAGAAGGTACCCTCAGCTCTTCCTGCATTGTGAACATCACACATAGATATCATTGAGCTTTTAGGCTATGGTCAAAGGTTAACTTCACTATTTTTCCTGTGCTTCAAGCACTATCTAGCACGGATCCTGATTTTTATGCCTTTAGAAAGTTGTTTCTTTAAAATCTGTAGCTGGCTTTGGTAGTTACTCATTCAACTTTCAGAGTTTTTGCTTTTTTTAGTATTTTCTTAAGGATATCAACTATAAGCTCAGCCAAGAATCACCCCTTTTGTTTGTTTTGAAGCTAGTTCTTACTAGCTTGTTTGATGTGCCCTGCTTCTTGTATTCAAAAGAGAACAAATAGTTCCATCCTCTCCAGGTGATGGAAAGTCAGGTGTTATCTATTTTTCTTGAGTGTTTTCAGCTTGCGTTCCATTAAAAATATATATAATAAATATATATACATAGCGCTATGTTTAAGAAAATGCTTCTAGTAAGTATATTTTACATATTTCTTTCTTGGTTGTGCCCATTGAAGTGACATAAATTTATTGTAATCCTTCATTTAGAACTTGTCTGTTACTAAAGTACTACTATATAGTAAGAAATCTCCTCTTGCTTCAGATAACTACCAAAGTTTTTCCGTGATAATTTTAAACTTATCGTAGTTAGAATTTTCAAAGCAAATTTCACACTAATATTGGAGTTTTTAAACTGCCAGTTAGAATTTGAGATTGTAAAGGTACTATTTTCAAAATAACTGTTGAAAGGAAAAGAAGAAATGTAGGTTATTTCAACAGGAAAGTAACACATGCTGTTCTTCAAGAGATGTGCCAGCAAATGTTTTATTTGCTTGGTGATTCTCATGCTGTTTTGTACCTGAAGTTAGTACTTACACATTTCCTTCTTCTCCCAGTCCACTATTTCCTTTACTCCAGTTACTTTTTCCTTATTAAAGTTGGCACCACTTCCAATATCTATTAGTTTCATATCTCTTCCTGTAAATTGCCTTTCAGCTGATCAGTTATAGGTTAGTGTGGGGGTGATGCTCAGACTGAGGCAAGAAGCATCCGCACGAGTGAATGCCATTGATTTTTGTAGCTTCTGGCTACATAGAGACTAACCGCTCCCTCCTTCCAACTCTGTTGCTTTTGTTTCACTTTTTTTCTCAAGGCTAACTTCATTGTGCAAAACTGGAGCATGTTTTACAAGGAATTGCATTTCTGCCTTCTGTGTTCTATGGGCTAGCTTTAGTAGCAAAGGGTGGATGTTCACTAGGGTATTTTTCATTAAATGTATCTTTGTTGGCTCTTTTCCTCCTTTTTGTCTTTAGAAATCTTGCCTTCATTGATGACATTTAAATAAGACACGTGTTTATGAAATATGCAATCTACTTTCAAATACTTGAGAGGAGAAAGAAAAGGAAAATAAAAATAATTAAATGTTTATTAATTGCTTCCTCGGCTATAAGTAACACTATTTTTTTTAAACAAATATGAGCAAAACTGCAGCTGAGTTCTTTCTCATTTTTTCTCTCCCTTTGCAATGCAATACGGAATATACTTAGCTATAGCCAGCTGACAAGCTGCCATATCAGTAATGTGGAGGCAGAGTACTACTGGACACGTGTAAAGCAGGATTAAATCCACTGAGTATGTATTTATGTATAGTAATAAGCAAGGCACAGTCCAATCCACAGTAGGAGGTGAATTATGGATCTTGAAGCTTTGGCCATATAGACAACATAAATGAGACAAAACTACTATAAAAGCTCTTCAAACACTAGAATAGTCCCTCTGCAATCTGTGCTTAAAGTAACGTATACGTTAATATTACCCCAAAGAAACTTCAAGATGAAGCACAGATTTTGCTTAGAAATATAAGGCAAAATATTTAAGGAGGCCAGCAGGAAAGTCAGAAAAGAAACATGCAATGGCTATTGGCTCACAGAAATGCATAAATAAATTAAACAGTTTTAGGGGCACAATTAAGAAGTTTCTGGAAAAAGCAAAATAGTGTTTTAGCTATTACTTTATTAATATATAGTTACTTGTCTTAAAATTACTGGTATGAACTACAGACTGAGTTTACTGGAAAAAAATGGGGAAGAAGTGGAACACAGCTCTACTCTGTTAATGGAAGTTTGAAATTTAGTAGTAGAATATTGCAGATATGCATATGTGACTCTTGGTTCAATGCTCATTTTGCTTGTAACCAAACACCTGACATAGGTACCATCACAAAATTGGAATCCCCTTTATTCATAATATTTGGCAGCTAATTCCACTGACATTTCATTGTTTTACATAGAAGTTTAGGATGCTGCTATATTGTACCCCTGAACTGTTATCTTCAAAAAAGAATTAACAATAGTACCCAGATGCTGTATCCACTGAACCGCTGAACAGCATAATAGTGCTGAATTTATCTAAAATGCCATGTTAAAGTGGTAAACGTAATTTGTTTTCAACATGCCAGTTTCAGTTTCTTCACTACTTGAGGAAAAAAAAACACCAAACAACCAAAAAAAAAACCAAAAAAAAAAACCCACAAAAAAACAAACCAGAAACCAGAAAAGCCATCTTTCCAGGTTTTGGAATGTATTAAAAAAATCACCCACACCCCCACACTTTATTCACAAACCTTAAGTAATCAAAATCCTTTCCTTGACAACGTATCCTGCTGCTCAGTGTGGGCTGAAAGTACATCAGCTAATAACATGGAAGAAGTTCCATTTGAAGGGGAGGCTTTGGCACACGTCCTTTATTTCCACACTTCATTAACTCACCTTTCAGGGAAGAAACAGTTTGTCTCTTGCAACAAGAGCTTTGTTTCATCCAGCCTACGATGAAGATTCACAATTCAGTCACCAAAATGCAATTGGGGGGGGGGGGGGGGGGATCACATATCACTTCAATAAACTGTTCGTGTAGAACAGGCTCAGAGTGGTTAGATTAGTCATAGAAGAAACTTCTGAAGACAGAAGTAAGGCGAGTTACCTAGGCCAGTACTGAGTGACTGAGAACTGGGAACTTTTTATTAAGTTAATATGAAACGTTTTTACGTAAAGTGTACTTTACTTGATATTGGCTGCACAAATAATTCAGCTGTAAAAGAAGATGGAGATGCTTAGAATAGTAAGTTTGACAAGCCTGACTGTGCTCATGAAAGAGTACGTGTACGCAGTCTAAAAGTCGTATGATCAGAAAAAGGATCCTAGTGCCAGCATTATTAGAAGTTACTGAAACAGAATAACAACCTTAGCTTTCTTTGCTAATAAAATACGGCTAATACTAGCAGCACCAAGTAAACCATCAAGTCCCCTGTGCCTATTAGTCAAATTTATTTTGTATAACGACAATATCTGATTACCAGCCCAAGTACTTGAGAAGTGCCTCTGTGTGTGTGTGCTCAGTCTGGCTATGGACTGCCAGACAAGTCAAGTCAGGTTGTTTGGGTTTTGTTCTTAATTGAATGAAGCACTTGTGTAAATAACTGCAGTGAAAGTCCATTTCAGAGTCTTCCAAGCAGAACCAGGAAATATACTTTGTTACTTTTTCTTGTTTCAGCACAGGAGCTAGACATAAAATGTCTGAAATCACAGCAAACTCATTTATGTTTATCAATATTTAAAAACAATCTTTCCTGTTTTCTGTTTCTTATGTTTTGTTAAAGATTTTCTGTTGTTGCTAGTTGTGCAGCTGAAGAGGAGTTAATGAGAAAGGTTAATCTGCATCAGAAGTCTGGGGGGAAAAGAGATACTGCAAAAATAGTCCTAAACATGATGTTAAAAATGTATCTGTGTAGTTTGTGCCCTAAAAAAAAAATTGGTAGAAGGAATTCTGCCTTTTTTTTTTTTTTTTTTTTTGTCTGGCATATGCAGGCTTTGATTTCATATATATATATGATTCATATACATTTGGTTTTCACTTCAGTGAGTCTGCAGATGGGCTTCACTTGCTAAGCATGGCTTCAGGAAGGAGCAGCCAGGCGCTGGTGCTCCCCTAGAGCGTTAGAGGTGGGCAAGAGAGAAGTGGCGTGTCCTGCGAGGCAGAGGCTCCATGCCCCTCTCCTGCTCATGGGGTAGGAGGGCTGCTGTGGCAAAAGCAGAGCAAATCATCCCACCTCTGTTCCAGATGGTTGTTCCAAAAGAGCAGGACTTTTTGCTTTGGTCAGTTTGGATTTAATACAGACGTCAAAGAATCAGTTAAGATTTCCCTGGTATGGAGAGAGGAAAATATAGTTTTTAACATTTTCCTGTTGGCTGCAGTTTGGCTCCCTGTATTGTTTCAGCGTAGCTGTGACTATTAGTATTTTATTCCTTCCATCTGCCCCTCGGAGCTCCACAGCCCATCTGGATTTAGGCAGGAACACAGCGCAGGGAGACAGACTTTTGGCCCCAGGTCTGTCAAAGAGGACTCGGAGACAGATAAGCAGAAGCTGTTCAAGTATCACTAATGTGCTGAAACCTGTATTTGTGTCCTAGCTTGCCCCCACTTCATGCAGTTTCTGTTCTCCAGTTGCCTGTTCACCTCTCTCCTGGGGTCTTAGTCCCCCATTCGTGGCCAGGGCCAGGGCCGGGTCAGCCCATGCGCTGCCTTGGGGCTCACTTTTCCTCACACTGCACATGTGGGGACACCTCTGCAGAGGAGGACAGGAGGACTGACCTCCTGCCTGTGAGCAACTAACTGGATCTTCCTCTCAATTAACTTAAAATGTTAGAGAAAAGTTTACTGTTCAGCATTCCAGAATACCTACCCTGAGATGAAGGCCAGCACAGAAATGATGTATGCTTTCTTTATGAGTGAAAAAAATATAATTTACTATGCTTATTACTCTCATACACAAACATTAAACTGGGAATTGCTTCACTGCAAAGTGAAAAAAGTAGTGAAACATTAGAAACACTCCAATTACAGCCTATACAGTTATTTGTATTTAAGTCTCTAAGGTCTTTTGGGATTGTGGTTTTGCAATAAAGAATAACTAGCATATTTTGCTGTCAACTTTGCCTTTTTTAAAATGTGGGAAAATACTGTGCATTTTTGCATTAAACAAAGTTGGTTTTCCTCTTCCATGGTAATAGAATTAAGAGTCATGACCTTCTGTTGCCTAACTTTACTGCTTGGACTCTCAGATAGTATTCTAGTAGCTGCTCGAGGATAATACTTCTGAGTATACTGTGTGTTTGTGTTAATTTAAGGCTGGAAAGGAGTTTGTGGGTTGTTTGTTTTTTTTTTTTTAAAAAAAAGTAATGTGTGTAAACCCATACATTTTTATGTCATTCAGTGCTTTCAGTTAAGAGAACTTGAACATGCTCATCACCTCACAGGATTGTAGCCAATATTCCCCAGCTACATGGATATCTCTCATTGTCCATATTTTCTATTGGAGGAAAGCTAACTGGCACTAAAAAAATTAAAAAAGCTAAACCTTACTATGGAAATGAAGTTATGGTATAGTTCTTATATAATTTATAAGAAATATCTTATACTATACCAGTACTCTGTAGAAATAATTCTATTTTTTTTTGGCTACCAGTATTCTGTAGAATTATATATATTTTTTGGCCAAGGGGAAACAAAATCCTTTAAAGAAGCAACTGTATGTCATGAATAACATGGTAAATATGTAGTCCAAACACGCAAGCTCAATTATTCACTGAAACAGCTTTGTTGCCAAATACAAGCAAATTCTACAGAATTTGGTCTCAAGACTAGTGGCAAAAGCTGAGACTCTTGTGTATTGGTCATACAATATTGGCATATTTTGAATTATTTAGCCATAAGCCAGGTGGAACATTTCTAAATGGATTTTGTGACCTGAGAATTGAATGCTCCTGTTAGCCTTTTCTCACTAAAATTGTCAGAAGTCACATCTTGCCCATGACTTTCTGGGTAGGCACTATGCTTCCCACAGAGCTGAAGTGCTTATCCATGTAGGTAACACAGAATGCAGCAGGGAAGCTTTATATTGACGTTTAATGGATACAGTGTATTGATATCCACTCTTAAATAGAGGAAGATACGACAGAAACTTCCTACAGTGGCTTAAAACTTCAGAGGTTTTCAGAGTCCTTATATATGCAGTTACATTGCAACTTGAAGGAGGAAAGAATTTATAAGATCAATTTAATTATCAATTAATCTATTTAAATACTAATATAATGGTATTAATATTAATGCAATATACTTATTTTTCTAACAACCTGTTTCCACAGCACACGCTTTGCTCACAAACTGGACTGGAAGGAGCTATGTGAGATTGCTGAGAGTTCTTTCTGGTGAAGGTTTGCCTCTGTGCAGCACAGTGTGCTGTTTGCAGACAGTCCAGCTTTTAAACGAGAAACTGTGCTTTGAATGTGAAACTAACAGAAATGGCATCAACAGTTTGATTATACCAAAAAGGGAGCTATGTGAAGTGATGTCCTTTTGTGCCCGGTTTGCTGTGGAATCTTTAGTACTCTTGGTCCTGTAGGTCAAGCCTCTGGGGGTGAAGTTTATTTGACGCGCAGACAACACTGCTTTCTTGGTTGGGAATCCTACTGAGCACACACTGCTCATGTAGCAGGTGTCCTGGTAGGGCAGGTGTGCCTGTGTGACTTTGATACACATGGCTGTCTGCAAGGGCTGATTGCAATCATTGTTTTTTTAATTTTATTTGGGTGATTGTATTTTCAAGAATGACATAATTCTTGAAGTCTTGCCTTTTTTTCTCCTGCAGCTAGCTGTGAGAAGAATACTTGAGTTGTAAACAGAGCAAATGTGATATGAAATTCAGCAAGAGAAAATAAACAAACTTGATAATGTGCTTCTGCATTAGGCATTATTTTCTGACTGTGTGATTCAGCTCTGAACCTTTACTCACTGAGGTCATTAGTAGTGCTGTTAGTGATTGCAGTAGGACTAGTAACAAGTCCTCAAAGAGGGAAAATTAAAACAAATACCACTGACTCTACAAGTAATTGAAGCTTTTGTAAGCTGAGAATTCTAGAAAATTGCTTCTCTGTTGTATCCTTTCAAAAGCTTGAATTGTATTTTTTTGCCCCTCCGGTGATTTTATGGTTTTCCATTTGGAAAACTTTGACTCTTTTCTTTCTTAGCTTTTTAATGGAAACAGAAGTTGCAGATGTTTTTCATGTTATTGAACAAGCTGGGCTTATGCTTTATCTGTGGCTGATCATGAAGTATCAGGAAATAAAAATATCATAGAGCCTTGTGTGCGTAGGTTATCATATAACTGCTGTTTTCTTCACCCTTTTGTTAAGGCAGTAAATGTGAAATTATTAGTCTGCAGATTATGTTGTTAAAAGTTTTTGTGATGAATTAACAGTTTACACATTGGTTTATGAATAAATATTGACAGGTCACTTGCCAAATTCACATAAAATAATTGTAATGAAATAAAATTCCCCTAAACAAAATATTTCTTATAACAGAGCAAATTCAAGGCTTATGCAGTAGGAATTGAATAACATTTGAATGCATTTTTAAATGCACATATCAAGAGACCCAACTAAACTCTTCTTATTTTTATAGGGCAGTAATTAACTCCACATAGGTCTCCATAAGGCAGGATGCTATCTGACATGTATAGGAGTGAAGGCAGAGTGAAAACAGGTTTTATGTTAGCAGATGTATGAGGGATGGAATGCATGAGGGAAAAAAAAAGTGAAAATGGTTTGTAAAATATAGGTTGTCTTTTCCATCATCTAACTTTTTTTATTTGTAATTGTTCTACAGAGAAAGACCTCCAATATTAAAGACAAGTCTACTATGGGAGGAAAGAAGGAAGGTGGAGGGGAGCTTCTCCCAGCTTTTGGTGCTCCTCTCCCCAGAACCTCCCTCAATTTGTTCAACTTGCTGACAGAATCAAATTGGGCCATTGACCAAAACATGTGGCAGCACTGTCCAAATTGAGAGATATGGCTAGGCAGCTGTTAATTTATAATGTTAATTTAAGAATTTAATTTTCATTTGTGCTGGCAACAATCTCTGAAATGCATATTGTCTAAAAAAATCACATATAAACAAATCCTTGAAACTTAGAAGGTCCTGCCCCATCTGTATGTTCTGGGAACCTTCTGGGCCAGGTGCCTGGCAAGCTCAAGGAGGCCAGTCAAGAAATTCTGGCTTTGTCATCTGTTGGCATTGCTTTAATTGCTTTGAAGTATTTGAGTCTGGTTGTTTAGCAGTGATACACAGGCTTTGTGTTGGGACTGAGGGGAAAAAAATATATCACAAACTGCTCCAAAATAATTCAGCAAAAGAGGAAGTGAAGGAATTCCAGCTCTGGGATAAGTAAACTGGCACTTAAGAGCTGCTGTCCTTGTGTTAAATGCTAAAACAACAAAATGCACAACATTTTCAGCGGCTGGGAGCTATAGAGAGCTTGGACTATGCTAATCTGTCTGTTTCTTCATGCTAGCTGTAAAGTACTGGGGACCCGTGCTCTAGCTGAAGAAAACATTTACATCTTTTTACTTTCAACAGGCAAATAGTTTTGCTGAGGTCCATAGAGTGGCTTTGTACCCAAACATGCAGAAATACTGTGCTGACATCTTTACTCTTCCTGTATTCCTTCCAAACTCATGGGGCTTGTGCCAGGAGATGGGTTTAATTCAATTGCAGAGGCTCTGGTCAAGCCCCTTTTGTCACAAGCCATGCTAGAGAGCTGGTGGCTTCTCTGCAGGTTGCATGGCAAGTCACAACAGTACTGCAAGGAGGCCCAGGCAGCAGAAGTGTTTGGGGGTAAAAGACAGTATAGAGGAATGAGAGCCCTGCGGGTCCTGGGTTTGAGATCATGACTGCTTTATCCTGACTGAATTTAGTCAGATCTGAGGGCACTTGGGCATTTCCAGGGAATGACGGCTGTAGCTTACAGGTTGGAAAAAAGGAAGCAAAGGGTGGAGGGAAGGACGTTGGCACTGGCTGATTGCTCTGCATTTCTACCTGCAGCAAGGCTGTAGGATGGGTTTTTCTTGCCAATCCATTTTTCATTTTGTCTGGGCAAGGCTGACATGCATCTCACGAAGTGTAAAGGGAAATGCGCACAGCAAATGAACACTGGGAATGAGGCTGCGGTGCTAGAGTAATTACTTTGCTTGTCATGTTGCATTGCCTGAACTGTAAACAACAGCACAAAACCAGCTGGTAAATTATTCAGTTTCTCTTGCACGTGAGAGAGGTGGAGATAGTAATTTTCCTGGCTTGACTTAGTTGTTGCTGCTTCTTCACTGTGCTTAGGTGGTGTTAAAGGGGTTTTGCATCAGTGTTCTGGGAATACTGAAGCATAAATATTGTTACGCTGCATGGCACATTCCTTGCTATTTGAGACTAGATTATGGAATATAGCAGTTCCTACTTTCTACCTTCCTGAAATTAGTTTAACTCCTTAATTTGCCTCTTGGAAACTCCAGACATAAGACTGCAGACTTAAATCGTATTGCTAATGAGGCTATGCTAAATTTGCCTCTGAAAGCAATATAGGTGGCAGCTACTCATGCCTGCATAAAATCCAGAGAAGAAAGTTTTTTGTTTTTTATTTTATTCACTCCTATCATAAACTTTCAAGTTAGGCTGCTAATATCACCAGTCTGTGTTTTGAAATTTCTGGTTTTAGTACACAAAGATGATTAGGCTTCCAGTTGGAATTACTCCTATATTTAAAAAAAACACAACCCAACAAAATATAACTCCCACCACCTCCCCAAAAGAACTCAACAAACCCAACAACAACAAAAAATAAAACCAAACCCCCAAACCAAGAAATCTCCCACAGGGAGAGCATAAAATATGCCTTTCTTTTTGTAGTGGCGTGTCCCAGAGCAGGAACTGTCCCTGCCTAAAGAGGTTTTTGCATATAATAGACAGGTTCTAATAAACAAAAAATATTGGCATCCTACTTTATGCTTTGACTTTTAACCCTATTTTCCCATAGCCTACAATCCTAGTTGAAGAGAATTCATAAACCCTGGATGTTCTGAATTACTGACATAAGGCAGGCAATGGCTTTGTGAATTTTTCAGCACATTTCTCTCCCCCTAAATAAATACAAGTTCATAGAAACAAATCTTTCTGTGGCAATGGTTCTGCTTTGGGAAAGCTTTTTTACCTAAAAGATATTTTAAATTCTAGTATGGAATTCCTACCTATTTCTCCCTCTTCCCTATCCTGGAATAGTCTCTGTATTACTTTATATTTGTAGTTTTCACTTTGTACTTTGAACTCAATAGCATTTTTTGTATCACAAATGAGTGCTGGAGTTTGAATGCCGTGGAGGAGCCTTTTGTTTTGGTGCAAATGGAAAACAAATGTCACAACTTTGCTAAGCAGAGGTCTGGTTTTGCAGGAAAAGTTAATGAGGACAACTGCAAGAGAAACATTCCTACTAATTCAAGACTCAACCATCCTTTCGTTTTATTACATTGTCAGAATGTGTGGATGGAAGGGCTGATGTTCTGCAAGATATGGCAAACCTGAAGTGTTAGGAGAAAACTGCTGTAATTAGGTATATTAATGGCAAGCTCGGTGTTGGACGTAAAAGTATATTTCTGTAACTGGGTGTTTCCTTTTGCTTTTCCCTCCCCCTGAAATGAAGCCTAAGTACATTTGACTACTTGCTGTATACAGCTTATTTGTGGGAAAACATGCCTACAGTTGTAAAACATCAGCATTACCCACTTCTCTTCCTTTAAAATACTGTGAAGCAGAACTGCCCTTCTGCAACGCTCTGTCACATTCTGTTCTCCTGGTTCCCTGCAGACCACAAAATAGAATGGCAAATTCACATCTACATTTGTAAAAGACCATCCCTGCATCGTTTCTAATTCCAGTGCTGGCAGATCCCACCAGCCTGGTGCCCTGAAGTGAGAGGGATGGTTGGGAGCTCTGTGCTATGCAGTTCTTGACATAATAGGCTGTGCCAGCAGGCTGAGAAGGACACAATGAAAAAAGCTAGAGAACCTGAGCTTTCATAATTAATAGACTTTGACTTCAGGATTTAGGCCATTTGCTACAGATAATAGTAATCACCATCTCTGAGTTGTGTTTATATAGCTTCATATCTTCTATTTTCCTTCTGAAATGTACTTTTAGCTATGAAAAAATTATGTATACTAACAGGTGAACCTGATGGATTAATTAGATTTTTTTTTTTTTAATATGACATTCACAAGTGTGTATGTTTGCTTAGGTCATATTACTTATACTGCTTGTGTTGTGTGAGCTTAGAAAATATTCTGTGATGTTATTAGTCTTGTAGCAGCATGCAGAATGATGATGGAATTGTGTCTGACTTCCCATGACAATGTTGTGTGTTGCTTAGACGAGTTACAAACACCAGATATTTAGAGCAAGGCATGTAAAGGTCTATAGGCATAATTGTAATCTTGCTATGACATTAGATTCTTTCTTAACACACACACAGGTAAACTATGTCCAAGGCCACATCCCATATCTTGTGAAAGGTGTGGAAAAAGAGCTCTAATCTTGCATCTTGAACTGTGGCTTTTTATAAAAAACACCTCAGCTAACCACCTCTAAAGTTGTATTCCTTGCTGTTACAAGTTGCAGTGGAAGAATTGGCATCTGCTTTGCATTTCAGTATTCTCACTCTTACATTAGTATATTTGTGATAAATTCCCCCTTTTCACAGGTTCAGTTTCACAAGTTTTTTACTTTTTGGTTCTTTTCCTGATCTGTGTCACAGAGTATGATCCTTGCCAATGAAAATATCATTGAAAACCCATAAAATACTGAGCCAGTTACAGTGGGAAAATGAAAAAAACAATCCTAACAGAAAGTATGCCTTAGAAGTGCACATTCAAAAGATGTTAGTTTATCGATATATTTGGATATTCTACACGAAAGTACATAAAGGAATTAAATGCACAGGTTGTGTTTATAAAGCTGTGAAGTTTAATGACAAACTTAAAGTTGAGATGTCACAGCAGATGGAACCTTATAGGGAGAAGCTACTGTACAAATACTCATAACAGTACCACCAGCTGTCAGCAGGTTTTTGGATCAATTTATGGAGTAACTTATCTCCCCAGTTAAGAATAAACAAGTCATTAAGCAGAATTTGACTTTAAAAAAACAAACCAAAACAAACAAAATTTTACTTAATCAAGTTGAAACAATTTCTATAGCAATCTCAAAGAGCTGAAATATTTTAGATTAGTTTAACAAATTTCCGCCAACCTACCTGCCTAGGACTCTATACAATTAACTTTTACACATGAAGTATACTGACTTCTGTGGGAACAATCTGATTAATGTGGAAGGCATATAAAATATCACAGGCCCATACATACAGAAATTCCAGTAGTTTTCTTGCATTCCTAAGATTGTTTTTATAACTCAAAATGTTTTATTTTGAATTGTTACATCTATCCACCAGTACAGCTCCCCTTATTTAAATGTTCTCTCTAATGTTGTTTTTCCCCATGCTGTGCTTACTGTCAGCACTCAATATTAAAGAATTATGTATTTGAAGAATTCTTCTGTGAGAAAGTCTATTGGATTGATCAGGCCATTTTTAGTGTGATGGAACATCGAATATTTATGCCTTGGAAAATACAAAACCTGGTTAAAAGTAATTTGGTGACTCTTACAAAACTTGCTGCTTATCATCTTATCATATGTGCTGTTACAAAAGCACCTCGGTTCCAGACGTACCCTGGGAAACCTGTTCTACGTAACATGGAAAGGCATTGTTGGAAGAATTTTTTAGTCTAGGTGGAAAAGGCACAAATGATGAAATGCAGTGGGAAGATAGGGAAAAGGTAAAGCTTGTACTTCCCTCTTATGACAGAGGAAGACTTTGTGTGTTGCATGAGAGAGAAAAGACAGTGGGAGTAGCACTTTTGCGTGTGTGTCTGTATGCATGCTTGCACATCCAAAAAAAAGAAATATTTGATGGTTTGTTAGTAACTCAGCTAGAATAATTTTTTCAATAATGCATTCTGTTCCACAATGTTTCTGTCTTTTTGTATTCAGGTATCCTCCCTCAAAACTCAATTAGTAGCTATCAGAGTAGTTCTGAAAAAGGCAGGCTTGAATTAGTCAGGGTGCCCTGGAACTGTTCTTGTCCACTAGTCTTGTATTGGTTGCTCCACACCAGTTTATCACTCTATGCATGCAACCTATGACTACTTCATCTGCTCTTCCATATATGTTGTCCCTTATGCACAGGATCTATTTTTCGTATCACTAGCTCCAGACTATATGTGTATAGCAGACCACTAGATGCTACTAAATCCTCTCTGATGTGAAAGGGAGAAGAGGCCAGATGCAGAGGATGGTCCAGCACAGAGGCAGACGTAACAGTGACAGTCTACACTGTGCGTAATCAGCAGTATCAAAATTGCTGAAAGCAGAAGCAATGGTGTGGGCCATGGGGCAGTTGTACTTTACTGAATGTGAAACAAGAATAGATCCTGATAAGGGGAAGGAGACACAAGGGAATTTTAAAGTAGATTATTTCTAATGATCTTATCTACTCAAGTTTTCAGCATGCTGGTTTCTAGCACCTTCACTGCGCTCTGGAGTTAACCACTAGCTAACACCTGACATTTCACCCATCCCTTTCCAAGTATGGGAACTGAAAGCCACTGCTATTAAATTGGTTTGGCAAGTCTGCAAGAATAGGTTTGTTCTAATACTGGCTGTGCTGCTCTATGTTTTTGTATGATCTTCAAAAGTCCCTTGATTTCTCTGCTTCCTAACTCTATAAATTACCTTCATGATCAGGCAGGAGTACTGTCATAGTTTGTGTTGGAGAAGTACTCTGAAGATGTGAAGTGTAATACTATTGAGTATTGTGACTACATGATTGTTACCCTGGTTATTTGGTTTTTGGTTGTCATCTTTTTTTTTTTTTTTTTTTAACTAACCCCTAAACCCTTGTTCTTCATTACTTAAGTACTTTGTCATTGTAGACAATTTCCAAAGCACAATTAAGAGTATTTTTAATTAATTTGAGCTGAAGTACTTCTGAGATTCAGGAAGAATCAATTTGTTGCTCAGCTTTCTATACTTTGTCTGCAGATACACGCTGGTGTGATAGGCTGGACTTACAGAACTAACAGAAGACAGGTGGCCTCCCCAAAGGCCAGCTAGTCTGGTGTGGTGTTCTGTGTGTCTGCTATGGAGAACTGATGATGTAATGGGAATTGTGATAAAAAATAATGTTGTGCAGTAAATCTTTTTTCCATCATGTAGTTTATAAATTGCTGAGAAATCAACAACCTTACAATCATGCTGCCTGGGAAAGGAGGAATCCATGGAATTTTCTGGGAATATGCTTTATTCTTTTTGTGGTTTGTCTTTATAGTATTGTCTTCTAATGCTATAATCAGTTCATGCCACTTTGCTTTGCTAGAATAAAACTAGTGTCTTTCATTTTGGGCTCCTGTAGAATTTTAAAGTAAAATATTTAATAGCTACCCAGTCAGGAATGTTTTTCACTTCTTCAGTGGCAAATCCAAATACAGTGGGGTTGAAAGCAAACCCATCAGGTGTTCTTGACGTTAGTGCTTCCCATTAGTCTGCTGGTGTAGGGTCCTAGAGAAAAAGGAGATGTTCCCTAACAAGCATTGTTCCCAGCCGCTTTGACTAGGTACAATCCATCACTTGAAGCAAGAAAATCCCTTTTGTCCCAGACCACATCTCCTTTCTTTGACAAGTCCAGGTAATTGTGGTTATTATTTCTGGGCTGCAAGTTCCAGACTGCATTCTGCCAATAGGTCAATTTTTTTGTTCTTCCAAGACCTGAATATTAGTTTTGGAAAAACACTTATTTTGCATACATAGAACTGAACTAATATTCTGGTCTTGGAAGACCAAACACCAAAAGAGGTGTTTTTCCAAAACTGAAAATGACAAATGCCACCAACAGAAAAGTTTTATTATGCCTACATATTGATGCTGGGAACTATTAACGTTCATTATTTAGAAGCATAAGTCTTACTTTTGGTATTACTGATATCTAGTGGAGATGGTATGACTGAAATATTGAGTGGTTATTAAAGTTAAAAGAGATTGTAGAGGGGTGGCTGTGGAAGGAGGAGTGGCACTTGCATAAATGTTAAATCAACTTTATCCAAGTAATTGAATTCTGAACACCTGTTACTTTATATCCAAATTGATAAAGTATACTTGTTTCAGGGTCATCAAATCACATGTGAAGTTAGAATAACGAGCTTATCAAGTGCCTTTCTAATATGTGCTGAAGAATAAAAAGCTGTCATCTGGGGAAAGTCGATCGAGAGATGGATGATAGTATTCTTTTGCTGCTGAAATTGTAGTATCCTTGAAATATGTGCTATGGAGTGCCTCAAACATAGCAAAACCGATATTTTACCTCATTTTTAACAGAGAGAGAAGAGCTGCAAAGGAGAAGTGGTTTTTACAGAGATAATTATGAGTTTATTCTTTTTGTGCACAGGAATCCAATTCAGCAATTCGCATGAGTTATAGTGCACAAAGACATATCACAGAAGGACATGCAAAGATAATATTTTAATAGGGATAGAAGCAAATTTGCTGGAAATGAAATTAACCAGATGTGAAAGACAACTGCAAAATCAGAATATTTTATTAGAAGTTCCATAAGCCGCTAGCTTGCACTGAGCGATTTCTCTTAAAGAGCAAAGGCAGCTATAAAAATATGAAAGAGTATATGGTAAATGGAAAGAAGAAAGCAGACTATGAAGACTTAAATCAGAGTCTTAGAAATGTAGACAATACATTAGATACACCAAATATTGTAAGAAGAAATATGTGGACAAAAAGCAAAGGATGACATGAAATCTAAGTGTATAGGAAACAAAAATAATTCCAGCTATGCTTTCAGCCTATTCTAAAGGAAGGCGTGTTGATTTTTTTTTTTTTCCTTATCTGGGGCTAAAAAAAAAAAAAAAAAGAGCTATTTTGTCAATATAGTTACCAAAAGTACTGGAATACTCATCATAGAATGAACTAGAGTTCACTAACAAACTAACATCAGAAAGTTTTAAGAGGGCTCTCTGAGGAGCTGTACAGCCTACCGACTATTGGTCTGTTTAGCTCATTTCAGAACACTGGAAGAATTGCCTAAAAGTTACAAAAGTTAAAGCTGTGTGTTGGTGTGGTGGCTAAAGGTAGAGAGGAATTAATCAGTCATTGATCCTTTGTAGTTTTTGAATAGTTGATGTAAGATTCAATAATAAATTACTGAAAGAAGGTTGTAGTAAAAGAAGAAATAATTGCATTGCTAAATGATTAAAAAATAGAATTAGTTTGAAAGGGTCTGTCTCTTCTGACTGGGTTACAAGTTTAGCTGATGCAGGCAATACTGTTGATGTAATTGTTTTTATAAAAAATATGACCTGGTAATAGTCAGCATTTTTACTATGAAATTATAGTTACATAAAATTAACCTGGTACATAGAGAAGGGATTGAAACCTGCATAATTGTCACTGTTGGGGAACTGCCTTGTTGGTCCTTGCGGGCTATGACACGTGGCATTGTTGGTGTTTTCAAAGTACTTAATATGAAATATTAAAGCTTGCATGTGACACAGAAGTGAGCGCCCCGAGAATGTGACAGGACAATGTGAAGTCCCATGTCCGGAACGGAAACCTTTAGTGGGCTGCCGTGATGAGAAGGACTAATATGATCATTAGCTGTAGAAACAGAGGGGGTTTCCAGTAGGAATAGAGGTTATCTTTCATGATTAGCAGTGGTGTCTCTGTTCCTGGAGCACCATATCAAATCCTGGGGTGATAATTCCAGGAGAATCTCAGTAGGGAATATTTATCCAATGGGGCAGAGGACTGGCGTGGTTTCACAAAGTCAGGTGGTTTAGTTTAGCAAATCTCTACTAAACTTTCTCTTAATGTTCTCTTTTATAGTTTTTATTTTCCTTTTTTTCTTTATTTCCCCCCACTTTAGTAGAGAAGATAACGTATCACTGTAATAATGTGTGGGCTGAGGTTGATCTTCCACTGCTGGCAATTTTGAAATCATGATCTTTTTTCTTCTTCTTTTCTGCAGCTGAGCAGTAAATTGTGTTTGAACATTAGCCTAAATGTCTTCAAACCATGTTTCTATATCCAAACTCTCATCTGTGTTATTTGGGAGAGCAAACTATGCATTAACAGTGTTACCCTCTAACTTTGATATCAATGTGAGCCTCCCTGACCCCCAAACCAGCAACTTATTTAGTCTGGAGAAAATAAGGTTCAGAGTTATGCCTAAAGGTGAAATCCCATAAACAGTAACTGCTAGCTTCTGTCATTTTGTCAACAAAACCTATAAAAATGCCCTTTCTTTTGACTTTATGAAGTCAAGTTATTACAATTCTGTTTGTGCTCTCTTGTTTCTATGGAAACAGTCTGTCTAATTTTAGGGAATACTCTTCACTCCTATCATTCGGTTAAGCTTTACATAAATCTCTATAGTTCCACTGGTGTCTGTTGCATGGTCATCAAGGAAACTCAAAATGCAGTTGAAGAAAATGTGCAGATCACATATGGAGAATGCAAGTGAAATTTTCCAAAAGAAATATAAAACCCCAAAGCAACAGAAATCCAAGCTGTCGGGAAGCTTTGTGTTTGATTAAATGTACTGTGGCTGGATTTGTCTGAAATAGTATTAAAAGAAGGAAGAGTCTAGCAAGAAGTGGATCTTACTTAACTCAGATATGTAGCAACCTTTTCCTTCTGAATATTTAAATTTTAAAATAATGAAAATATAGTGTCACATACATGTGTAGAAATTAAGTAGAAAAGCAAATTGGAAGAGACTGTGTCATTCAGTCTCTAAAGATTAGGTGACTTTGTCAGAATTTGTAATAAAGATGAAATTACCTGAATAATATAACTTACAAAACCTCACCTATAAAGGCCATGCTGCCTGTACCAAAACAATAGTGCCAGCATGTTGCATACAACATGCTGAGGATTAAAAATGAGGGGAAATGTCATGTCTTGTCTCAGCTGTCAAGGGAGTATCTGCAGGGTAATAGAACCATCTAATCCATAGTCAAAACCAGGAGCAAGATCTCTGCTTCTGCCAACGCTGAAATGGGGACCATCAGTATCAGGGGTGTCAGAATTTGTTCAGGAAAATGGTCCTTCCAAAGATTAGGGAGACGTGAGAGAGGTTTAAGAATTCCAGCTTTAAGGATGGCTGTGTCCCAGGATTTAGGTCAAATAACAGCTCTACAAATATTTCTGCATGTTTAGCACTACTGATGATGTTCGGGACGTAGCATTAGGAAGTGTGTAGAATGTGTCTGTAACCTCAAGTTCTTAGTATCGAGATAGAAAAATCTGTATTACTGAATCTAACACGAATGGATATAATCTGCACAAAATTATATTCAAGGAGATCCAGTGCCATAAAGAGTAGCTGAGCCAATTATTGAATCTGGTAATAGTAGGGGTCCTAACGAAATCAGTGCGTGCATATGCACTTGTTGGTTTGGGTTCCTGACTGAGCCCCAAACAGCTCTCGGCAACCCTGAGCCTACTCGCTTAGGCTGACTTACCTCAGGCAGTGAACAAATGCTCATCTATAGCCTGCATGTCTGTGTGCAATTATATTAACAAAGCTCCTTCAATTAGTTCTCTTACAGCAGTAAACGACTGTAGAACACAAAATCACGGACAATGTATTGTTAATTATCACATGCTTAACCTAATAACATTATTATAGAACTAGCTGTGTTTATCCTCTCTTGTTTTCTTATTTTTAATTGTATTATGAACTAAGAGGAATTGTAATGAACTGAATGGGTTTGCGTTTGTTTTCTTTTGACTTTGGTCTTGGAAGGTTATTCTAGATGTGTGAATATTTATGAATGGCAAACATATATTGAAAATAGCGTTAGAGATGTGCAGATGGAAAAGGATCTTCACAGGAAAAGTAATGCTGTTCCATTTAAGTTTGCTAATAAGGAATCTGGGATAACTTACAATATGCTTTGGAGAGTTCACATAGATCCCAAAATACATGCACCAACTTTTTATTGTTCTTGAATCCAGGTGAACACAGTGGCTCACTCTAGATTTACATTCAATAAACCGAGTAGTTTTAAAATATTCTAGCTAGAAATTGATTTACTGTTAATGTTTTAGGTGACAGTATGTCAAACTTCCCATTCTTAAGAGTAACTTGAGCATTTGGAAGAGTAGTTCCCTTTTAACAGGAAACTGCTGTGTTTTAAATGTTTTACCATGTTTTTCTGGAAGATAGCAAAATACGTTGAGTGAAATGTGACCATCTGTCATAGCGGGAGCAGACATTAAATTTTCCAAAATATAAAATTATCTGAAAATATAAACCATTTAGAACCTCATCTATTCCCTACACTGAATAGGGGTTTTGTATGTAACATTTGCATGTTCCAAATTGTTACAATGAGGCCTGCCATACCCAGGTTAATCTGGTTTACACAGAGACATAAGGTAGCATGTATACCCTGACCACTGTAGCACCTTCACTTCAATAGTAGGTCCATCTATATTAAATTGTTTCTGGAACTCCCAAATAACTGGTTTTTCAAATCGATATTTAGTAGTTGCCCTGTTTCTAGTTGTCTATGTCTGGTGACCACGAGTCTATTCCACCTTCCTGCTTGTACTCTAGCAAACACAATTTTTCTGTAGGCATCAGCAGACCTGTTGCAGTGCTTTATGAAATACATCTTGTTAGAAGCAGGAAAAGCGACCCCCAGAAGAGTACAGTTGGTGGTGGTGCAAGAAAGACAAAGGAACTGGCAGCAGAACAACACACTGCTGGGAAAGCATCTGTGCTTTGAAAAGTAGCGTGGGGAGGGGAGAGAGCAGTGTGTGAGGTAGAAGACTTTACCTCAGACAAGATCAAGATAATAAATTTAAACACTATTAATGGCTTTAGTTCATTTACTCAGTCTATTTTTTTTTTCCTATTTTGACGGGGTTAGTAGGAACTTATTCTTTGCAGAGGCTGCCAGAGATGTATGTGGTCAGGCTCACATGGTCAGAGAAGGCTTCAGCCCACATGCTGAAAAGCCTAACCTGTGTCCTGACCTACCCCGTGTTGCCTTCTCTTGCTCTTCTGACCAGTCCCATTAAGTCATGCCCCTCTCTGAAGTATATATAACTCTCAGCAAGACAGCTGGATGTTTGATCTACTCTGGTGCCTTTATTCCTTTAGATGCTTCCTGACAACATGGGCGGAAGCTGCTTCCTCCAAACAGGTATTCGTCGAAAGAGGCAGGGGCTGTTCACTTTTTTTCTTAAACCTGTACGCGTCTGGCGCATTCCAGTGGAAGAGGTCTTACATGGCCCTGCAAGCTTCTGGGTTCCCAAAGAGCACCTGGACAGATGAAGCTCTGGAGAGAGCCTTGGTCTTTCTCTGATTGCTGCGATTATGGTCTCAAGCTCTGTGGTACAGTACATTGAAAGGAAAGCTTCTTTAGTGTCCCAGATAGTTAAGTTATGAAAATCCAATGTGGAATGGCCCCATTTGTGCTGTCAGTTTTGTAAGGCAGGAGTGGAAACCATTATGGAAAGCAGAAAAGAGCCCTGTAGTTCTTCTGTCATACAGAGGTGTCCCATCCCACAGCATTCACCCACCCTCCTCAGCCTGGTACTTTGGCTTCTGCAAAAAGCACAAAATAAAACCAACCCGACCCCTGTCCTGATCCCTACAAAGAGTGGAAATCTCTGCTGAGCTGCTGTTCATTACAGAATGCTTTGCACATAGTTTTTTTATTTTTTCTGAAAATACTTTGTGGCAAACAGTAACTTTAAAAATATATCATGTCATTTGGCAGGAGACAAATATTTTGCACAGCTCTGATAAGTCTTTGATATTTTTGTGGCTGTTTGTGTTGGGGTTTTGGTGGATTTTTTTGGTTGGTGGTGTTTGATGAAATGAAGGCTACACAAAGCTTACGGTTAATTGCAGTTCTCAGTCTGCATCATTTTTCTCTAATACAGAGCCTGGGATGAGAAGTGAGTGGGCTATAGAAGAAATGTGAATACTGTGTAGAATGCTTGAAGTATTTACTTCTGAAGTACTTTTAAAAAATGGAGGAAACAACACAGAGAAAATCCTTTTCCTGTCTGTAACAGCAGAATTCTAATTACATTTAATTCTACTATTCATTCGCTGATGGGCAACCTTTTCTTTCCCACTCTGCCTCTTAGCATCTGTTACACCTCTTATAAGGACATTAGCTTCACTTCTAGAAAATTTGATTTGCTTCAAAATGACTAACTGTACAGCTAAATCTAACTTGCTATTTCTTTTTTTCTTTGTTTTTTGGGTTTTTTTTTTTCTTTTTTGAGGAACTCCCCATTGTTTTATTAGGTATTCTTATTTTGAGAATAAACTAGAAAGCTAGTAGACTTGTCAAGACTGGCTGAATTTCTCAGTAATTGAAAGGAAACTTTGCAAAAGATATGAATTATTTGTAAGGTGTAGGCATATGACTGTCACAGCAACAGAACAAGTTGCTGATGTTTAGCTATGGTAGTAAATGTACATTTAATAAATGAACATGTATTTGTTTTCTTAGTTTTGATGCTGTATTTTAGGAATATGTAATAATTTACATTTGTTCTATGCATGGTTAAATCTTTATAGTTACATGTAACAAGCAGAAGCTAATCCATAAGTGTAAGCAAATGAGTAATATGCGTGAAATCTAGCTGTTAATGCAATTCTTCAGAGAATAAAAATCGGTAAAAGCTGGTGATAATTAAAGTCTGTAGACTTTGTTTGGCTTTGGGCAACAGAAAACGAGTATAATTCGAACTGAGTCCAGAAGGTTTTCCCTCTTATACAAGAAAGTGAAAATAGCCCTTTAATTTCATTTCAAAACACCAAATTTCTTCTGCTATCTAACTAGACAATGGAAAAATCCAGATTACCTGCATATTCTCATACCTAGAAATAGTAAATTTAGACCAATGTTAAAAAAACAGAGGCAATTTTTCTTGTTTAACAAGTGCATGGTTAAATCCAAAGTTACGTGTCATTTATGTAGAAAAATACTAGACCATTTTACTTTACTATATTTTCCCAGTAAAGTGTGCTGCAGCTTTCACCACATTTTTACTGTTTTCAGAGGAACAGTGCAATAAATTTTACAAAGAGAAGCATTGTGTACTAAGCTCAAAAAGCGTGAAATGGAATAGTATTAGACTAGACAAGAATGCCTGGTGTTGAATGACATTATCATTCTTAGCGGCGTGGCTCACAGTCACTCTTGGCTGGCTTACAGTCCTAAGAGTATTTCTGTGTCACCTGAGGAAGTTTCTTAATAAACTATGCAAAGAATCAGGAAAACTGTTTGCAGAACAAGCATCTTACATGTTTGTAATGCATCACATAATCTGGATAGATTTTTAGTTGCCATCAAAGAAAAAAAAAAAGTAGCAGCTCTTATGGAACTGTTTGTATATTTACTGTGAATCTCACAGCTTAGAATGGGACAGTTTATAAATGTACAGAAATATGGGATGCCGGAGAAGGCTGGTTTGTTCCTTACATGGAAAGATAGTACTCAGCATATCAGGTCTGAATAGCTTGCTGTTATTTTCTTTGCAATTCTTAACAGGAATGCAAAAGCGAAAAATAGACAACAACTGTCCAAAGAACAGAATGACAGATTATTATTTTACCAGATTGCATTGTCATTAAGCCCTCATCATAAAACTCAGGGAATTCATGGGCTGATGGCAAGATGGTACAGACCCACAGCTTCTCCACAAGGCTCCCCGCCTTGGTGTCAAATGGGATGTAGATATGCTCAACTTCGACATTTTATGCTGCATAACTGAGGGACTGCAACTCAGAAGACATCCTATATTTTTCTGCTGGGGGGTTAAAAAGACACATGTTTCTGAGAAACATTTTAAGGTATTTTCCTTATACATGAACATGGGCTGGTATTTGGAAGCCTGAAGTACTGCTGTCTGTACTGTCCTTGCCCTGTACATGCTAAGGTCAATAATACATGCAAGATACGATGTCATTATGATTTGAAAGGCTCTCCTCTAAATAAAAAGTTCTGTTAGGTGCAATCTTCCAAGCTATCAATTGTCTGTCTATTAAAACAAAGGATTTTAATACATGTATTTCTTGTCTTTGTAGGTAAATAACCACATATTTTTTCAATTCTGCTTCAGTAATGTACCTAGTTTGTAATAAATTAATAGAGTGGCATGTGATAAGCAAAGACAGCCTTAGTAAGTGGTGTCCCTTATAGCTAATTTCCTAGCAAGGTTTCGTTTTAGCTGTAAGGTTGGCATTCAGCTTGCATCACAGTTGTCCTGTTGCTACAGGGATGTTTTGCATATGTCATGTGGAAAGCTGACATGTAGATAGGCCAGCTTCTACATTGCCTTTCAGCTATCTTCTTAGTCTGTGGAGAAAAGAGATGAATTTTTAATCCTCTTTAAGTATTCATTGCAAAGTGACAGTGTGTATTATGTAGGTGAAAGGCAGGACAAAGCCTTTATATATTTACTTAACTTTCCTGGGAATATGTATTTTTTTTAAATAGCTCCAATAAGGGTGCTGATTTCTTGCAGTCTTTATCATTTAAAATATTTTTAAAGCATACCCTCCAGTTCCCTGGATCAAAACAAATAGAACTGATCGACAATGTAAGTTATGGAAATTATTCAAGAATCCTATTGTGTGCTGGAGTGTGTATGTATATGATCTATATTCATTACAAAGGAAGGGAAATATGCACACATCTAGCTAATTTGTGTCTCTGACATGAACATCTAATTAAGTTTTTTTACTTCAACAGTAACATATTTCTCACTTACGTGGTACAGGTGACTTCTGCCCTGTAACCATTTCCATTGCTAAGTGGGTTGGTTTCCAAGTTGGACAGTTTCATGCAAGAATGTGAAGTTCTAATAATCTTAATTTTTTTGAGAATGGAGAAACTATTTCACATATGTCTTTTGCTTTGGAAAGACTATATTTAAGAAAATCCCTCTCACTGGATAGACCTTAGTGGACAGAGCTAGACAGTGCAAAGTGCTGTCCCTGGGTGACCAGCCAGACATAGACCTTAAGAGAAGGTTCTACTACAGTCCTTAGAAATGCACTTCACTTGAAAAAGACTGTCAAAGTAAGTCAGAAGCAAAAACATTTTCAGGTTATCTTTTACAGTTAATATTAGAAAACTCTAAATGTATGTATTTGGGTACGAAGTAAAGTATTGAGAAAAAATTCCATAAAGTATTTATTGAAGGAAATTGAAAGCTGCATCTGAGGAAAGATTCACTGGGGGTGGGGGGGAAGAAGATAGTTCCACATATTTGTTGTCTGTTACAGTATCCATGTCCAGAGTTTTTCCTGCTCCTCCATATGACCACAACTAAACTATTCTGTTGAGGCTTCCACTTTGGATTTTGTCTGGTCATCGTAGTTTGCACATGGAGACTCTTCAGGCTGTACTGGGAGGTCCTTGGGGAAACGTTTGGAAACACTGATTACTGGATGCCTGTTCCATTAGCAGGAGAAACAAAGAGAAAAGTTCCTTAACTTGGTGCTTTGGCATGCTGCTAATGACTCTAAACTAAGTGGCTGTGGTTTCTGATTTCTTTTGTAGAAAGTCAATTTTGGCAGTTTTTTACTTAAGAAAAAGTATTAGTTCTGTTAAATTACATTTTTTTACATCTGCAGTCAGTGATATGAAAGATAACATATTGAGATCTGCAAACTAGATAGATCTTGTTCTAAAGCCAGGTTATAGACATTACGCTGTGTTACACTAAAAGTCATCTCGGGGCTTGTCTCCCTTCTTCCATGCTCTTATACAGTTAAGAACATTGTCTGCCCCTTTTTGAAGTAAAGCTTTCTGTAATGGTGGAAAACAAAACCTTAGCTGTCTGGAAGTTCTACTAATTTTTTGTGTCGTTTTTTTATTATTATTTTGTTTTGTTTTGGGTTTTTTTGGGGGTGTGTGTGGTGGTTGGTTGGTTTGGTTTTGTTTTCCCCCTGTCATTTATGAGTTGAGTCTCAGCTGGACAAGGGAAAAGCTCAACTTCAGTGATGTTACAGTCATGAATGAAACCTGACATGAAATAAAAGGGGGAAAAATTCTTTTTACCAGATTCCCTTTATAAAAGATAAATTTGCTTGAAAGAGAAATTCTTCTCAGGGAATTATCTATAGGTTTTTTGCCACAGAAATCACAAGTGTTGTCTATAGAAAAGAGCACTATGTAGCTGCAGTGACAGTCTATGAAAATAACAACTAAAGCAAGATTTCTTACTATATGACGAGTCTTAGACCCATGGAGAGGTTTTTAGGTTTTGGTTGCAGCATGTGTGTATGTGCACATGCATGTATGTGTGTGAGACACAAATATTAGTGGGTTTTAAAGTACACATTGACATTTCTATTCATTTATAATTCAAAAGCTAACCTAGCATCCTCTACGCTTCATTAAACTAGTATTAAGCTGTTTTTTTGCAAATCATGGCCTTCATTAACTTCTATTTGTACAGCTACAAACAACTGAAATATGCAAAAACTATTATTCCTATTCATGCATTCCTTTTGATTCAACACAAGAACATACAGCCTTTTTCCATAGCTAAAGAAAAATATTTACTTGCTACTAGAGCAGCAGAATCTAGTCTGGTGCAAAACAGACAAATTTCACCATTTCCTATTGCCAGCATGTTGAGACATGGAAATATCCTAATTGTAGTTTTTATGTATCTACCATCTCAGAATATCTCACATATTTGCTACAACAGACATGAGATGGAAAAACGTCAATAATTTTAGAATACTATATTGTAAATAATTCTTTTCTGCAGAGGGTCAAACCCACAAAATCTTTCAAGGAAAGGGCTTTCCAGAAGAAAGCCAGCTGCATTCCTATTTGTGTCATGAGAGAGGGGAAAAATAATGCAGCACTGAGTATGTATTTATGGAGGAGGAAAAGCAGAAAACCTCTTTAATATATTTTCTAAAAGCTTGGGAAAAGCCATATGGGATTCTCAACTACTTTTGGCCAAGTCAAAGGCCCTAAGCCTTCCCAGCTGGGCTAGAGACAGAAGTGTGGGCTTCTCCCTGGGTGGTAAGAAATACAGGAAAAAGTGGGAAAAGGATCCATTCTTTACCAAATGCATGTGTGGGTGAAGTGAATCCTGCTGTTCATCTTCGCAGCAGGCCATGGTATATCATTAGTGTACTTCTCATCAGCCAGTGGGTTTTGTAGATGAACAACAGATTTATTTCTTTTTCTCTGAAAAGTGTGGTTGAGCAAAGACTTAAACACATACAAAAACCTTATTTTTGTTTGCTAGTGTAAACACAGAAGAAGAGGGGCAAATCAGGACTGTAGTTAGAGTCAGCATTTTAATTAAATTACTCTGTGTCACTCCCCCCAGCACTCTGGCACCACAGCTGACAATAAGCATTTTCTAAAGTCAGTCTATCAAAACACTTAAGATCTGCAACAGCACTGTCAGTGCTGGAATATGCCTGTGCAGTGAGGTTTAAACAAAACAACACATCTTCACCTTGTAGAGCCCCAAGCTGCAGCCAGTGTACATGTGGATCCATTCAGGTTGTGCTCCAGCAGCTCTGCAGCGGGCTGGGGGGGGGAAGGTGCTGGTCTGCAACTGGAGGAGCAGAGAACACGTGCAGAAGCCCTGAATGAGCCAGCCCGAAGGCAGTGGCTTCAGGTGGCCCCGACCAGGAGTGGTGGTGGGCAGCTTGTAGTTCGTACGAGACTGGCTGGGCTCTTCATCACTCCCTTGTGAGGCTGCTTGTTCTCCGATTTAGGCTGCAGCGTTGCTGGGCTGGGGTACCTGAGTTAAACTGAGCATAATTCTGTTGCAGTTGTAGCTCTGTCGGTCTGTATTCTGCATGCTTTGTTTATTGTCAAAATAATCACATGCTGCTTTGTGCTTCAAATATGAGCCTAAAGTTACAGTCACACAAAGCATTTGTTCCTGGGGAGAACTGGTAGATCTTGTCTCATAATACTTGATTTTTTTTTTCTACAAGTGATAAAATGAATAATAAAATAATAATTAAAAGGCATGTGTGTTAATTTGAAAGCTATATGTAATAGCTGAAATAAGGCAGTCTGTAGGGTTTCTCCATGTAGTAAACTTTTATGAAAGTGAACAGCAGATTTATCTGAAAAAGAAGTGAATAGGAAATTCAGGGTTTGACCAAACTTAACAAACTTTTATCAACACAGTATTTAAGTGAATGTCCACTTACTAGTTTTGAACTTCTGTTGTGCATATCCCATGTTCTGGAGTTATTTTCCAGGTGTGTGGTTTCTACCTGCAGTTATTTGCCTTAAAATGAACTGAGTAGGTAACTGGAGTACATGCAAGCAAGACGCAGTTCCCAAAGAGCACTGGGGTTTCGGTTTCTCCCTTTTTGTTCATTCTTGTTCATGGTGAAGCAGACTGGCTCTGTGTTCTGTCACAGAACTGTTTCTTTTTTTAGAAGTGCTATATAGGCACAAGATGGACATGCAAATTGCCCTATTCACTTATAATTTGTGTCTTAGAAGAATTAAATATCTTGCTGCAAACATCGGCGGGGGGAGCAAGCTTTTGCTTTCTTTCTCTTTTTTCCCTTTTTCCACCCTTCCTCTTTTTTTTTCCTTCTTCACCTCTTTCAAACATTAATCCTTCATTTCATCAGTTAAAGGTCTTTGGGAAGTGCCCTGAATTTGGTCCCTGGTGGAGAAATCATCAGAGTGTGTTCATGTTAAAAGAAGATTAGAACTTTGCAGCTGACTGAACATGAGAGCAAATTCAATGTTCATATTAATTAGCTATAATTTCCCAACCTAATTTCTCAGAAATTGATCTTAAACCTACACAATAATGTGCATCTGTCCTTAGAGATAAGTATTTTAGAAGGAAAATCTTAAAAGGCATTTAACATCAACATTAACACCTTTCTTGCATGCACAATAGAAGCAGCAATAAATTCCAAGATACGTCTCTGGGTTAGGTTGAGCAGATTCTTTGCAAAGATTCCAGAGGAGACAAAACAAAAAGAAAGAATTCTAAACTTTGAATTATCCGGTATTCTCTTAATTATGCTCCAGCTGAAGTCAGTGGATCTAACTGAGCTGCCAGTACAATTAGGGGGAGTTGAATTAAGTCTGTCTGTTGGCAGCTCTAGCTGGGAAAGGGAAATGGCATGTTAAGTGGAGTAAGAACTCAGAAGTCCTCTGCCAGTCTTTTCAGATTCTGTGACCTACTATTTCAATAGTGGAAGAGAAAGATCACTTCTAAAGGGTAGGAGAGTATATTTTAGTAAATGGGCAACAAAATGTAACTGTACACACCATCAAAGTCAGCAGATAATATCGCTGAAGTGCTCTGCACCTGCCTATGTGGAAAGTGAGGAATGGAGTGTTTCAGAGCATAAGAGCAAGGCTAACTGGGATGCATAAAGGCTGCTATTGCTGTGCTGGGCGGTGTATTTGCATGAGGAAAGCTGCTGCTTGTTCTGGACTTTGTGTTAGGATATGGTCTGCTTACCAGTTGCGATGAGTTACCTACATATTTAGCCTAAGCTTGGATGATAGACTTACTGTGTGAATATACCCATTTTATCAAAGGCCCTTCGTGCTTAGGTTCTTCCCGACACTTGGTTTCTTCTCACTGTTTTCCCTTGCTCTTTCATACCCTCGTTTCTGGCTACCCGTGTAAGAGAAGCAGTCACCTGAATGGGCTGTGCTGGTGAAGAGCTTCGCTGTTTCTCTGCCTTCACTTCTACATCTTTTTGTTACTTGATTATATTTTTTTCTCTGTCTCTTTTTCTGTTTCTTTTTGATTATTGAGAGTGATGAGGAGGATGATCACCTTCTATTCCCTGTTATCACTGAAGGTTCCTTTAATTTTAGAGAGAGATGTATTTGAAAAGAAACCACCCATGCATGTGTTTGTGGCTAGTTTTTCTTAAATGTAACATTAAGAACATTCAAAACAATAGCAATAGATTACTGGGAATTACAATTACCTTGCAGATTTTTGCACTTCTAGTACTAAACCAGTAATCTGCATCTCTGTAAATCAGCCAATTATTGGAAAAACAAGAACAACCCCAAAAAACCAGGAGAAAGGGACTGACAGAGCTCCAGAACAGAGGCATGTTAGGGCATCAGTGTTTTCCAATTTATTTTTGTACAAAATAATAGGCATTTTAAATAGTCAAAGAATACGTGCCATTAGTTCACCTTTCTTTTTTTAGTTTTTGTCCGTATTTTTGACTTGCCACTAGGTCAATTACAGGACCTGAAGTGCAGGGATTTTTGACCATTACTCTTCTTTCCAATAGAGGCTATCCCTTATTTGAAGTCTTGTGCTTCCACATGACTGTTAGAATCCTTATGCCTGGCTTTTTTTAACCATTAGCTTTGTCATATTCTGACTCATAAATCACCCAAGGGGCAAGGAAGAAAGAAACAGGTTGAGACAGTTATCCTTACGGAATGCAACATGAATTTGGCTTTCTGATACTACAACTGTATGTATCCCCTGGGAATTGTTCTGCTCCTCATTAGGACTCCGTCATTTCCAGTTGCAAAGACATCGTTTCTGTGCTTTGGACCTAGTATGTTCTGGTGGTCTGAATCATGTTTCTCTACTGATGCCTCATTGTCTTGGCTAGGGGAATGAGTAATGTTGTCATCCCAGTTAGCTGGGGAAGAAGCTTAGGTCCGATATTCAGCTTTTGACACCTGATCAGATAAATCTGTTCAGAACAACTGAGATACTGCCAGGGCCAGGGCTGCAGAAGCTTCTGTTTTAAGAAGACACACGGTATGTTTAGCATACTGATGGCAGCACTGCAACTGGCAGTAAGTCAAGTCATCTTTTCTAGGAAAAGTGGTTTCAGGTGTCTGAAACCAGCACACCTAAATTCTTTTAAGCTTTTATTGTGCATAAAATGATAGTGAAAAGTTACCCTGAAGTTGTAAAGTTAAGGCAGGTTACAGGGATCCCTTTTCTGTGTGTGTGAGCTAAACACTAACCCCCTTAATGGCATTGATCTTCTGAGGCTACAGTAAGCAGGTCTGATGTTCAGGCTGTGCTGGCCCCCGTGTCACACCTGCTGTAAGAGGCTGACAACGTGGTGTTAATCAGCACCAGTGTTCCCAGACACGCTTTGTGTCTCTCCAGTGTTAGTAGAGTTGTTAGGCACATATATTGATGCTTTTAGCTAACACCGTGTATGCTGTGTAGGGATAATCACTAAAAAAATCCTGTATGGGTGGATTTTCTTTGGTTTTGCTTTAACTTTTTTTCCTGATGAAGTAACAAGAATGTTGTGGGTCTTACCAGTGTGCTGCCCAGTGTCCTGAATAAATAGACTGAATTTGTTAATGAACACGCATAGGACCAACTGATTATTTAGTGTTAATTAGACCTCTGCTTTCTCATATGCTAATTGTAGGGTCAAATCAGGTAACTCAGCTGTCTGAACCTCTGATTTACAGGAGATCTGCAAGATTTAGGGCCACCAGCATTCAAGTGGTTGAATAACAACAACCTTAGGTGCAGATAGCCCTTGCAGAAGGAGGTAATAATTGTATAGAAATAAGGAGCATGGACAAAAAACCCCTCCCATCATCAACATTCAGAGTTGTCCCTGAGTTGAAGGATGGTTATGGTTTGCAACTTGGATCTACTTTTTAACTTCTTGAAGAAAAAAAAATCCAAACAACCACCAGTTACAGTAGGACAGGAGAAAGGTATTAGAAACTCAGGCAGTGTTGGAGGGAATAATTAAGACTCTATCTACATACAAAGGTAGCTACAGAAAAGGTGTTTGGTCTGATGTTCTCTCTGAAGGCCAAACTGTGGCATCTCAAAGACAAACTTGCACAACTTTTAGAAATCTTTCTGTCGCCAGGTGATTTGAGGAAGAGGGTAATATGTAAATGTTTTGATACTTCTGTCTGCTTTGGAAGCAAAAATTATTAATATTTCTATAGGTGGGAAACCATTGTTCCATTCAGCTCTTGGTATATACTGTCTGTGACACCCAGAGCATGGAGTATTTGATGTTTGATGAACTCTGCTGTTAAAAATATGCTGCAGACAAGGTACTGAAAGTGCTTTTTAGCATAGTAGCTAGAGGAAGGTACTTACGGAATTTAATCTGTGTAGTGTTTGTCAGTGTACTGCTAATCTGCAGATATGTGAACAAGAAAGTGATGACAGTATTAAATAGGCTTCACTTTAAATCTAACTGAATAGGGCAAGAAGAGCAGAGAGGGTACATGATATGAACTTCACTGTAGGTGCTGCAAGACCCTAATCTGTTCTGCAGTTCATACAATTAGGAAGACACAGGCATAGGAGAAATGGCAGGTGCGGAGGCACAGAAGATAAGGGAAAGAAAGAGGATAAGTTCTTTGCAGGAACTGAGTCTTGGATGTGTGGCAGTGGACGTTCTATTCCCTCAAAAGTGGGACAAAATTTACAGCAGTAGAGAGGTCAGCCTTTGGAAGGGAAAGGGACAGGAAGAAGGCAAGAGATCTTTCTACCCCTGCTGCTCTCTCCTATGTCCCAAAAGTTTTATCTATTCCCTGGAGGACTGGATATCTTCCCAGGCCTCACACCTCCCCCCATCAGAACGTCTTCTGCACAGTATCCTTGAGGTGGGAAAAATCAGTTGTGCTGCCAAGTAGTGTTGAATGGGCTTGGAGCAACAGTGCTGTGGCCCCATTTCATCCCAGCTCATGCCCAGAGAGAGCTATTTGCTGCCCATTCCTGCTGCTTCTAGCAAATTATTGCCTGTCCTCACATCTGAGAGTACGAAGGGTCGTTCAGTATGGCACTGGTGACAAAAGCAGAATTTTATGTCATATTTTATGTATGTAACTTTGAACCCCTGCAAAATGTAATCATCAATTAATAATTCCACAAAATATTTGAAAATTCTAGGACTGTGTTCTTTGTTCTGCTAACTGAACCTGTTAAATGGGTGTTGCAGGTGTCCTTCAAGCCACGTGTGCGACACTGCAGCCAAGGCAGAGCAGAAGGGAAACCTAGGTGTAAGGTAAGTCATCACTGGTTAGATTGTATAGAATGTTGCAGGTCTACTCTAGTTTTGAACCGTATGCTTACAAACCCAGTTTTAAATGACCAAGGGCTCAGTTAATTTTGTTAATTATACCCAATTATGAACTGTGCTTAATTATACTCAGTTAATTATACCCCACATCTTTTGGGGGTAATGTTTTGGGCAAACGGTCATTTTTTTGTATCCTTAAAATAAGATGGGATGTCACAAAATAAAAGTAGAAAAAGAAAAGTGGTTGTTAACTATTCCAATACTGAACTTCTTGTACACATCATCTTTCATCATTTACCAGGCAGAACCTGAGGCAAAATTGAGTTAAGACCTTGCAACTGAGGATGTTTTTATATGGAAATGTTTCAACTGTGCTTATTGTCCTGTTAAAGTGAATTGAAACTGTAAGATACTTTACATCTCAGAAGATTTTGTTCCGTACTCCTGAAGGGCTGAGGTACTATTCTCTTTAGCAGAATGACTGCCTGGGATGACAGGTGATGCTCACAAGCTTTCAATTAGCTATTCCAAAGCTATTTTCAGACAGCAAGATGAATTTGTAGAATATCAGTGTGGGACAAGTGGCCAGCTAACCATAGGTTTTTGCTTTCTAAGGGCCTCTGGAGTGAATTAATAAGGCTGTTGTTGTATCATAGTGTTTCTATTCAGTATTTTTTTGAAATTTCATGCTAATACGCTGTTCTGTGTCAAAAGTGAAGTAAGTGTATTGAGTAAAATAATACTGTAAAAAATCTAAAAGCTTAATTCAGACTAATGATAAATTGGTAAAGTTTATGAATTGATAGTCTTGAATTTGGTTTTACCACCTTTTAATTACTTTCTAACTCTCCTTCATTTCACTGGAAGTGTTAAAATGTCTACTAGATAGAAATCACAGAAACTTATCAACAGGAGGATGTGAGGTTAGTGCTGACCGTGGCAAGTTTAGGATATTGAGCTGGGGGATTGGTATACCGGGAGGCGCTGCAGGATGGGTATCTTTTTGCCTCAGTACTCTTAAAGACTAAAGAAGGAAATTACATCAATTTAGGATACTTGCTGTTTTCCTCTTTGTATGATGGTAAGTACTTGTGAGAGTGTAATAGGGGATAGGTCTGAACCACAGATCTGAATTTGAAGTTTCATCTGGATCAAAATTTTTTTTCTACCTCAGCTGTGCAAAAAGAGAGTGAAAGCTATAGTGGCTTTCACCTTTGTCACAGAGGTGGAAAAGTTGGCTTAATTAAATGGACGGGATTTCTTTTTAATGTGGCTGGAGTAATTTTTCTAGGTTGATGAAACCGGAAGATTTTTCTCATTTACTTTAAGGTAAAGGACATAAAAAGTATGGTGAGATCAGCTAGGAAAACATGTAATATCAAGTACTTTTCAAAGTGTAAGTTTCACTTTTGAAATTGTTTCCTTGTTTTATTATCTTTTTATTAGGAATTTATACAGTCATTACTGAATCACAGCAAGAGATCGTACAGTGTGCATCACATGCTGATTTAGTATGCTGCCGTACCATGATACCCTTGTTGCTCTGACTTTTATCTTGTCCCTGCCAACCCACACGCGACACTGTGCCATTCCAGCATGGCATGTGTTTTGTCATCTTTTATGGCTTAGATAAATATAGAACTTTTTTTAGGATGTCCGACAGGGTTTCATTGCTGCCTGTTATGAGGTAATCCTGCAGTGTGTTCCAGCATTCACGTGGCACAGATTTAGGGTGATTTTTTTCTGAAGAGAATAAGACTCATCAGATGAAACAAGGTGTTGCAAATGTGTGTTCCTTAGAATGCCTACCGGGATCTAAGGGCTTAACTTGGGTGTACAATTCACAACACAAAAATATTGGTACAAATGAATCCAGAATTCCTGTATTCTACTACTTTTCCAAGCTACAGGAGCTTGCTGCCAGGGGCATCCATCTTATCTGAGCTACTTTGGAGCAGAATTTGAAATACAAAGAAAGAAAGAAACTAAAACATTGTAATAAAATGTCACGGAAATATATCAGTTGCAAAGAAAGTGGGACGTGTTAAAATTCCTGTAGCAATCGTATATGAACTTTTCTTTCCTCTTAAGTTTACCGATTTCTGGGTAGGAACAACAATGTTTGATTGTTGTATCTCCCTTGATTTTGTTCTACAAATATGCTTGAGTTTGTTATAATTGAAGTAAAGGTGCAAGAGCTTTCCACTTATAAGTACCTATGTTTATGTAAACAAAATGACAGTTCAGACACATTTATTGTTTAATTTCTAACGTATGAACAAATGCAGTGCTGTGGGAGATCAGCAATGTTTACTCGCCTTTGTAAGCAAATAGTTGTTAGTGTATAAAGGGAGTGCTTGTAAGGAGGCAAACATTTCTTGGTATTCTTTTTTTTTTTCCCCACCTTCCATGGATAACATTAGGAATTTGGAACTAAATTGCCATATTTGCTTCACTTCGAATTACCCTGTTAGGTTAGCAGTATGAAAACCTGATTGAATGCTGTACAGTAGTCTTTATCACAAGAGTAAAAGTTGCACAACATTTTCTATAAAAGCTGGAACAAACGGCCACAAATTACTTACCACATTGTGAAGTCCATTTAAAACCTCTGTTCTTTGATGATTGTCTCCCATAATGGGGTCAAACAACTTCAGCTTTGCTGAGCCATCTCCTTGGTAAACAGTGATTCTCCTTCAACTGCTAAGGAACAATATTTTCTACTAACAAGTAACTTCCTTACAGAAACCATAGTCGTTTACAGAGGAAATCATATAGCCTTAGGAGTGCTGGAGGCTGAAACACTAATGGTGTCTGAGAGGATATGGCACCATATAGACATGACACTTGGCTTTACAGGCTCTGGTAAAAAAAAAAGAAAACAAAAACAAACAAAAAAACCCCCCTAAAACAAAAACCAAACAGCATCAGCAAAACAGGTCAACACTTGAGAGGGAACCAAAATTTGATGAGTTTCAAACTTAAGATGTCTGTATGAAATTGGTTTAGGCCTGTGGTGCACCACAGATTAAACTTTTACTGTCTTTTCTGTAGTTGAGAAAACTTGGTCTTTAATTATGGAACAGTGTTCTTGCTATGAGTTACACAACTCTTTGCTGTTCCTCTCACCCTGTAAATACTGATCAGATTAAGTTTTTTCGGAAGAATGTTCCCTCTCAGTCAAAAGGCAAGTGTAAAGAATGAGTTACACCTGTATTATGCCCTAGTGGAGGGAGGAAGAATGAAAATGTATCTCACGGGCAAACCAAAGCCCCTTCAAATACATTAGAAGCCCTAATGTAATATTTAAAAGTGGGGTTTCAAGGACTTTTCCAGGAACAGCTGTTTGGATAAAGAACCATGTAGGCAAAAAAAAAAGTCCACGGTTTTTGACAGTGCTCATGTAAGGCCATAGTTCTTACAAATTTTCTTGGACATTCTTTCTATCCTGTGGCAGGCTTAGAATTATAATGGCATTTAAACAGTAGAACTAAAGAATCGGGAAAAATAAGTGTGCTATTTAATGATACATAAGTTCACAAACAGGAAAATAATGAGACAGATCTTTGCTTCTAATAAAAATAATAAAATGAAATAAAGTTGATGGATTAACAGCAAGAAGGAGAAGCAAAAGAAGATATATAAAGTAAAATAAAATCATTTGATCATGATGGCAATTTTATATTTTCATACACTGTGGGAGTTATTAGTTCTTGCATATGTTCAGCCCAATGAAAAGTGCATCTCAGCCTATCTTTCAAGCTGCAGTGTGTATTGATTTAAAAAGTGAGATGCAAGAAACCCAAACAGAAGACTGGGGAGCAGCTGCTCTTGTAAGAGGAAAAGTGGGAGAAATCAGGAGAGCAAATGAATAGTGAAGTGGAAAACAATCTTATGCAGATTTTAAAATGTTTTAGTCATGCTCTCTTCAGGAACCTGGGTGTTTTCTGAACAGCAAGAAAACTATGGGCTGGATGACAAAACTTAAGACCTCAGACTCCTTTACTGGATTAGAAGATGTAGGGTATCACCGACCCGTTTTCAGCTTCATTGAATTTTCCAAACAGTTGCCATCTTTTCCCCTAGGAAATATATTAATTATTTTTAGCGAGTCTGCATCCTAATCTTTAAATATTGTTGTCTTTCTGTGAAACAAAATGGAAAGATACCTGTTGTTTTCAACTTTTTGGTCACCATGAGCTTGAGCTAAAACTCAATAAAGTTAGCCAGTTGATTTGGGGAGACCAGAACCCAGCTACATTTCATTTCCAACTTCAATGACTGCAGTATTTAAGAGTTGGCTGTCTAAGGCAGGTCTGATTGATTTATTTCTTTTTATGTCAGTGGCAAGGAAGCTTTGGAGATGAACAAACAACATCTTGAATTCTCTACACACTTTCATGCTAAGGGAAGACTATTGTGAGGTAGAAGAAAGTAAAAGATCTTTGCAGTTCAAAGCACACTGCATTTTGCTCACAGTTACCATATGGTTATGGACTTTCACAAATCAATGCCATTTGAAGGTATGGTGTATATTCAGCCACCCATTTGAAATTATAGTGCTATATAGGTTAGATTCAATGTGGCAGGAGACCATATATTTCTGTGAATAAATCTGCATATTTCACATCGTATTAATGAGCTTTGTTCTTACCTTTCACAGATAGTACTGTTGTGGATGCACATTGCACGTCAAGTGGGTTTCCCCAGCATTCTCTAATAGCAGACTGTGGCTTTAGTCAACCAAAGGTTTGCCAGACTAGGACTGTTAGTGTCCTGTCTCAGTACTTAGAATACACAGTCACAGATGAGGAAGCTATTGGAGAAGGCTGAGTACCAAAACACTGGTTGAAAGCTTTACCAGTTAGCTGAGAAATTGGAAGTGGACATGGGAGTGGAAGAGAATTTTTGTCCATGTGGCTAAGAGTATTCTTAATAATTGAAGAGTAAAAAGGTGTTCTGGTGAAGGAGGTTTTAAGGAAAAATACATACCCTAGTATTAGAGTAGTAGCTAGTATTTACAAAAAGTTCCTCCCAGCTGTGGGAGAAAAAGGACTTGAAAGCAAGATGGGAACAGGGATGGAATCCTGGGAGAAGAGTTGGCCCTTCAGTTGTAGATGGGTGTGGATGCAGGGTGGTCTTGTAGTACTGTAAAAGAGTAAAGACAACTATATTGGATGTCATAAGAGGTGGGAGACCCAAGGGACAGATGCATAGTCAATATTGCCGGAGTATTTATAACAGGAAGTTCTTGCAGTAGCAATTTGAAGAGTGAGGCAACGTTGTACCTGTCATATCACCAGAAAAGGATGTTGTTGAGAGGTCTGGTAAGAGCTTGAGGTCTGGGAAAACAACCAGGACTGTGTTAGAATACTTTTTAGACTTTTGTCTCCAGCCTACATTGGCATGATAAAACCTTGAGGAGCATGAAATTCTTTCCAGGATGGGGCAAATCTTTTGTCTCTTAACCCTTCCATGGTCGTCTTCTTTCTTCTTCATCCTCCACTAGCAGCAGCCCATGACTTCGACAAAGCAGTAACAGGCACCTTCTTGACTTCACGTTCTAAATGTCCTCATATCTGTAACTCTTTCACTCCCTCTTGTCTTTCCCTATTTTGAATGACATTGGATACAAACTATTCGCTTTTAGGACCATTCTTGATACTTTCCTGCCCTGAGTTCTCACACTTAAAAACTGATGCCTTTAATTCACATTTTAGGAGGGCTTTCCCATATCTTTGATACCTAGCAGTACTATTAGTCTAGCCTCTTCAGACAGTGTCACTGTTATTTTTTTTTATGCTGTTATGTGGGAATGTGGTTCACTTGATGGTCACAGCACCCTGCTGAGGATGGGTATTATTTCCTGTTACGTGGAAGACTTACCAGGTCTGCAGCTCTGTGGGTGGTCTCCAGAGTCCCTGTGCTAAAATGAAATGGCCCTTGGATGAGGAGATGTGTTCTTTCCCACAAAGTGCAGGGGCATCAGCACAAATACTATTAAACCCCAAGGCCCAAAGTAATTGCCAGATCTGCTGTACTGAGTTGTGGGCAGGGAACTTAGCCCCTCTGGATCAGGACTCTTCATCCTTGTTTGGATCAAATTCTCTGCAGCCTGCCAGGACAATATGGAACAAATACTGTGATCAATGTGGTCTTTCTAGACTGCTCAGTGAACATATTACCCTTCTACTGCAGGAGGAGTTCATGCAAAATTTTAGATGCCATTCCCTTTTTTGATCTGAACAACATCTGTCCATGTGTGAACAATGGGATAAAGCGGACACTGGCTGGGTTCAGATACAGTGTATCTCAGTGCTGTTGCATACCTTAGTATACCGTAGTAACACTTAATAAAACTATACTTGGGCAATTTGATTAGTTGCTTTTGGGTATATAATGGCTACAAGACTCAGAACACTGTTGAACTTCACGGGCCTGATGTAATTAAGACTCCAAAATTAGAAATAGAAATGTAGCTATTTGCATAGAGATCCTGATGAAGGGAAGCTTTTTTGTTGCATTTATATCTCATAGCCAATTAATAGGTACCTTCACATCTGTTACTGTAAGGAGTGAATTTTCTGCCACTGAGTCTGTACTAGAAATGTTTACTGGATCTTTTCTAGATTTGATGTCTTCTCCCTCCACAAGATAAAGAAAAAGAAATGAAAAGTAATGAATTCAGGAAAGTCTGTGATGAAATTAATACTTTCTGGGCAAATCCCTACATTTGTGTCAGGAATTTCCCATTTTGTCTTATTTTGTTATTTCTTAACTCATTAGCTGCCTGCTGTGTTATAAGTTTGGGTGAACCCCCAACTCTTTCTTACTAGAAAAGAAAAAAAGGAACGGAATTTTGAATTATTTCTGCAACTTGAACACCTTTTCTTTTAATAGGACCATAAAACTACAACCATGAGATTTAATAGTCATTATGCTTTGTTGTCTGGAGCCATTAGAAAAATACATTTAGTCAATAGATGTATATTTTCCATGTCTAAGTTCAGGCTGTTTTGGTCATCAGGCTTCTGTGAGATGAGGATAAATTGCCTACTTTAAGACTAGTTTGAACAGTTTTGCTTTGGCCAGTGGCCCTGGTAGTAGTCACCCCAACCTCACAAAATCCATCAGCTTTTAGTTCATTTGGAGGACAAAAGAAACAGAGAGTGTTTACCTGTAGGTTATGCTAATGTATTTTGCATAATCTTTTTATTTGGGTTTATGAGGAGCCTGCCGGTGATAGTTTGTTTTTGTGAGGAGTTTGCTTGGTTGGATTTTGTTTTTTATTACATCTGAAGCTGTCAGCTAATTTGGAAGGTTAACCAATTTTTCTGCCTCAAAATATGTGGTGTGAGTGCTGATACCATTGCTGTTGACACAGCACAAAACTAGGGATTATAGTAATGCGGTTAAGCAGGACGCTATTATTTCTTGTAAAGTACATGAATGAACTCATTTGCAGGTTCTTTCCTTCAGCACTTCTGTAAAGCACAGTTAAACCTCTATGCAATCTATGCCAGGAGATCTCCTGTGTCTGGTAGTGTCAAAAGATCCACAGAGATATTCATGGAAGGCTGAAGGATAGCCAGAGCTTCTATTTACAATGCCCTTCAGAACACAGTGTTTTGTGACCTTTGTTATATTTCAGTGGCGTAGAAAGTCTATGTTTTAGTAGTCTATATTATGAGTAGTATTTGGCACGAGTGTCTATAAAATTATAGCCTGCTGTTTACATGTTATATTGGTAATAAAAGTGGTGAAAGGAGGGCCAAGACCTTTGTGTTTGTTTTGTTAGTATTCTCAGAGACCCCTCCTTCATACTATGTGCTGAGAAACGTATTCTGTAACATGTGGCTGTGTTTAACATTTAAACATTTGAAAGAAATTGCTTACGTTGTGAGCAGCATGATAATTCAAGGTCTACTTAGAAGTCATTGTCGTCTGCTTTTCTTCTTTTTATGTGAAATCTGGAATTTTCATTTCACAGGCTTTTTTATTATTATTATTTTCTGAAAGTGATATAGTAGTTTGCTTTGTACAGGTAACCACTGTCTTCAGACTGGCTGCATCACGTAGCATCTTCTCCATCAGATGATGCATGGGGGAAGCACAGGGAGAATGAGTGACTGAATACTTGGAGCTCGCAGTTGCAGTGCGTTGCCACTGTGTGAGGAACTGCTGCTAACCAAGCATGAAACAAATTCAGCTTCGATTCAGTTACAAATGCCTGTCAGCAAAGTGAAACAACCCACCTCTCTGCACCCAGCTTAGCACGTGAGCATATGCAGAACGTTTCTGTGAGGGTAGCACTGCCGGTCTGGGAGTGACCACCTGTGAACGGAGCTGTTGTCCTTCACAGTGGTCATTTCTGCTCTGACACACTCTTCCAGAGAGGCGACGTTGATGACCTAAAATGAATCCTTTTCCCTTCTCTTTTTTTCTCTTCTCAGTGGGCTGACAAATCAATTATTCCCACAGCTCTTATTGCAGTTCACAGAATGTATATTTTCCAGAGAGTAAACTCCTTGCCTCATCTGCCAATTCCCTTTGGGCTTAACCTTTCAAAGCAAAATTGCCAGTCGTTTGTTCTCCCAAGGCTTTCAAGCTGTTCAACAAAGTATGAAATGACTGGAAAATAGTAATGAATAAGTGAGTCTTTTGGCTTTTACTCCATCTACTGACATAAAGAAATTTTGGCTCCTGTGTAATTGTTGTACATAATTACAAAAATGAAGTTTCACTGCTTTGTTCGACTTCTCTGTTTAGAACTAGTTTCCTTGAGGTGGCTGTACTCTGGACTGGATGCTTTCGTTGGTGAGGGCAGGGATGTTTCTGGAATAACTTGTTTTCTGAAGTAAAGAGTAAATCTAATTCTTTGATGGCCATGTTGCGAGATCAGCCCTTGGTGCGAGTCATAACGAGCTTATTTTTCCTTGCAGTCAGTAAGGCAGTCAGCAGAGCAAAGGGATGTTCTTGATTTGTCTCCTGGGCTGAGCACTGAGAAGGTGGCAGGAATAGAGACTGCTGTGGTGACTTTGCACTGCACAGGGATTCCTGGATGAGAAAGTCCTTGTGGGGTAGGAGAGGCAAGTATGGCAGGAACAGCATTCTAGCATACTACAGTTGTTTCCTTTAATAGCTCCATTCTTCCTGTTTTAATTATTCTAGAACACTGTCAGAAATAATTAGTATTAGAAGGTCAGTAGTGGTTTCTGCTTAATTAGTTCTGTAAACATTTTTTTAAAGAAAAGTCGGAAGGGATATTTTCCAAACATAAATACGAGCAAGAAGGGGCTCTAGCGTAGAGTGGAGCTCCCCTGTAGACCTCACAGGGAACTGAAAGCTAAGCCGTGGCTGGTTGTGCCCACCGCTACCCCGGGGACCGTGTCTGGAGTGGAGCTGAACCCAAGCCTCCTGGCCCCGTGCCATGCTTCAGCCTCCCCCTGCGCGACACGGAGCTCTCCTGGGGCCGAGCGGTCGCTGCACATCTACGCAGGGCTTCAGCGGGGAGCTGAGACCAGTATAAAGGACTTCTGAGAGTCCCCTGTTGTTCCTGGAGGTGTTCTAGATCAGTTAAAATACATCTCTATGTATCAGGTAGCGTGCTCGAAACTCAGCTGTGTGTGGAAGAGTAGGCTGAGGCTTGGGTATTGTTACTATTTAAATAAAGTCAAGTGCCAGTAGATTTAAAAAATACCGAATGCAGGGTGGGAATTGATTTTGTCCACAACACAGCTGACTTTGTATATAATACATGAACTAACAATGGCTTTATATTTTCAACGTGATCTATCACATATACTCCTCAAGGTATTTCTTTTTTGAAGAATATGAGTATTCCACTGTATCGTTTCTGTACATGCAGCCTTCTTCCTACCATGTTTTTGTGGTGTGCCTGTTTAGTGAAAAAGCATCAGTTTAGAGAACACTCCTATTATTATTTTAAGACTGTTCTTCTGCTATGTGTTTAAGGTATTGTGATATAATTAGCTACCTAGCAATTATTAATTTCAATGAGAGTGAGAAGCCTAAATCTTCTCTTTCTCTTATACTTTTATCCAGATACTACAGTAACCTTTCTGTATTTATGAACACCCTGCCAATACCCTCAAAATCAGAGTTGGCTCTTCTAAGCAAAAGCCTTAAAGTGTTTTGTAAATTGCAATAAAATTTGTGCTGAATACTGAAAATTAAAGTTGGTGTTCTCAGTTGTTTCAAATTGGCTTAGCTAGGAGGGAGTGACTTTAAAATTGAACAAAGAATTCAGCAAAATGACTGCAAAGTTATTAAGAAAATTATCATTGGATATGCACAGGCAAATACTGATGCAATTTTTTTCTTTAAAGCTAAAACCTCTATCGAATGTTCTCTGGCTGTTGTACCAGTTTCCTGCTAAATAGTTTTTTGTTTAGCTTTATTGAGTTAGGTATTGGGTCTGTAGCTTAGTTAAAGTATTCCTGCTGATCTAGTATGTTTGCATTTATCCAGGCTTTCTGTTTGGCCCTCTCAGACAATCTCATGGGCATTAATAAATTAACCTCCATAACCCTGAAACTGGTAAGAAGGGATTAGTACTCCTGTTTCATAACTGTAGGCTGAAATTAGAGCAAGGAGAGAAATGTGTGCTGCACTTGGTAATCAAACTTTTATTGTGTTTCTGGAAGGTATTTACAGACTTGGAGACTGCTGAACAAATATATATACAGTAGAGTGATAAAATTTAGTGGCTTAATAATGACAGAGCATTAAAGCAGTGACAGTGTCAGGGTAGAATTTAGAAGTGCTGGCTCTCAGGTTAGCACTTTAAACACAGCAGAGTGCTGCTTCTTGTTGGTTTGGGGTGTTACTCGGACTGGTAATTCAGTGGTTAATCTCTGGGTAACAAGTTGCAACTGAGGAATCCCTTTGATCCTTTTGATTAAAATCCATTAAGATAGATTGTTGGGAGGAGCTTATAAACAGTATTCTTAGTGCAGAATTTTTTTCAATGCATATGAGGGGTGAGGGGCGAAGACATTAAAAATTCCCATGAGTATAGAAATGGATTGGATCCCTGAGTGACAGAGATACACTTTACCTTGACTTCTGTGGTACTGTGTGTACCGAGGCTATTAATACTCCTCTGTATACACTGGCATTTTCACATAATTTTGTGCAATATTGTCTTGCATGTAATGTGGACGAGGCATATTGAAACCAGAAACTTATGGGTAAATAAATGGGCTGTTTTTTTCTGATAACAGATACTCACTTGTGCCAAGTTATTAGCATTGACATGTCTTACACTGTGGAAATCCTCAACTCTGTTTATGCATGTGGTTAGAGAAGTGTAACTCCCTTATCTGAGTAGCACAGATTTAGCCAGAACAGTGATACGCTTCTCTGTCAAATCCTTTTTCCTTTTTTCTTTCCCTTCAGAAAGGACTTTCTTTTTGAAATTTAGGAGACTAATTTTTTTAATGTTGATACCCAGAGAAGGTCTGTTCCATGCGCTACATGCAGATGCAGGATGGGTTGCCATACGTTCATGGGGCAGCTCCATGGGAATCCATGGTGCAGCACCCATCGCCAAATCTAGCACTCTGATCTAGAAAGATATGTTCTGATATGCAGATAAACCATGCAGTTTATAAGATAAAATTTTAATTCCAGATATTTTCATTATTTCCATAAAAAATGTTTTGAGTGGCAAGTCCCTGTATTGAAAGGTTTGGAGTGCATCTTTCTCTTTTTTTAAAATCACAAACATTACAAGAGCTGCTTCTCACTATTAGTGCGGCTTTGGATGCCATGGAATGGTCTAGGTGGTGCTACACACTGAAGGCAAAAGGCCAGTTGTGGATAGTAGGCATCCTAATCTCTTAGATACCACGTTTCAGCTGAATGCAGATCCTGAATACTGTGGTTTGGCTGCACCAGTCTGAGGTGCTCCCTTTACAGCCCTCCTGGATGTCCCTCAGGAACCACTGGCTTTCCTAGTGCGTCCCATGAATGGCCTGACGCTCTAAGACTTGGACAGTAACCTTCAGCAAGGTGACACCTATATTCCTTCACAGACCTACCCTGAACCTCCTGCCTGTCTTTAGTGTTTGCTGTGTTCTCCAGGCCAAACCCTGGAGCTGCTTATTGCTAAGGCTTTGCAGTGCTATAGCAAAGCAGGCCCATCTGATGTGCGATCTGCACGCCCCTGCTAAATATAAAGATGCCCCTCATCTCCACTATGTCATGGTAGTTAGGGTAGAGGGGAGTTTGGCTCAAAGCCTTGAAGAAAAGCTAAGGGAGCACAGAGGACTAAATGTCCTTTCTGCTGCTGACTCTAAATAGTGAATCTTGATATGGAGAAGGATTTCAGAGCTGATGGTCAGGGAATGCTTCCTAAATGCTGCAGTGGAGCTGATCTGTAGCAAGCAGTGCAATAGTAACAGCTACTTCTGTATGCTTTCCTGTGTCTGAAAATTTCTAGGAAAGCAAGCAGATTTCACATCTTACTCCTCGCATCTTCTTTCTCCTGTCTGCTAAACCACAGGTGCAACGACATGTGCAGCACTCCTGTGTTCACAGGCAATGGCAGTTATGCAGAGCCTCTGAATGTCCCATCTATCTTAACAGCAGAACCACCCTCTGCCTGCAACCTGGCAGACATCAGAAGGGTTCAGGACACTCGCAGGATGTTACTTCTTCAGTAATAAATGGATACAATAGATCATCCAGTCAAACAAAGTGTAGCAACAGAGGCTTAAAAATCTTCCTTTCCAGGCATATAAAAGAAAAATGCAGAAACATTTACATTAAAAAGAAAAAAAAACCCTCCAGACCCTCAAGTATAGAACTACTATGACTTAAATGGTCAAAAGTACCTGAAGTGCTTAGATGGCTTAGCAGACACTTCTACATCTTTGCAAGTCAGGCCCTTACTCACCCACCTAGTTGCCCATTCTATTTCTAGTTGCTTGAAAATAGGTGTAATAGTCTTTTCCTCCCTCACAGAGTAACTATAAGGAAAAACAGATCAAAATGTTGTGCTGTCATTCTTCAGTAACTCTACAAGTGTTTTATAGGAGTGTTTTTTGGAGTGTAACACTTACTAGTTGCACTGCAGTGTTGCCTTTGTTGGCCTTACTGGGAGCTAAGGGTTCCTAACAATGTGCCTGAACAGCAACTGCTGCAACGCTTTCATCACAAACAGCACATGGTTCCACCCTGCTGCCAGGTCTAGCATAAAGTTGTTGCTGTTCATGTTGGTTGATGTGCTGACAAAGGACGTACTGTTCTTTGAAGCCATCCTTGTTTTCAGTTTTCCATGGTAGGATGCACTTTTCTTCGTGTAAAAAGTAGGGTATGTATGCTGTTCTCCTCCCTTGCTTATATATGATGGTTGATATAGCTCTGGAAACGCAGTGTTTGTTCTGGTTTTGATATGAAACTGGAATTTGCCAGCAAAAATTGCTTCTATTTTTCTGTTAATTATGTCTGTGATGACAAAAGAGAGTCCTGTCAAATGTCTGTCAACGTGCTTTGTAGAACAAAAGCCTATGGTAAAATGTTAATGTAGTGGAAAAATAAGAGGTAAAATATACTTGAAAGGAGATAAATTCTTGGGTTGCCTAAACAGACGTTCCCAAGCTTTTGCTATTTAACTCTTCCAAATAACTAGCTGTTGTAATTAATTCTGTTTCAAAAATATTTTTTAAAAATTTCAGGAAGTGCAGCTGTTGAAAGAAATAACACATAAACTTCATTGACAGTCTTTGGTATTAAAAAAAAAACCCACCACAAAGCAGCAGACAAACAAAACCCCCATCACCCCCAAACCTCCAAGTTTACTTTTGTTTTTCTCAATATTCAAACAAGATAGGTGACTGGTAGTTACCTATTTGACCCGGTCTATCAGTTGACCTGGCAGTCACTGATAGCTATGGAGGGGAAATAATTTTTTGTATCACTGGAACAGTCAGTCTTCCAGAAGATGTTGTCAATTGAGTTGGAAACAATTAAGAACAAAATTCATAATGTTCTAAATTATGCAATAATGCTGCAAGGCAGAGTAGCATGCAAATGGCGCTAAACAAATGAAATAATTACTTAGGTGTGCAAAAACCTGGTTATTTTCAGAAATAATGTGCCTGAGCTCATTTCAGATCCTAACACTTAGAACATTGATCATACCAGGTTTCTCTGGAAATGCGTGTCTGAGACTGTAATGATTTTCTTCCTGAATAAAATGGAATTAAATACCTATAGCTTGTGCAAAGGACTAAATAAATGTAAAACTCGTAGGAAGCTAGAACAATTTTAAGACAAGTATTTTCTGAATAAAATATTTCTATGAATCCATGCTTCAGACTTTTGTATTTGTCTAGCATTCTTGGCTTAGAGCAAATGTGCAGCAGAACTGTCGAAAATGGAATCAAATATACTTGTACACAGTTTTACAGAAGCTCTGTGCATTTGTTTGATTATTGCAGCTATTGAGTTAGTCTGATTTCACCAGGTTCTGCACAATGCTCCATGTTGCTTCTGCGGTGGTAGTTCTCTTCTGTAGTCCCGCCCGTTATGACATTTTAAAGCTTCTAACAAAATAACATATCATGTCAGGTGAGTAATGCAGAAGGGCATCAAAAAAGGTTCAGTTTGTGAAACTGAATATTTCTTTTTCTTGTGTTTCTTACTTAGTCTTTGAGTTTAGGAGCAGTTTGAGGTCCTTTAGTCTTGAGAACAAAAGCCTCATAGGACTCGCCTACCAACAAGCTAGATCTCGTGAGGCTAAATAACATGTCTCAAGTCATGCTGTGAATTAGCAGAAGAAGCACAAAGGTTGGAAAATTATCTGTACTCTCCCTAGATTGTTCAAAGAAACTGATGCACAACAGTTCTCCCATTGGAGAAAACTTCAAGGAAGCATCTGTGTGTTACATGTGGATTGTTGTGTAACGCTGGTGAAAGCACTGTTCCATTTTACTTTCCAATACTGCAGTCATTGCCAGCTGTATTTAGTAACAAACATATGACAAATGTTGTTGGCTTCAGTGCAAATATTTGGGGTTTTTAAGATTAAGTACAGTCCAGAGTAATTGTAAGACCAAGGCAGCTATATATATAAAAAAAATTAAATATATATATATTAAAAAAATTAAATATATATATATGAAAAAGAAGAGATTTTCCTATTAGTCTAAACTGTTTCAAAGGTGATCAGATGCTCTGGGAACAGCCTTGCAAGCAGTCGAGGATGCTTTTTACTGCTTATGTAAATCACGTTGCATATCTAAGGAGGGGAAAATAACCAACATACCTCCTGAGATTTCATTTTATTGCTAAAATTGTCCTGATTTGGGTTATGACAAATACAAATTTCTATGGAAAGAGGACTTAATAAACTTCACTGTTAACCTCTTGATGAAACTTTTAAGTGCTACTTACTGTCACATATAATATTGCTTTGCAGCTTTCTTGAAACCTATCTGCACTACTACTAACATCTGATTTTGGACGAGATGTAAGTCCATGACCTTAGACCCCATGGTTGTTAGCAGCAATGACGTGCTGAGCTAGGGCTACTTCTTTTGGCCCTGGAGTTTCCAGGTATGAAGAAACCTGTTCACTATGCAACATGTAGCCCAATGAAGTCAATGAGGCAAAATTTCATTTTACATCTGAATCAGCATTATTGCATAATCAACATCCCTGCTTCCTCCCTCCAGTGCAAAACTGAAGTAAAACAAATGTCCCCATTGTCTGCAGTTCATAGGGCAGAAAACCAGGGATCTGCTGAAGCGTGCGGGTACAGGTGTATGTAGGGAAGGGAGGAGGAAAAATAGATGCAAATCTGCTCACTCAGTTAACTGGAAAGCTTAAAAAGGCATGGATTTAGAATGGTAGCTGTTGTATTACTTTTTTTTTTTTTTTTTTTTTACTGGGCAATGTTTATTCACTGCCAAGGCTACCCAGGACTTCAGTGCATGCATTCATAGCAGTGCAGCCAGTCTCTTCTATGTCTCTCCACTGCTCTCTGCTCACGTATGAGCTGGGGGAGGTCACTGTTGCAAAAAATTGCTGTTTAATATCTGATTGTGTAGGTTTTGGTACCTGCTTTGACCCTGGGAAGATTTTATTGCGCTACCTTGAAATATTTCTTCTGATAGTAGTATATAAATCATACAAAGAATTTGGTTTTGGTTACTGCAAGGATAGCCAGCAAACTCCCCGCTACTTTTTTTTTTTTAATTAGAATTCTATATGAGCCTCATCATTACATAAACCACTGTTACTGATATTCTTCTGATACAGAAATGCTTCTTTGTGCCTGCTTCCAGATTTCTAAACTTTGGTAAGCTGTTGTCTTTGCAGAAGGCCGAAATGGAACTGCCAGAAAACCAGTTCTATACAAGGGGCACTTACAAGTTTGCAGATTGTGCTGAGACTCAGCTGTGGGATATGTTCGTTGCTTTGTTTTTCATGTATTTTCAATTCTGGTTTTACTCTGTTGAATAAAATGGATATCTTCATTACATGTACCTTACTTTCATTGTTTAAATATGATAATTAGATGTCAGATCTTCTGCAGAATTTCTGAATCACAACAGTTTTTTAGCAAAGAAAATGGTAAATATCTCTGTTCTCAGTTGCCAAGTCATGCTGATGTCAAGGTCAGAAAATCCTCACAGATACATTTTCCCTCCCAGCTCTGATGAGAATTACAATTTCACCTGTTTGTATGTGTATAACATTTCCTCTGGCTACTTGCAGGGAAACAATTTTAAAGTGTGATGAAGAAATATATGGAATGCAATGCAGAAATTGTGTACACAGTCTTCAGAATAGTTGCCCTCCCACCAGCACTGACTAGGACACTGAGCTTCTTAATAATTAAAAAAATTGCTGTCTGTACTGAGAGTTTTTAAACTAGTGTTCCCCAAATTGATCTTATTAACTGATACAAAGAATGTGCTACTTGGATTCAGCCTCTGAAACAAGCCTGAAGGATTTAATCACATTTATTTTGAAATCGGTGGTTGATTTTTGGAATACCTACAGCAAATCCACATGGTGAAATGCTTTGACATTACTAGAAAATTACAGTCATGTGGCAGCCTTCCATCTATTTGAACTCTAACTGATGTGAAAAAATCTGTTTAAATGTGAACTTCAGCCTATGGCTTTTTGTCGGTTACTTGAAAGTGGTGGTGGGGTTGTATTTGGGGGGTGGTGGAATTTTTCTTTATTTAATTGAAGGAGATAAATGAGATGGTGTGGCAGCTATTGCCATCAACAGGGTGAGTTTAAAATATGTTCTGGTTACTTGTAATGCCAGGACCAGCAGCTTTGCTTGTTTTTAGATAAGGAGCTAATTTGATAGTAGGTAAGGAATTGGCAAGTGCAGCTGCATATTGAGTATAATTGTAATGCCAAATTAATTATTGTAAGAAAAAACTTGCACATGACTATAAAGCATACTGCATATTGATGCTGCTTAAAGAATTTTCCCTATAGAAACTTAACAGGCACTGCAGCTGATATATCATACTGTAACTTAATTTAAGGTTAATTTGTGCAACATTCAGATAATTGGTTCTTCTAAATTAGGATGTTTGCATAATATTAATGTCACTATCCATGAGGGAAAAATATGCAAAAATATGATATTTTTATATATATTGAATCTTAATTTATCTTTCAGATCTTTTAAATACCTAATGAGAAAGCTATAGCATGTATCTTACACTGAAAGAAAACAGATTCTTTAAAATATATGACTATACGTTAACTCTGATAATGTCTGTTACAATGCTGCTCTGTTTGTTGCTTCTCGCCGTTTGTCAGCATCAGCTTGCCGGTGCAGATTTATGGGGTGGATTTAGAGCTTTTATTAAGTGGCCAGTAATACTACGTAACAAGCAATATCTGATTATTTTAAAGTTCATGTTATTTTCTTGACTATTTTTTTTAATGTGCTAGAAAGAGGATGTGTGTTTTTGAATAAGCCTATTATTGATGCACTGAGTCTGTGAAGTGTTTGTATGTGACTTCTGCAAACTGTCCCCACTGGACACATTTGATTAAATCATGCTAACTTGAAATTTTGACAGACACCGTGATTCACATGGCCTATTTAGAACTTGTTTTGAAACGAAACCTAAAAAATACTCAATCTTCGCTCATCCCAATTGCATTCATTAAAGTAATAGATTGTCAAGGAAGACACTTGCAAAAAGGAAAGATAATGCTTTCTGAACCTGTACCAGCTGAAGCAATTATGTCCCTAAACAGACCATGGAATTGTTGTCTCCCAGGGAACACATAATTTAAAAACTGGTTTATGTTTAAAACCATAGATATCTTTGTTTCTACCTGCTGTTAACATCCAATCTGATACTCGCTGAAATCTTTCTACTGATCGAATAGACTCAGCTCCTGGCTCTGCTAGCAAACGTCACTGTTTTCTCTGGGACACAAAGAGTAGCTAAGAGGCGCTGCTTCTCTGCAAGCAAAAATCTCGGCTCCCTGTTCGGCCTTTATTCCTCACATTTGTTAGGAATTTTGGCCATTTTCTGAATCTGCTTTTTCTCCCATTACACTGCTGCCCTTTTCCTAACCTTCTGTGCCCCCTACGTTTCCTGGGTTGGGTTCAGCAGCTGGTTATCTCTAGCTATCATCTACTAGTCTTTTCATAAGAGGTCTAGTCAAGACTTGAAATAGATATGGAAAATCTCAAAAAAGACACACTAGTTTCCAGGTCTCAACATTCAAGAAGAAGTCATCCCCAAACCTGCTCAATTGGATCTCATCACCCAGAAGTCAGGGCTCAACTTTTTTCATCATTACAGCTTTTTCATTCTGGCAGAGGGTTAATGATGTCCCCACTCTTCTCCAGGTGCAATTTACTGGATTATCTTCCTCTTTATGTGGTGCTAGGCCCTTGAATATCTTCTCTGCAATGCTTACAAGGTTCCCAGGCAGCTGGGTTGGTGAGAGCACGATCCTTGTCAGCATTGTATTCTGCACAGGTCTGAGCACAGCACGGTCTGTAACTCCACCTGGGAAAATCAGGAAGGTTGCAAAGAACTGGATGTCTGTGCTCTTGGGGAGGTAGGGCTGTAAGCTCACATTAGGGAGACCGACGGTGAAACAAGGAGTAATTCTGGTTTGGGGTTTGGGTTTGTCGTTTGTGGGTTTGTTTTTTTTTTAATCTTGTGACAGTGCTTATATTTTCCCCTGTGCTTTTCTGTGCCTGTGAGGAAAACTTCCTAAAATCTACAGTTAAATAAAAGAGCAGGTTTATTCGGGCCCCATCTGAACCCTTTATCACTCATTCATCAGGCTGTTCGATGGCACATCAGTTTGTTTACAGGCATCTGTTTGTGCTTAGAGTGTCTGTGTCTGTGCGTGAATATATGAGTGGAATAATGCATACATATATATTTCATGCAAGTCTTTCACTGTACCCTGTGTGACGTTTTAATCTGAAATATCTGAAAATGCAATTTAGCTCTTGGGTCAGACCTTCAGCTGGTGCGAAATAACTTGAATTCAGCGCTGGTTTGCCCAGGCTACAGGTAGGGGCTATTCTTTTCCCTGAATAGTGATATGAGTTATACAAGTTCTTGTTTCAAATTATTGCTAGATTAATATGACATAATTCAGCTATTAGACATTACAGTGAAATTTCCATGGTGGTCAAAGAACTGGTATAGATAGAATTGCTTGCATGCTTTAGCTCAGCGCATTGCATTGCAGTCCTGTCTATCTGTTAGAAACAAACACGGGGCTAAATGCTGCTGATCCTGGCCCTAGCTATAGCTGGCCATGCAGTTGGCTTGGCTGAACTTCCTAGGGAAAGCCTTATCTTAATGTGGGGAAAATGTAAAGTCTTACACAGCAGGTAAGACATAAACATTGTTGCTATGCCATGACATTTTTTGGTCACTCAATAGAGCAGACAATGTATTTAAGAAAAAAGTAAGGAAAAGCCAGGCTGGCATCAGGGCTCAGACACGAGCAGCAAGACTGATATTGGCTTCATTATACCTATAGTTACTGTGGTTTACATTATACCTATAGTTACTTTCATTTAAAACCGCCAGTGTGCATCAGATATTTCTCTGAGTCTGGGGGACCAAGAACATATAGCCATAATCACATCAATATTCGACTAAATGTAAATGAAAAGCAAACATCTAAAACAGCCAGGACAAATTTTCTGCTGGGTGATGTTGTTGATCCTCCAGTAAATTCAATGGAGCCATATTAATTTGTGCAAACTGAACTTCTGTTGCAGTTAGCATTATTTTTTAAATGTGCATCCACGGCACCGGAATAATGAGTTTAGTGGCCATGGAATGAGAAATAAAAAATTCTGCCTAATGGCACCAAAGGCAGCCGTTCCTTTGGCTTGAAAAAGGAATAGACCTACCATAGTTCTGTGGTTCAGCTCTGGGTTGCAGTTGTCCACTATTTCAAGAGGTAATGTGGGATGTGAACTTCTACATTTTGCTGGTGTCAAGTGCTACTTTAAGTAGGGTTTTTCTGACCAAGGAATGGGAATGGTTTGCGAATGGAAGTGAGTCTTTTGAGGGGACAGGAAGAATCAGCTGTCCTGTGAGTTTCTCTGAGTTAAGACACTGACTCCTCCATGAACACCACCTGTGCGGACCGTGGCTCTGCATGGAGCCATTGCCTCTGACGAGGGGCAAGAACACGCCATCGCACAGGACCGGTTGACGGAGCTTTTGTTGAGTCGTGTGTTAAGCATTCTGAGGTCAGTCCTAGCTTCTACTGTGACAAAAATGCCCGAGGGCTGAACAGAAGATGAAGCAAAGGAAAAATGAGTTAGGTTCAAAAGCTTTCAACATAGAGGTTGGGAAGAAAAGAGACTGAAGGAATTAGAGCTCACTTCTAAAAAAAAAACAAAAACAAAACCAGGACCCAGAGGCTGGTTCTGGCTTTTAGGGCCAGCTGCCAGAATCTTCCCGTAGGAATGAATTCTTTCAGTGAAAACTTTGCTCTTTTGATGTTGATAGCAACATTTATGTGAATTTCAGTGGAGCCAAGATTTCACTTTATATATTCTGGTAAATTTTTAATATAAATGTCACCGCATGTTTAGTGTATTTTGGGGCCTTGTTCACTTTACCACACTGAAATAAAGAGAATATTTGTTCTTACACTAAATATATTGAGCTGAATTTTGGCACATAACATAAATGCCATGTTTTTACAGCAGAATGTCCTTACCAGATTTGTAGTATTGCTGACTGCAGAGGTCTATGTGCAATGTTCATTTCAGCAAATACTCTATTTTTAGATCCTGTTTGTTTCAAAATCTAGGTCAGCTTGCTTGGCAAACTGGTGAGAAGGATGTGCTGTAATACCAGAAGGTGTAGTTCTTACAGACAATAGACATTGCCTTTTTCATACAGGTGATATCAATTTTATTTCTAGGTTAGAAATTTCTGAAAGCTTTAAGGATTTGTATGTTATTACTAGAAGGAGGATAACTTGGTGGCGATATCTCCATTGCAAATATTTTTTATTAGTTATGTAAATTCCCAACTTTTTTGTATCAGAAAATACTAAAAAAATATTTCCAGAGGAATTTGTGTCTATGAAAAAATGTCAGTGAAGATGAAAATTTGAGAGACTAGATTCTCTAAGAAATTTATGACTGTTAATGCAGATATCATCTGAGGAACATAAAACACGCTTTTTCATAATGCTCGAGAAATTCTCATCTTTCACTTTTTTGTACTTGTGCAGGACCTTACACGTGGCCTTGCTGAACTTCATGAGGTTTGGATGGGCCCTGACAGGGTCTCTCTGGGTGGCCTCCCTTCCCTCAAGCAACTCGACTACACCACTCAGCTTGATGTTGCTGAGGTTGCACTCAATCTGACTATCTATGCCATTAATGAAAATATTCAATAGTATTGGCCTCATTACAGACCCTTGAGGGACACCACTTATCACTGGTTTCCATTTGGATATTGAGCCACTGATTGCAATTCTTTGCATATGACCATCCAATCAGTTCTTAATCTATTAGTCCATCCATAACATTCATATCTCTCCAACTGTTTGGTTTATGCCTGCATTTTTGAACCAACTATTTTTTTGATGCAAGTGTATTCTTCAGCTCTCTTTGGAAGAGACTCTGGCCTCACAGCTTCTTGGTTAGAAGTTGGTTGGTCCAGCTTCTCTTGCATGATGGAAAGGTTCTTACTTGACCGTGCAGGATTTTTGTCTTAGTTGTATTTGCATTTACTTTTTCTTTTCAAGTTTTTATGGATCGACAGATGTTCAGGGAAACAAGATACTTCTTCCTAAGTATTTTCTCTCCTCCCGCAACTCTTCCATGCTTGAACTCAACATCATTTCTGTAACATAGCAGTCATTTGCAGAAACGAACTGTGGCTTCAAATGAGGCATCAGCAGGAAGAGCAGATGAGCAGTGAAGAAGCATAGATCACATTTTCATGCAAATATACTACTAATAAGCTGAGGGAACAGCCCTCTTCTTGAAAATAAACATGCTAGTTTACTGGAATTAGCATCTAAATTAAACCTTTTTCTAATTTTTTTATAGAAGGTTGTAATTTGTTTTTTTGGTTCTACCCCGTGACATACAATTTCATTTGTTATTGGTACTGCAACCTAAGCAGCTGCTGGATCTTTTTTCTTTTTTGGAAAATACTATCAATCTTCATATATGAACTTGCTATCACAGGGTAATTCAACCTGAAAGGGACCTCAGGAGGTTTCTTGTCCAACCTCCTGCTCAGTCAGCTATGAGAGCAGACCAGATTACTCAGGGATTTATTTAGTCTGGTCATGAAAACCAACAAGTATGGAGACCACACAGCTTCCCTGGGCAACCTGTTCCACAGCTTGATTGTCCTTGAGGTGGAAAAGTTTCTCCTCTCCTTATATTAAGTCTGAAATGTTTTTGTTTTGAATTATGTCTGTTATCTTACCCTCACATGATACACCATGGTGAAAAGCTTGCCTCTGTGTTCTGGATAAGGTTATATGGAAGGATGCTCGTAGGTCCTGCTGGAAGCCTTCTCTACTCCAGACTTAATCCAGGTTCCTTCAGCCTCTCCTCACAGGGCAAATGCTGCAGCCCTGAATGTCTCGGCTGGCCCCCCACTGAGCTCACTCCTGTTTACTGAAGTCTTCTGCTAGTGGGCCCAAAGCAAGCTCTTGGTTTACAGAAATAATTTTGCACTACTCTTTCAGCACTTTTGAGGTATGTAAACCCTGTAATTCAGGATTCAACTACTCTAAAAACGAATGTTACAGGCATTAGTGTATAGGCAAGAAGTTTTCATATTAGATTGTCATTTAAGGCATGTGAAAATCATAATCTTGTTGGGTGCTAGGCCAAACAGCAAGTCCAATTTTGGCAGATGGGAAAAACCCTTAGTGAGTTTTATATACAACAAAATAATAGAGTAGGAGCATAACAATTGCTGTGTACAGATGTCCTGAGGGGAAATACAACACATCTAACATATCTGCTCTAATGTTCATCAAGAAAGCTGGCCATATTCTGCTCCAGAATTTTTTTTCCAGTGCTATTAAAAAGGCTGTAGTACAGTCCTTATCAAGTCTAACTGAAATTAATGGAAGGACTTAACTTGCACTTGAAATCTTCTATCCAGAAATGTATTTGCTAAGCTGCCTGGAAAAAAACCCAACAACAAAACAAAACCAGAAAACCACCATGGTTGAACAGGAAGATAGGAAAGTTCTCTGATTTTATTTTTCTTCCTCCTATTCCTGGTCCTTATTTCCTACAGCCATATCTGACCGTTCCGAATGCTGCTGGAGCTATGGGAGAGTTAGCAGAGTGCAGTGGGGCAGTTCAAAGAATGCCAGCCTTTGGGCACTTCTTACATTGTGCATCCTACTTTGCCAGCTCTCACTCCCTGCAGTTTTTAGTCTTACATGCACAAGGAACTAGTTATGTTTTCCTGTTTGTGCCTAGGACATTTCTGGAAAGTGAATATCCCAAACTGATAAGAGTATGTTACAATAATGCTTAATTTCTTTTCAATTTGTTGGTCTGGAACTTTTTCAGTCTCTGTCTGTGAAACAGTTTAGAAGTGAAACAGTGACTTGAATTTCTGCTGTGATTTTAAAAAACCTCTCAAGGAATAACAAACTAGAAATCCCTATTACTGCCTTGGGTGTTGTATTCCACCTTTGCTAATCAGGCATACATGAAAGTCTTCCCAAATAGCCTTTGAAGACAGAACTGAAGCAGCTGATGTATTCGTTTCTCCCCCATGAAAATGACCTTTTGTAGGGGCCGAGAAATTTCCATTAGTGTATATTTTTCCAATAAGGTGTGTGTGTAGGGGTGTTAGTTTGGTTGTATTTTTTTATTATTATTTTTAAAGGCTAACTTTTCATGTGCTTTGAAGTTCAGGTGGAAATGAAAACAAGTATTCAGTATCTCCCTAAAATCATTGAAAATTTTGGAGGTAAATAGTACCAAACGATCTTCCCTACTCTAAAACTCACAAGGCTTTTCTGTAATATAGTGTCTAAGTTACTTTGATATTTCCTTACAATACAGAAGTTGTTTTCTTTTTCTTTTTTTCCTCTCCTCTGGTGCAGGCAGAATGGAATCTTACTAGAGGAATTCTTATTTTGCATTGTTTTAATTGGAAAGCAGCTTGCAGAATGGGCGTGATTGGGAAGTACAATTTGCTGTCAACTTTGTGTTTTTAACTTGTGCAGTATGGAATCCATGTTCTTCTGCTCCCAGACCATAGGCTTCTCACAGAGTTACCAAGGAAAGGCTTGCTGAGTACCAGTAAGCAGTGTGGAACCGGTGCTGAACTTATCCCATCCTCAGAGATGGTTCAATTCATTCTGATACCTCTGTGTGTGTGTCCGCGTAACTGAGTCACGTATGTCAGTAGATAAGTCGTTGTGGAAAATCAGCTTTACAAAGAGTTCAAGGATGTATGGTATGGTCAAGGCTACAAGTAGCCTATAGAAGGGGTATTTGGAGAAGTGTGTTAATGCAAGTAGCAGATCAGAAATGCTCATCACCTTTTCCAGTGAGAGCAAACCTCTTTTAACGTGGCAGCAGGGGAGAAAAAACAGTGGAAAGATTCAGATTTTCAAGCAGGAAAGGGAGTTTCCTTGAAAGTTGGTGGGGTATTTTTTTTTCTTGAAAATTATATGGGCATTTTAGAGAACCACTTCTTAACATCACCTGCATTGTATTGACAGAACTGGAAGTAAACCATTAGGTTTCACATATATACTTTGTCAGCTGCACTTTTTTTTTTTTGCTGGGCTATTAACTGAATAGCAAAGAACTGATGCTAACTCCCACCATCCTGAGCTGTAACCCATCAGTTCAGCCATATGAACAAACCCTCTGCTTTAACATTAAGAAATGAATTTTGAAATGCAGTATTCAGTATTGCAGAAATGCCATTATTTTATTAAAAAAAAAAAAAAAAGAAAGAAAAAGCTTCAATAATACTACACCAGGCATAATGCTATTCATCTACCATGGGTCATTCATACTTTTCCACAGCTCAAGGACAGGCTGTGATGTTGGAGGATGTGCCCTTGGGGTACACTGCCAGAAGAATATTGACTTTTAGATATTTTTCCCTTGCTGTGTTCAGAGGGCGAGTTTGATCAATGTATTGTAAGAAAGATAGCTTAAAATATTCATTTGGTTCAGATCAAGAAAGATGACTGCTTAAAAAATGATGCTGCTTCATACAGCTTTCTGAACATTATTTTTCACCCATAAATCTGTCATTCCTTTTAAGTGATAATGCTTATTTCTCTGTTCAAGAGCCAAGATGATAATTTGGTTAGGAAGTTATATTTGGGTGTTTTGGTTTTGCTATAGAAAGTTAATGGGTTTTATGCAAAAATTTCTTGATTACTTGAATAAATGTTCTCCCAGGGAAATAAACTTTGATCTTAATCTTCGCATTTAGATTTGTAATGCGCTTGGAAATATACATCTATATGCATTTCTCATTCATTGCTTTATAATTGGAAGTTTCATTGAGAATTCTATGAGTTTGCAACACTTTCCTCTTAGATGCACCTTGCAAAGCTTACTTTATCTATTGCATAATTACTCAAGGCTTAGCAAGTCCCACCTGCAGCAAAGCAAAACCAGAGTTATGAACATATGCCTGATTTTATTTTTATGACTAAATCAGCTATAGGAACTACTTTTAGGCTTCCAATTGCATGGCCTTACTGACTTACAGCTACTGTGCTCCTAGGTCATGCATGTGATTTCTTGAACTTCAGTGGTGGCAGAGGTAGATGAATGCTGATTATGTGTGAAAATCCTATGTATGGTGTAGAAAACATAGTTAAGGAGAAACAGGCTATTGCTGCCAATGTTGGAGCAATGTGTCTGCATCCTTCTCTTGTTTACCTTTTCCACAAGATGGTCTGCATTGTTATACAAGATACATCAATGTGGAAATTATAGATTATATTTTATAAAAATCTTGCACAGGATGAAGCCCCAAGTAGTTGTTAATCCCATCTGTTATTAACTGGCAAAGTTTATTCCTTGTTTTTATTAGGTTAGATGAGAGCAGAATTGGAGGGTTTTTGACCTTTCTTTAAAAACAACAAAATTCAAAAGGAATTTTTGCATTTTTAGGTCAGTACCTGGGAAAATGTTCCTTTTCTGCAAAGTACATTTTCAAATTTAATTTTTGAAATAATTTTATAGTAGCTGTTGAACAAATCTAGTGTTAAGGGGAGGTTAGGTCTTTTGCTTCTTGAATAGCTTGCCTCAAAGCAATTAAAAATGAAAACGTAGGTTTTGAACTTCCATCCACATTTGCTCGCAAGCCTGTTTAGAGCTCTTAGAGCCATGAAGCCATGAAGTGCATTTTAGCAATTAATCTCAGAAAGGAAAAGTCCTGCTGAACTCAACCTTCTATTAAATTTTTTATACTTTCATTATCAAAACTCTTTAGCTTGTGA